>NC_062975.1:19411640-19724973 GCF_023078275.1 Leguminivora glycinivorella
TTCATTTTCACTGTCAGGGCGATTGTGTAGTGCCATAAAGTCAGTTCATCCTTCCGCGCCTATTTCTGGTGAAACCTTATTCCTATCAATGTTGATACCAATATACTTATAACCTTGAATATTCCCTCTGTCTTTGTGTAATTCTTATGTATTTATTTATTTTAAAATCACTTTTCTGCTGACGAAGAAGGAAAGATATTTTTATATACCTGTCACGATTTTTATATACGTGCTCATATTTTCAATTTGAAATTTAAAAATTATCTCAGGTAAACATATTTTTTTTTTGTGTTTTTTTGTCATCCCTAATTTCTTTATATTCAACTGTTCGTTTTTCATTCAAAACAAAAATAAAATCTATCTGTTCCATATACTATCTAAAACGAAAGGATGAATAGACTTCAAATTCTTTCTAAATTTGTCACAAGGCATGATCATACGGACAGATCTTATTGGCCTTCTCACGAGCACCTCAGTTTCCATGCACAAATACTTTCTATACCACTGCTTTTCAGTTAGTTCATCCAAGTGTTTGTGTTTTGTTTACAATTAGAACATTCACAGCAAGATATAGTCTTACGACTGATTTGACCAAACTCTGAATAACATGAAACTAGATTGAGCGTCTAAATTGGAATGTGATCACAAATTCTCTATTCTCGTTTGGTCGAATGAAATGATAAATTGTGTGATAAAATATGCAATGGCAATAAATAAATGCAAGGAATTTGCTAAATAGCATTTAACTAAGTAGTGTTTTTCTAAAAGCTCTTAGATGAATAAGACAATCGTTTATTCTTGAGTTTGTAACTTTTAATCGTTTTCGTAACTTGTGGGCGTTGATATTTTGCCCCGGACAGACATGTTGTAGAACAAACCCAAGAATAACATGACGTAAAAAGTTTTAAATATGTTTTGTTAATTGGATTATTGTATGTACAGAGCATCAGCCAACGCTTGAACTTGGACCTCGACGAGGATTCGATCTTCTACAAACTGGGGTCTTCGGGTCTCATCACCTTCAGTGACTACATCTTTCTGCTGACTGTTCTGTCAAGTAAGTAAACCTTATTATTAATTATTAGCTTGATAAGTAACGACGCCTGATTTTTTTCAACTTTCATAAATGCGTTAGAAGATCATATGACTGGATTTCCCCTAAAAGTGTCCCTGTGGCCTAATATTTACTGAATAAATGATTATTTTATGATCGGTTACATACTTTACAATTTACTTTATACTTTCCTGGAATAAATGAAAAGTTTTCAAAGTAAATCATTGACGTCAAATCACGCCAACGAAAAGTCACATGCTCAAGCTGCATGCCTTCGTATTAAAAAATAACAATTAAACTTAAATTTGGTCTCTGGTTTAGTAAAAAAAATGCAGGACATCCTTATATATTTTATTGGTCTTGTATTGTAAGGATCTTCTTTTGAGTTTTTGAAGCTTCAAAGTGAAACGACATGTTCAACACATCACATAGACTTTATTTTCTCACATAACTTCTATAAATTTTAGGATCATATCCAAACATCTCAAAATCTATTCCATATATTCTCAACAAGTCATTCAGCATACTTCCATCCAACTGGTTAAAATAATATTTTAATAGGGCTGTCGTGTTCTTTCCGTCTCTGGATTTGTTCATAACTGTCCTTAGTCTTGTTCTTCGATCCCTTACTCTTCTTCCTAATACATGGGACAACCCTAATTCGTATATAACGTACCCTGAGTCCCTTGAAAGAGTTTCAACTTTGGCTATCACCGTGAAATTGACGGCGCACGGAGAGCAAAAGTGGTAATACGGGGCCCAGTGTTCGTCGAATGGGAATTTGTCGTCCAGGTCCTTGTGTTTCTGAAAGAAATACACGATTTTTAGATAAGAAACATATATCGATACAAAAATATGCGCGTTAAATGATATCAACATGGTATGCAGGTTAATTTATTTGGGGCATTGACGTTTTAATTGCCTATTCAAGAGACTTTAGCCAAACTGTCCCTATATTGGCGATCAAATAAAAAGAGGCGCGTTCTAACACACAGTTCGCGTACTATGCTTGTATGAGAGATATGACTCGACTGTTCCAAACTAACCGAGCGGGGGTGGGCGGCGCTTTCAGCCAACTGTACTGTACTCCTATAACTGTTTCGTCAGCAAGATAATATAATGTAACAAGAACTTTCAGCTATAAATGTGAACGCTTAAAGAATGCTACGACTTGGCAGCGGCAAAGTTTGACAAAGCTTAAAAATAAACGTAGGAATTTGCCAAAACAATGCAGTTATCTCAGATGGTATCAAAAGTGCATCATGCTGGAAAGTTATTAGCACATTCGTTTTAATGTTAAGTTACCTGTATTAAATACGCGACGAACTCATAAAACGTCGGTCCGTAGCTCTTTATTGGTCCTAAAACCTTCGCCGCGTTCTCTCTATGCTCAGCGACTATAGCTCTCGCCAGCTTCCTATAATACGGCGGCGTTATATTCTCCAGCTTGTCTCTATAGGCCGAGAGCAGCCGTACGAAGGGCTCCCGGACTATAAGCATGGAGATTACCCCTGGTGTGTTGATGGCGTCTTTGAGCTCATCTAGGCTTGGTCGGGGGAATTTCCAACGGGCTAGTGTGAGGGGTGTGTGACGACTCCGGGCTAGGAATTTCTTTTCGTAGCCTCCTGAAAAAATAAATCAGTGTTTTAAAACTACTGCTGCATTTCTATAAATTATGCTGTGTCGAGCGGTACGAGGATGAGTATAATAGCGACGGTGTGTGGCGGTCTGTTTCAAATAAGTGAGTAGTGTGAAGTCCATACGTGATTGGAGCTATCAAGCATAACACATTGCGCGGTCACATCTTTTACCTTTTTTTATGTACGGTTAACCAATTCGAATCCTAGGCCACTCTAGAACCCTGTCTCATTGAAACCGTGTTCTATTTGCCATTAAAAGATTTAAAAGTCACATTGACGTTTATTGTTCAAAAACCATTATCCACTTAGCGCTGTCTTCACAAGAGCTGCGTTGAGCGAGGCGAAGTTAATTAAGTGTTACTATTTGTTTACGCGTTCTTGCACGGCTTTCGTGGCCTTAGGGGGCGAATTTGCGATTTTATTAGTTAGGGGAGATTAGTCCAAAACCGGGTATGGGGGTAAAACCGGGACGTGGCAGTATGGCTACTTAGATCGATTCAAATTTACGCGTGCTTTGGTGACAGCTGTCAGCCATCTCGGTTAGTTTTTCAACAAAAGTTAGAAGGCGTGCGTGCCGGTGTGTAAAAATAATTAGAGAAAAAAGTTTTTAGCAGTGTTTGATCTAAAATTTCATGGAATTCATAAGCAGACTAATCTTTCGTACGTTGAGGTAAGTACCATTTGTATTTTTTATACGATTAAGTATGTTGTACATTTGAACAAACATAACTTTGATTGTTATTGCAACATCTTTTTAGATTAGTGGATTTTTTAGTTTCTTGTAGGTGCGTTTGGGTCAAAACCGTACGGGGTAATACCGGGTAGTACCCGGTTTTGTACAAGTAACTGAGTCAGGTGTTTTGATTTTATATAATTTAAATAATTGTTACAGATCTAAGGAAAATGCCGCAAAATTGTAAAATAACTGCAACACGACAATCTTGGAGTGAGAAATGAATGAAAATGAAACTTGAAGATCTTGACGAGGTCCATTGCTATCGTTGCCGGGGTAATATCGGGTATAAGAGCTGTTCCAAAACCGGGTATACCCGGCTTTGGACTACCCATGGGGCAAAAACGTAAAATAGTGAGATTTGAAGTTGATTTTATTATTCTACGTATGATAATGCTAACAGTGTTCTCACCTAATAAATATGTTGTCAATTAAATAAATTAAGCAGAGGCTATTAAATATTGTTTATTTTTCTAATAATATTTTTTTTATTATTATTTTTCCTTAAGGTCCCGGTTTTACCCCACTTTCCCCTACATTGCGGACTGTTGAGGCTATACAATACATTGAATTCAGTATCACCACGCCAAATAATTCAATGTAATGAAATTCGCATGCGAGCTCTCGCACCGTGCAAATAATAGGCCCTATCAGCAGGCAGGCAGCACGCTATCATGCCCAATACCATATTTCATTACGCACCTAAAATATTAAACTTGTACAACCAACTCGAGCTGGCCGCCTTAAAAATGTTGCACCACACCAGGTTGTGCGCGTGGTCCACAAAGAACTCCTTGCTATTGACAGTCTGTCTGATCCCTCTTTGTTTGCACACGGCTTGCGCGCGCGCAGCTCGCTTCTCCAGCTCGATTATTGTGGTGTTGTCGGGCTCAGACCAGTCTATGGTTGGTTCGGAGTCTGTCTCGTCCTCGCCTAGAACTGGGCCCTGTAACTAAAGAAAAAGTTTCCGTAGTGCCTTAGTCCGTTTTCACATTATCCGATCCGATATCGGATGTCGGAAGGATTTCAATAGAAAAAATCCAAGATGGCGCCTGTAACGTATGGGATATCGGTCCGACATCCGATATCGGATCGGATAATGTGGAAACGCACTTAGGGTCTCCGCTTGTTAGTAGATATGAACATGCGTTCAGCGGTGACGACGCGTGAGCGTCTTCATAATATCGAGCGATTTTTTGGTCGGCTAGAGCCGATTCCGAGTCGATAGGTTTGGAGAGACCCTTTTATGCCAGAATGGCATTCGAGCACGAGACAAGTAATAAAGTGTCCTTTCACCGTGACCTCAATAAGGACCCTAGTAGATATACCTAATATAGGAAATACCCTTCGATTGACACGACTATCATGCGCGGCAAAAGGAAGATTGTTGATAATGTTTGCGCGCGTTTGTTGATATTTTTGGCGGTCAAAGGGTTAACAATGTGAATTAAACTTACAATCCGGGAGTTTCATCGGGCAAATCTATCCTGATCTAGGTATTAGCTGAAAGTCGAAACACACAGAAAATATTTTCGTGTACTTCGGGAAAAAACAATATCTATTTTATTCACTTATTACTACAAGTTAAGAGTCATAATTAACTGTGCTAAGTAGTACCAAAATAAGGTAAACTTTTGTTCAATGACTTTTTTACAATGGACGAGTTTTGGTTGTCACCTGACGTTGCTTGTCCGGCGAAGCAACAGGCACAGTAACAAAACAGAAAAACTTCAGCAAACATTTACCAGCCACTTCGTGTAATTGTCAGGAATGGTCCACTCCTTCACAGGTGGCTCCGAGCTTCCTTTGAATATCGTCATCCTCATCACAATCATATAAAGCGAGGCCCAGAACAGAAAAGTGGCCGTTTTCGCCCCGCATCTCAAATAGTGCGTCGTTTTCGTCTTGATTTTCGCTCTGATACGTTTCACTGAGATCATTTTGTTGCGACATGTGGAAATTTAATATTTTATTAAAGTTGTGACGAAGGCGCTAAAACATTTGTTTTGATGAGCGCAGCATCCCGGTACTGGGCATGAGCGGGCTTATCGATTTTATTATCCCGCTAGTTTAAGATGGGAATTTATACAGAGGGATGATGGTTGCGATGGGACATCGTAAATTGTCTGTATAATCTCTCTTATCGTATGTATATGTATTTATTTATGCTTTATTTAGGGTATACATTTAAAAATTTAGATTCAATGACATAAATATATCTATTTGAATAGGTTTACCGCCGCACATAGGGGTATTTGACTAAAAAATCTGGCCAAAATTATTTATATACATTTTTATAAGTAGTTCCACTGTGTCAATCCAAATATGCTATTTCAATTTATTTTAGCAATGAGATTTTTAAGTTGAATGAAAATACACAAAATATGTATACAATGGCCAAAAGTGAAACCTGAATTTATATATTTATCTCAGAATAAAAGGAATCAAAACGTTGCACTTAAAAATAAAACCATACCTATAGTGACCCATTTTTATAGTTCTTGGGTGGTGAAATTCTTAACCCCACGTACGACCTTTATCCAATCTCGCCGTAATATTTTCATTACTTTACGCATGTTAGCAATTACTGGGGCTACTGGACTGCCCACTGGACTACTCCATCCACCTGCAGATAAAACTGTCCATGATAGAGGAAATAATTCCCCCCAGACAGTGCTGTAACACCACCAAATCTTACCTCCAGGGTAATTTACCTTACTACTCGTAACTACGAGACGCGCTGTCAGTTTTCCACCAACAGCTCTTACTGATCGGGGTTACCTAGGTACCAGCGTCAGAAATGCTTCCTAAGCATTTCGTTTTCGTAGCTAGCTAGCGTCGCTCTTCTGTAGTGGAACGACGGAGCAAGGCTGCCCTTCGTTCGCCACGTAACATCAACGATTTTTGTCACTTTGGCTGGACTAGTTGGCAGAATCACCGAAGAAAATTATAAAACCACAGTGAACTCGTTTAATATGAGTAAATAAACGATATCCCACGTTCTCTTTCAGCATCCCGCCGCCACTTCGAGATCGCGTTCCGCATGTTCGACCTCAACGGCGATGGAGACGTTGATTGCGAGGAGTTCGAAAAAGTCGCCGCTTTGATCCGACAGCAGAGCAGCATTGGATCAAGACATAGGGATCACGCTAACACTGGCAACACTTTTAAGGTTAGTTGTTCACTAGTAAAACGTAGGTTATTAGAACAATTTTGTTAAGGTTTGTTAAACAGTATGCTCTAAACGAAGACTGTGACGTAGCTTGCTAGTAGTTTGTAAAAGTCGCCACTTTTGTCCGACAGCAGAGCATGGATCAAGAACTTGGTTTCACGTTAACACTGGAAACACTTTCAAGATATGACAGGGTCGCCATGTGACAGAAATGCACCGAGTTAATATAACAGTAGCTGGACGTCTAAGGAACGCGGGCGTAAAGATGGCTTTTATTTTTCATTTAAAAGTAAAGCTAGAAAGCTACGTATAAAGTGGTAACACTGACAAACCTGCAGTTTTACAACCAGTTAAGTGCGTCTCGAACAGTTAGTTTATAAATGCAAACATGTTTTCAGGGTATCAACTCGGCGCTCACAACATACTTCTTCGGGCCGAAGCTGAACGAGAAACTGACGATAGAGAAATTCCTCGACTTCCAGCATCAGCTGCAGAAAGAGATATTATCTCTCGAGTTCCAGAGAAAGCAACCAGGTATTTTTTTACGTAAAATAGTTAAGCGAAAAACATGTATCCCCTGAAAATTGCCATTCAAAAGAATTACTATTCTTTTTGACTTTAAGTTCACTTTCTATTGACAAATTTTTGTAGATCGGATCCTTTTCCTTTTACTGCGTCCAATTTATGAATTAAAATGTAGGTACACTACAATTCAAAACAACCCCTGTCCAATCATCTGCAATAATATGTGAACAACATGCAAAGACCGCAATAAATATCTAAGATGAAGAGCGAAGTTTGCGGTGTGCGATGTAATAATAATAGATTGTAAACATCTTAAGAGACTCTCGCTAGGTGGCTGGATCAAGGGCCAGATGCAGAAGGCGGTGATCTTGGACACGGCGCGGATAGTCCGACGGTTCCTCTCTCTGCAGCCCTAACCACCGGCAGCTTGGGCCCTACCCCGCTGCTGGCGGCACCCTAGGTTAGGTTTTTTATAATGTGTTTATATATTTTGTATTGTTTTGTATGTGGTTTTGTATTTTACTTTTATAATCATATTATAAAATAGCCTAATCTAAGAGAAAAGATAAATAAAGGAAATAATAATAGATTGTAAGACCTTATTGTAAACCACATGACATTAAAGGCCAATTGCATCAACCACATTTGACAGACACATCATCGTCACGCAGCAGACGTCTATAGAACTTCCCATACTATAAAATTTAACAAACGCATTAACAGTGACAGAGGGTTTGGTGCAACCGACCCTTATTTAAAAGATTGCACTAGTCATATCCATATTAATATTTAAATCGCTACCTGAAATCCGCTCTCTAGTTGAGGAGTGTATTTTCAAAAGGGCTTATTTCCACTTTGAACTTTTTTTGGGAAATCGAGAAAAACATAATTCCACGGTATTTATTTTGAAATTAATATTTAATTTGCAAAATTGTAATATTGTAAGTTGACGTTAATGCTATGATTACTTCAAACGTAACATGTGTACCTAAATAAATATTTAATTACCATATCAGGTAATTTTTTTCAGAATTAAGCACTTTTGATGCGAACTTTTGGGAATTAAGCCCTTTTGTTGTGGCCTTGTAGCGTAAATGTTATTATTTTAAAATAGTTGTATTTTATTTTTGGATTTTGTATTAAGTTAGTTGATATCAATGTTGTTGTACTACATACATTGGTTTAATGTTTGTTGTACTAACTTTGTATTAACTTTGATGTTACTCTTTTTTTTAAAGATCAAGGCGAGACTTTTTGAGCTTTAATATCAAAACAACACGTAATTTTCTATACTAAGAAAAACTGCATTCATAGTTTAAAAAAAAGAAAAAATGGAAATAAGCCCTTTTGAAAAGACACTCCTCAGTTATAAGAGTGTATCATATATTTTTCCCCTCACTAGCTCGGAAACACGTGTTTTGTCCTTTAATACCAGCGGGTAAAAACGCATTTTATCCACTAGTGGATAAAGTAATTTACCTTGAATATAGTCAAATTTTCTGCTTTAAAATTGATAAAACTGGGTGAATCTAGTGATTAAGATGAATTACCACCTATAGAACTACTGGAAACCGTGATAAACGCGTTTTTTGCGTTGTACTTTCCTCGCTATAGTGAGGGGAAATGTTTTGTGTTACACACGGGTGCAAATGTATTTCACTTCTCGTGTGTTGAAAAACTCGCCAAGTTCAGGATTCTATTCTCGAACCACTCGCTTCGGTCGTGGTTCAACTATAGAATCCTTTCGCTTGCTCGTTTTTCAATTCCACACTCGGCGTTAAAATACAACTTTGCACCCTTGTATAACAAATAACTATTTTGCGGCCTTCAAGGAGTAACATTTTATTGCTGGTGACTGTCTGCCTACTACTATACCTATATAGGCCTTCCTGTTGATCAAAATTAAAATCGTCTAGTTAAAGATATTTTTAACTGAATTAAAAAAAACTTGTTTTCAGATGAAAATGGTCGCATCACTGAGGCGGACTTCGCTGAGTTGCTGCTAGCGTACGCAGGCTACCCGGCTAAGAAGAAGGCGAGGATGCTCAAAAGAGTTAAAAAAGCGTACGTATAATTTAGTTCCATAATAGGCTAGTTTACTACTATTCAAATCAGCTTCTTTTTAAAAACTGTCAAAACGATTTGCTAATATGGAATTTTTATGAAAATGCTTGAGGAGTGACGTCACAGTCAATTTATTTACGTTATATCTTTCTCTGTGACTTATTAAATAGAAATTAGATTTAAACATAACCACTTTCCATATTTTTCTACTAATTATTTCGCGCACTGCATAAAATATTTTATTTTAAGTATAGGAAAATAGATTATTATGACTTCATTCTCTAATACATATTAGAAGCAAATTACAAAGTCAGTGGCAACCATTTTTATTTGCATTATTTAGTTAAAATTGTTACGTTGTCGGTTTTTTATCCCATTGTACACCATCTAACGTGCGCACTTTTCAACCTATTCTGCATACACGAATTAGGTAGGTGACGGCCGCTAGGGTCAGTTGATGGCTTCGTCATGTGTACGACTGGTGAATCCCTCATTTTATAGACTACTAGCTTTTGCCCGCGGCTTCGCTCGCGTTAGAAAGAGACAAAAAGTAGCCTATGTCACTCTCCATCCCTTCAACTATCTCCACTTAAAAAATCACGACAATTCGTCGCTCCGTTTTGCCGTGAAGGACGGACAAACAAACAGACACACACACTTTCTCATTTATAATATTAGTATGGATACTATAGTCAACTTATGGTTAATTCCAACGACCGATAGCGTTAATATTTGACATATCCATAAAATTCCTCCACTTCTTCATGCATGTTGTCAATAGCTGTAAAAATGTTATTACGAACTCATAAACTACCTATAACATTCCAGTTTCCGCGACCATGGAGTAGGAATCACCAAAGAAGACTACCTCTCGTTCTTCCATCTCCTCAACAACATTAACGATGTGGACACCGCACTGACGTTTTACCACATCGCCGGGGCCTCTATAGACCAACCGACACTGAGACACGTGGCACGGACCGTCGCGCACGTGGATCTAGACGCACATGTGATCAATGTGGTGTTCACCATCTTTGATGAGAACAGTAAGTATTTATAGCTCATATAGTTTCAACTTCTCAATAATATTAGCATGGACACAGTACTAATGTTTTATCACAGCGCCGGGGCCTCTATAGACCTACCGACACTGAGACACGTCGCGCGAACCGTCGCACACGTGGATCTAGACGCACATATTATAAATTCGGTGTTCACCATCTTTGATGAGAACAGTAAGTGTATAGCATAAATTAAAGATATTGTTTCAACTCAACAATAATATTAGGATACAATACTTACTACATCGCCGCGGCCTTATTGGCAGGGTGCAAAGCGGGTGGAGGGGGTAGCTAAAACGATCACAGCGCTCACTACGGCCAAAATTGACATCTTAGTCGCTGACTTGCGCTGTCAAATCCATATTGCAGTAAACATTTTCATGTCGTTTTTGAGATAAATTTAATACGGGCCCAGTAAAATTTGTTATGGCGAATTGTAATAACTCCAAGAAAAGTAGCGAATAAATTCTAGCTATTTCCAAGACCGTGGTGGAAACGGAACCACCGTTTAAGTGAATAGTTGCCGTAAGAAGAAAAGTGTCGTCCAATCTCTGAAGTTTTACTTAAAGTGCGTAATCATTTGACACAAGTATTGAATTGAATTTACGGTGAATTTATAGTGCAAATTTCATTGGAGGTAGAAAAGCCGACGTGGAAGCCAATCCCAGTTACTTATGTTCGAAAATCATTTTATTTGTTTCCTCATCAGTGCTCCTGTTTACAAATCGAAACGGATTGACGAAAATGCGTAAATATCGAGGTTTCAATGGGAAGAAGGAGCACGAGAACAATAGAAGCAGAAGCAGTCCATCCACTGAAGGCTTATCACATTTTAAATAAAATTCCTGAGAACTTATTTCATCGCATTCATGATTGTATTTGATGTGATATCTGGTAAACCTCCAATATTTTGTAATGTATAACAAGTTTTTGTAATGTATATTATAATTAAACGTTATTATAGCTAGTTTGTTTTTATTTTACAATAAACCCTGTACCCTGCAATGATACTTATAATACATAGATAGTTAGCCTATGAAAATGACAGGATAGCAGTGAACTGATCAACTATTTCAAAAGCCAATGATTTATTTATACTTTATTGCACATAGGTATAAATGGTGGAATAATGTCTTCAATCTGTAGAAAATGCCCAGCTAGCACCAATTTATTGCCTTTATTCATCGTCTCAGGTTGGAAAATGATTTCGTGAGCGATGGCACGAAACCCCGTTTTAGTCACCAGTTTGTTAATTTCTCACTGAAAACAACGATTTTAATGTTATTGGCGATAATGTTGTAACCACCATCGTCCAAAATTGTCTAATAGTAAAATAGCACAAGATTTCATTAATTTTTTCACAATGTTTACTTACTTCTCGCTTGGCAGCGGCTACAATATTGTCACTGTCACGTGGCGTTGTCGTCGCGCACGGTCCCAATAGACCAGTCTATAAACTTATGAGTACATATGTAATAAAATAAGGGATT
This sequence comes from Leguminivora glycinivorella, assembly GCF_023078275.1. Taxonomy (NCBI): domain Eukaryota; kingdom Metazoa; phylum Arthropoda; class Insecta; order Lepidoptera; family Tortricidae; genus Leguminivora; species Leguminivora glycinivorella. The sequence continues at coordinate 19,423,380 of NC_062975.1, forward strand.
ATCGACTTCTAAATTGTATGCGTTTTCGCTATGCTCGATAGTCTATACATATGGAATCAACATTGTCCTCACCATGTCCCCTATACCTACATACATACATACATACATACATATAATCACGCCTGTATCCCATAAAGGGGTAGGCAGAGCACATGAACTACTAAGTTTCAGTGCCACTCTTGGCAAAAAGGGGTTGAAAGAAATCCAAATTGTGACATTGCAGTGACAGTTTGCCAGCCTCTCACCCACGCCACAATTTAACCCATATCCCACAGTCGACTTCTACGACACCCACGGGAAGAAAGGGGGTGGTACATATTTTGTTATAACTTACAACACACCCATAGAGGAATAAGTAAGGGAAGAGTTGTAACACCATACATCAGTAAATGCGAGTTATTTGAATAGGCATAGTTATAGTGACATCTAGCGACAATCAAGCGTCAACTAGCGTAAATTAACACTTTCGAAACCGGGCTCTACGCGGCGCTACGACATTTTCGCTACATACGGGGAAACCCATGTAATCGGCTACGCTTCTACGAGCGGTGTACCCGACAGTCGGGTTCTTGGTAGCGAAAGTGTTAACAGAATACTGGTTAATACTATTGTAATATTAGCTAAAAATTGGTGAGTATTAGACTCTTCGTTCGTCGCGACATCTATTGACAAGTAGCAGTACTGATAATTTAAGCTAATTGACGCATGATTGTCGCTAGATGTCACTATAACTATGCCTATATAAATAATCTTTGATTTTTTGTCTTTGCTGTCTGTGTCTGTACAATTTTGAAGTCCCATGCCAAACATATTTAACGTATAATAAATAATCATCTTTCCAGTGGACGGACAACTTTCCAACCGCGAGTTCGTGGCCGTGATGAAGAACCGCCTCCTCCGCGGCCTCGAGAAGCCCAAAGACACCGGCTTCGTCAAACTGATGCATTCGCTGATCAAGTGCGCTCGCGACACCAAACCCGCCATCTTGGATTTCTAAGGTTGTACACTACTCTTTAGACCTAGACGAAGCTCGGCCCTCAACTGCAGCTATAATTAAAGATCGTTATCAGCGTGCTGTATTGGTGGCAGACAATGACTGGCAAAAAAACAAGTACACAAGTATTTAAAACATTTTATATTAACAAATTCTGAAATATATCTAAATTACATTGAATAAATAACTAAAATTTGTTCAACAGATTTGGCTTCGTGCACTACTTTTGACTTGAACTATACTTGAATAACAATTCTAGATATTCGTATCTAGAGTGCATTTGATTATTTGGATTAAAATAATATACACTTCGCGTAATGTATTTTTATGACATAATTAATGTCATTTGACGTATATTGTTTTAAAAATATATAGTTGGTCGGAAAAGGCTTTGTACCCTAGAGGTGTAATCCAAAGAAGGTAAGTATTTATTTTGTAGTTAAGAACAAAGTGAATATTTAAATGTATTTGTTTTTTTTGCCAACCGTACCATTTGCCACGAAAAGTGCACCTTGATATTACTCGCCATATTGAATTTCTGAGTTTGTTGATTCCAATTTGAGTAGGCCTAGATGAACCTTGGCCCCTAACTGTCGATATACTTTATATCAAATTGAGTCACTCGCTCGCGACGCCAAACCAAACCCACCATCTTGGATTTCTAAGGTTGTACACTCGACTATTTTAGGCCTAGACGAATCTCTCGAACCGCAAGACAAGTGATGCTATAGGTACTTTTTGGAAAACGAATTCATCGGATTTCATAAAATATAGATATCCGATTACGCTAAATCCGCATTCAATTTACGATATACTACTGAGGTCAAATTAATAAGAATGAACGTCAAACTTTGATGTCGGGGATTAAATTGGTTAGGCCTTAGATTTTTTTTATTACTTATATATTCTACGATCTGTAAAGAATCTTATCAAATATTAAATAATAAGAAAACCACTCATTTACTCGTACATGTTTCAAAATTGATATGAAGCAAATAGTTAGGAGCCAATTATTTTATGTTTTAAAATGTATCTTAACTTTAGTTAGTTTTCCCATTTTAAATTTTAACCTTATTCTATAAATAAATTGGTAAGATTTTCGTTTGTTTCAAAAATCAATGTAACAATGGAAATTCTACTTTATTCAGTTCTTGAAAGGTTCAAATTTGATTACTATGGCAATCACATCACAAGTTACCATTCATACATAAATACACAGATACATACCTACATAGTTAAGTTTTTTTTTCATATCGCCAAACAACATTTTTGTTAGAATACAATTCTTTAGATACATTTAAAGATCTTTTGTATAGTTATGGTTTTGCATTTGACGTAAGAACTATTTTTAACACATTCGTGGACACGTATTCTATAGCATCCGCGTAGTCATTCGTTTCCTTTGGTCTATGACAGATGACGTCACTAGGCGTCCGTGAACGTGTAAACGTCATAAATAAGATATTATAATAATAATACAAACGTATGTAAGATGTTTAGTTTTTGACCGAGGCTTTCAATTTCGACCGTGGCGTTTAAAGCGTTAATTTACGTCGTTTACTTTTGGCTGCTCAAATATGTATAAATATGTATATTTTAATTGTTGTAATAAGTTTAGGGTACACTATCAGATCCTTGGCCTCCAGTTTACGTATGAAATTCACCACTGCTGCTTTTCCAACTGTTAATATATCGTAAGGTCCATCATTTGTGTAATTTACCCTCACGTTCGGCTTTAGTGTTTTCTAGACAAATTAATTATATATAGAAGAACAATTTTTTTCCCAGCACTCAAGCAACAAAACCCGTATCGCAATGCAGCAATCTATTGACAAAAAAATGTTGTGCTGGGTGCGTCTATATATTTTTGTCTATGCTAGTGTTAAGTATAATACGTAAAGGTGTCAACCAAAACTCACTAATTATTACATTCAACTCAATTGGTACCAAAATCAGGTTTTTAACTGACTATTTATTTCCCATTGAAACACATTTGTAGTTGATTTGGCATTGAAACTTGATTAGTTTCATCGACCAATCAGGCGTTGTATGTTATGTTATTTATTTCCCAAAGGAGGTTCTCATATCGCCCAATCGTTGTATGTATTAGGTATATTTCTTTAATTGTATACACAAAGTGGCACCATTTTTGTCAAATTCTAGTAATGATGGGAATCGAGAAAGCTCCTCAAATCTTATGGGCAGCACGGATAAGAATAAGAAAGCGGCGCACACCTCTCGACACCCTTGAGCTCTCATACCGGCGTTGCCCTAGAGCCATCTTAGATGACGCTTTTTGTGTGGGGTCCATCGACAACTTTAAGTTTTTTTTAACTTCATAAGAGCTTACGCCTTTAGATGACTGAGTGAATACATAAACATGATAATATTTTTCACCTGGCATGCAATCATGGTCGCGCGATTAATGATATAACAACAGGCCATCCATTTCGCACTATTTGTAAGTGCGATAGGGACGGCCTGATGTTTATCGTTTATCGCGCGACCATGATTGGACTGCTGCTGTTGAAGCCAAGGCGAAGATGACACGTAGCCTACGATAAAGCTAGTTCACCCAGAAGGTGCCTGTTCAGTGTTCACCCTTGATTTGAAGGCATCAAAGTGATCAGGTTACATTTTTCATAATTTCTGATACGCTTTGCCCTACGAAGGAATAGAGAGTGTTTGTGTCAGCAAAAAAACATGGACTTTGCCAACAATTCATCTGTTTTTGTTAAAATCGGTTATATGTTTTATCTGTGCCAATAATAGAGTTAAGGTTGTCACCTAATTAAATAATGTTGACATTGATATGAAATAACTTTGTTTGAATATTGTATAGTTTTATGACGATTTTATTATGTTATTATTGATATGTTAAAAATTATATCTCAATTAATTTTAAGTTTTGTTTAATGTATAACGTGCTCTCTGGTCAATGTAAATAAATCACTGCCCTTTATCACAGTGTACATATACTAAAAGTGCAATTATTTTATATTTATGTATTTTTTAAAATTAAAGTTGTATTATGTTGCTTACAAAGTCTTGCAGCCTTATGAATTTTACGTGTGATACATCTAATCAACAATTTATAATGAAAAATGCTGTACATAATATTATGCTTAATGTTACATTTTTACAAATATATTTTTAATTCTAAATTTTATGTTTTGTTTTAATTTAATTCTAATTTATGTTTTTACATAGTTCGAAACACTAAATACCTACAGTGTTAATTTTCAGGTAGCTACCCAAGCCCCGTAGCCGAATGGCATTGCTGCGACGCGAAACGAAATCGAAACGCCGCAGAAATGTACTCTGGCTATGTCGCGCCAATACGCAAGAGCGATAGAGATATATAGCTGCGAAAGAGATATTATCGTGAGCGTTTCGTGAGCGTTTGTGCATTCGGCTACGCACACAGAGCCTCATTCCATTATACAACCTGTTTTTACTGAATTCCGTTAACTTTAAGGGAAGGTTCTTTAGATCAAATCCAATACATTTCTAAGAAACAAACGTCTTAACACTTTCGAAACCGGGCTCTACGCGGCGCTACGACATTTTCGCTACATAAGGGGAAACCCATGTAATCGGCTACGCTTCTACGAGCGGTGTGTCCGACAGTCGGGTTCTTGGTAGCGAAAGTGTTAACTTTTATAGTTATCGAGTTATTAAAAAAAATAGGATAATTACTGAACACGTGTGTGACAGCCTTTACCAATTCCTAATGTTATTTGTTTTGACATGTGCCATCAATCACTTGACATTAACTTGAATGTAATTCTTAAGGGTCTCTCATACTAATTAATCCATTTATTATGTACGAAAACGATGAAAAAATTTTTTTGCAAATATAACTAAAAGTGATATACAGGATGGTTCCTGATAATGAACCTAACGACGTGTCGATTTAACGGAAAACAAAAAAAAACACTGTGTATGTATTTTGAATATATTGGGATGGGGCGCGATCAAATGAGAATACTCATAGTTAGGTAGGTACATAAACAGATAAACATAACTACATATACCTACCTGTAATAATAAATAAGACACTATTTACATTTCGAATCTAGTACATAATTAAAATCCAATCAGTTTGTGTAATCATTACTTTTTTTAGGCAAGCCCTTAGAATTATGTTGAACTCAACTTCCATTTTAAGAATTATAATGAAATGTGATAATGTTAATACATGTATAAATATACTAAGTAAAATAACAAATTTTAGTTTGATTAACCTTATATACGTACAAATCTGAAAAGTGCCGATTTTTATAATCCATTGTCAGCGTTTTTTGTTCGTAAGCTACACACAATAACCTATACTTAGTCACGAAATTGTTTTCATATCACAAAATAATATCTTATCTGTGATGTACAGATTGCATGCCGGGAATTCATATAAAGTCTAAAACTATTGTCAGGAGGGCGCTGTTATCTGATGTATGTGCTCACAGTTCAGTAGGTATAGTCAAAACTCCGTATAGACAGATAAAGTCTAAGAAAAAAACGTACCTCACTACCATACAGAAAAAGTTACGGTGGCCTAGATGGCATTACACCATTGGGGCACGCTCAGCTAGATGGCGCTAATATTAATATTTGACATTTTAAAACATATCAAGCTAACAATATGGGCCAAATTGTCAAAACTGAGGTTCAAAAGTTTTAAGCCTTGTCAAGAGATGGCAGTCTATGCACTGTGATTACACATTTTACTTCGACAGTAACTATCTATAATACTCGATACTCTTTGGTATAGTATAAAGAAAATAGTTTTCTCAAACATGGTATGAAATATTGATGTTATGTGCCTTATAATTGGCAGCGAAGTATGACGTTGCAGGTGCGGCTAGGACGATTGATAGATAATGGAATTTCATACAAACCTTGCAGGCCAAGGCCGGCAAAGTCCTCTTTTTAATTTCCAAACACAGATAATTGTGACATAACATCCAGGTATTTAGCCAATTAAAAAAAAACTATAAGGGGCTTTATAGACGTGCCGACTGCAACTGGTACGGGCCCTAGACAATATTTGATTTTGGGTGCGTTTTCATACAAAAAAAAACATTTTTTCGTTTTTTTTTTTTTAATTTTTTTTTAACTTTTTGTTTTTTTATAAGCGTATACGGGGTATCAAAGGGGAACGAAAATTCGATTATTTTTGCGCTACGACGCACCGCTTAGGAGATACAGCCATCCAAAGTTACTATTTTCAGTAGACTTTATTTATTTCATACCATGTTTGAGAAAAGCACTATACATACCTCGGCGGGAAATGGGGTTGCCCGCCTCAGACCTATCCGGCCTCGCTTCGCTCGGCCGTCTATATGTCTTCGGCCGGCAACCCCCTTTGTCCCGGCCTCTGTAGTAATGTACTATTAATGAAATTCTGCAACATGGCGCGTAGATAGTCATATAATATTTCTGGTCTGGTTTTATGTATTATTGAGAAGACATTTTGTTTAGTAGTACCTACCATTTTAACGAGCCACCAGAATTTAACAACTTGTCTAATTTCACCAATAGTAAACCTTACTATGTCGCAATAACGTTAAAAGTGATTTTTTCTTGTAGGTATATCACTTTGCGAATGTGCCACCCTGAAACACAGTTTCTCGAGCATAAACAAGTCTCGTTTTAAAGTATTCGTAAAAGAAGCTTAAAGTTTTCATATCTTAAAGATTTTCGTATGGGTGCTTTGGAAATCAATAGTTTTCAATTTCAGCAAACGTATATGTAGGTTCAAGGTTCATAAAAAACTCGGACGACTCGCATCCATACTTATCGACTCAACAATATTTGCACCTAAAACCAGCCTTAACTTTTTAAGCCTCTAGTTTAAATATTTTCTAACGAATCTGGCTAGTAACACTTGCACATAGTTTTTTTTTTCGTGATTTAGCGCATCCAAAATCGAACATGTCATCCTAGAAACGTCTTCGAAAACTTAAAAATCAGAACATTTCCAAATCTCTAAAACCGAGCTTTATGACTTAAATCTAGAGCATCTTTTCAAATAAAGACAATAGCCGGCGAGCGTTGAACCCAATCTGAACCATTTTGCGAATAAGATCGCCAGAAAACGTAAATCACTGCGCACAGCAGCCGCGTACGAAGCGCGAAATAGACGAGGATACTGTCGAATTATCCGCTAATAAAAACCAGCACTGCCCGAGCCACTGCGTACAGAAGCCAGTAAGTATTTCGTCGTTTATTTCGCTTTTAAGTTAAATAGGTTGTTTATAATATGGATGCACAAGTAGATTGTACAAAACAGTATAAAATACTTGTTACATATTTTAAAGAACCTAAACATTTTAGTGTGCCATCAGCAGAGGTGACCTGTTTGCCTTGGTGTGTTTTCACATTATCCGATCCGATACATACATTACAGGCGCCATCTTGGATTTTTTCTTTGAAATCCTTCCAACATCCGATATCGGATCGGATAATGTGAAAGCGGACTTAGTGTGACGTCAGAGATGTCAAATTTGAAGGAAAATAAATAACTTTGACAACCTCCGGCCATCAGCCGTAGAAAAGAACCGCTGGACTATTCGCGCCGTCTCTTAGACTCATACTTTTGCATGCATTTTTTAACTAGCCAGCATCTCTTTAAGTGTTGGTCAAGATCAAGATTCAATATCAGACCGTCCGTTAAAACGACTACAGGGACAATGATCATCAAATCCCACTAGTTATCTCGTGAGCCAAATCTAGGTACGAGTAAGTATTATCATATTTGATTTATATTTGTAAATTCTTGCCAACCGCCCACAGTATGCCAATATTTATAGTTCACTTTCGCGCAGGGCTTGAAGGCGAGAACTGCAATGCCGTTGTACCAGCGACCTCCGTTCTGGCGCGTGCCTCATCAGAGACCGGACCCTGATGACTGCAGGGATTTTGGACAACGGAGGCGGGTAAGTCCCATCTTTATACCGGGTGTGTTCTGTAATACGAGCAAATTATTAAAACAAATACTGTACTCCTCAACTAAAGATAGTATTGTTCAGTTATTTTTAAAAATATCTGTATATTTCTAATTTTTCATACAAATCAAATGTCAGCTTCGATATACGCCATCATTGTTGTACGTCTAATTGGATTGGCGTTGTCTGTCACTTTTTAAACATGACAAAATTCGCAATACATTGTGTCTTATTCAAAATCTAAATTACATATGTATAGCCTACAGTTTAATTTATTGCTCATACAGGTGACATTTTGTGTGTTATAGTGTCAATATTTGTATGGTTTTTAAACTGTGCCGCGTATAAATCAAGTATAAATTAAACAAAGTGTCTATGCTTTACCTACCCTGCAATGTCAAGCTGCTTAGTGTCAAGAGACACCGCGTGACCGATAATGAATTGCGTTGGTAGTGTTAAAATGTTTACTGTGTTAAAGTTACTGTTAGGTAAATGTTTTATTTTAGTTAAACATATGCATCTTGAGAGTGTAACCCAGTATAAAAAATCTTGACCAATTATTGTGTCTAAACTGTAATTAAAATTAACAAATTAGTAGGTACATCAACAATCTAAAAAAACCTTTAATAATTTCTGTTACCGACCAGATTGTCTCTTCACTAACTCATTACTCTCTCGTTATTCTTAATTCTTTCAGTTCCTCAGAATTTAAAATGTATTATTAGACAACGCCACAATTCCTCTGAGATATTAGTCGGTATTAAAGTCAAATGGTATGATTTAGTTTACCCATTACTCTCGCTATGAGTGCATAGACAAGTTACAAATCGTTCAGGCTCCTTATCGTTAGTTTTCTCTTTTTACTCTTCCGTGCTAACGATAGAGCCTGTATTTCGTTCACCAATAAGAGTGAAGGATTGTCACTTTGGCTAGTCTGGTTCGTATACACGGTCCATAGGCGATATCCTCTATAGATTCGGTAAGGAAACGCCAGACGGATTTAGAACGGCAGCTGCCAAATCATTGCGTTACGTTTCGTTTTAGGTCATGATAATATCTTGTAATATTGATGATTGATATTAAGTTTATTTTTAAAATTGTAGCGTCTGCGGTAATATTTTAAACAACGATAAAAATGGCTTGACCCTGATTGCTCTCCAAATACCTAAGCTGGTACCAATTTAACCACTCTAGAACCCTGTCTGATTCAGACACCGTGCTTTATTTGCGATAGAAATCACTTTCTCGCTTAAGGTACAGCGGGGCAAATGTCGACTGGGGGGTAAATGTTTTACAATGTTTGCATTATTAAATAGAGTGTCCACCTCGAGATTTGCCCCTCTGTACCTTACTGTGAAAAAGTTCTACATTGGCCTACGATTATAATTGGTTGACTATGCATCAAATGTTGTCGTAAGTGTATAAAATGTACTGAATGTTTTCTTCTTCAGCTATTTAATAGAACGATTCGAAGGATACTTATATCAGAATGACATCCACGTGATATCTTTACATTGTCGTGAATTTCCTTCGTGAAAGGGGCTTTAAGTAAAATTAACAGAATATGATAGGTGTTTGATGTTTTTTTTTACATAGTCAAGCCATTATATCCATAAAATATTGCCAGTTATAAAAATTACACCATGTCTTAGTTTAACTAATTGAAACTGTAGGTACTTGTCACTAAGTGTGCTACGCACGTAAGTATACTTATAAATACGAGAGTTGTTGCCCTATGATGGCCTTACCAGCAATAGTCTTCTTCTTTGTCGTATCCTCATGGCTGAGGGACGTGACGAATGTGGACACTCTTCACCAGTTGTCTCCACGCCACTCGATCCTGGGCCCGGTGCATGCTAGCCTGCAAAGTGGTCTTTGTCACAGACGTTATACCAGCAATAGTATAAATAAAAAATATACATATAAATATTGTACCGTTCTTTTCTACATTGATCTACATAGGGCCGGCTGCATCAAACCGTCTGTCACCGTTAAAGCGTTCGTTAAATTTTATTGTATAGGAAGTTCCATAGACATCTGCTGCGTGATGATGTGTCTGTCAAATGTGGTTGATGCAACTGGCCCTTAATCGTAGTTTTCATCCAAAATCGAAATGAAATTTCTATCGTCACCATTAAACCATGTTTAAGTATTGTTAAGAGGGAACAGTATACAGGGATATGTCAGCAACGCACGTTCAATTTATTTGCAAGAGAGTCATCTAAATATTCTACATGTTGCTGGCTGTAGATGCACGAAAACAGGCATAGAGGTATCTCAACGTAACACCTGTGTCGATACCTGCGTTGTTATTTTTTATACATTCTGTACAGTCAACCAATTAGAATCCTAGGCCACTCTAGAACCATGCCGTATTGCATGACACCGTGCTTTATTTGCTATAGAAGTCAGTTTGACTTTTACTGTGTTACTTTTACAGAGGCCTAGGATTCAGATTGGTTGACTGTATCTGGTGGCGGTGGTTGGTTGTCGGCTCGGTACTAATTCTGGTACGTCATAGTCGTTTATCAGCACAATTACAAAACCAAAACAAAAGCACACTAGCTCCCAGGTTCCGTGAATCACATGTTTTGAAGACGAATGTTAGCTGCCAGCCAGCCGTGCTATTTTTCATAATTTGTTTACAAATCCTGTGTCAGCGATGACTAATAACGTCCATTTTTATTTTTGTACGTTTTTTTGCTTTAAATGTACCTACCTGCCTAAGTAAACATATTATCCATTGAATTACGCTTAAAAATCTTAAGTTAAGCGACGGCGTTATCTAAAAATAGTTTCTTCAAAAATGGTTGTCCTAACCGCCTAAAGTTGGAATAGTTTTTGGTCGTTGTTTAACGTCCATTTTCGTCTCTTTTTGACATTTTATTGCTGTTTAGAAAAAAATGCAAGAGTTTTTTGGCACCACAAACAGAGAAAAAGCTTCAACCATATCTTTCGCATGCATAGGTAGGTACGATTAATTGATTTAATTATCACTATTGCGGACTATCGAAATATACCTAAGAAAATCTGAGTAGGTAGGTATCTATAAAATATATACTTCTAAAATGAATCATCAATTCACTTTCAATATAAAAATCGAAATTGGCAATCAATATTGCCCTAGGTTCCCGTAAATCGAACTAGGTCGATCGAGGCAGGGTTGCAGCGGGCGGGGCGCGCTAATTTTGCCACAACATCGCGCCTAGCCGTCGAGAGCGCACCGCGTGCAAGCCATGGGGCGGCTGCATACGTTTGTGGTGACCTTAAGGAGGGAGCATAGGGACACCAACTGGGGACTCCGGCTGGTTGGTGGCGCGGACCTCGCGACGCCGCTCATCGTCACTCGGGTAAGCCGGTGTAAACAAAGCTGGAACGCGTGGGCTGGAGTGTTTTGATACCGGCCTTGTCACCTGTGTTGTTTGAAGTGAACATTGTAAACGGTTACAGCTGTCTAAAATGTAGGCGTTAAATAATATAATGGTGGTAATATCAGCGACTTTCCATGATCATTTCGATTTATTTAGAGGATATTTATGAAAAGGTATAGGCCGGCGATGTACGTAAATATTCGTTAACTTTTAGATTTTTTTTTTATTACTTGTAGTTGTGATATTTATTTACCAATTGCCTAGTTTTGATTTTAGGACGTGTTGTCGTTTCTTACTTTTTTCTTTTTTCATATTTTTTTTCGTTTTGTTTTTGGTGGCCGGCAGAGAAAGTAAACAGGGTTGTTTCTGACGCATTTAGTGTCAATCTTAATCCATCGAATATTTAAACTGAAATGCATCTATAATAATTTCCTATAGTTGATGATATAATCTAATCTATAAGGTACCGGCGCCTGAGATGGCTCATCGTTAAAGTTTCACGCATACAATAAATCTGATTTGATAAATCATCGTGTTTCATTAAGACATTTACATTTCTAAATTTCGAAAGAAAAATGTCCCTTATTACCGACTCATTTTCAGTAGATCCGAATGAAAAATGAAAACGATTCAAACGAGTTGTCCAACTAAACCATCAACAAATCCAGAGCGATGTCTCTTTATAACCGATTTATTCTTAGACGCGTTCGACAGCCGCCTTAGACATTGTGAGGCTTGACCCCGTTTTAATGGTCGTCTCCGAATTTTACGGAAGTTCAAATCTCATTTCGACTGACCACAGGAGTTCGTAATGATAGATTAGCTTAGAAATATGTTTCCAATATTGCAACACTAGAATCTACTGCTTTCCAATATTGCAACACTAGAATTGCCAGCTCTTTTTGTGTCCCACTGCTGGGCAAGGGCCTCCCCCGCCCCGCATTTTTTCCACTCGACGCTGTTGTCGGCGTTTCTCACCATTTTGGGTAGAATGCGTCCAGGCAGTAGCCGAATGGCATTTCTGCGACGCAAAACGAAAACGAAACGCCGCCATAGGTAGTCTGGCTCTGTCACGCCAATACGCAAGAGCGATAAAGATAGATATCTACGAGCGTTTCGTTTCGTGAGCGTTTGTGCCATTCGGCTACGTAAATGAAAATGAAAATGAAATATTTATTTTTCAAGTAGGCATATTAAGTACAATGCGCATATGAACGTCAAATAAAGCTACGCCGGCTCTAACCCTACGCCTCAGCCTCGAGAAGATTTCAGTCCCCCCTCAGTTGGGAGGGGGGTATCCACTATGGGACCGGCAAAAAACTCGGCGGGCAACTTCTTTTCAAAACATTACATCTTATAATTAACATGCATTAAATAACAAGATACAATAATTTAACATGCAAAAGTATTCATCAAAGAATATGAACAGACTAGGTACCCTGGTCATCCCGTCAAGCTTACCTAGGTACTGATAATTTAGTAAAAATAGGAATGCTAATTTCTCTGTCGTGTACTGTTTTTATCTAATAAATACTTAAAATGATGACTGTGACATTTCAACAAAGAATAGATAAAACATAAATGAAATAATTGACACATTAAAAGTTTTATGCATATGTTTGCCTAATTAGAGGTTGCTGCCAAACCTCCAAAACCACATGATAATTAGCGACATAATTGTAACACCGACAGTTTATATTTTTACGATCTGTTAACAAAGGAGGGTCACGTGGTTTAGTTGTTGTTGCCAGACATGTGTGACATGTTTATTGTTGTCTTGATATTGCCATTATGTAAGGATTTAAGGATACATTTAAATCCGGGACGGAAGAGTATTATATAACTGTGACACTGGTTGGTGTTATTATAATTTCCAAGATGGTTATTGTAGATTGTAGCAGCTAGCAGCTCCTTGAACATTTTGACCAATTTCGAAGATGTTTTTGAATTTTCATTTGGAATGTTTGTATCGATCGTGAAATGGTCCAAATATATTTTATTTTTCTTATTTGTTTTTTATAGTTAATTTAGTAAATTTGTCCTGTTTTCATTTACCCATTTGAGACGTAATTAGATTTTGATTGAAACCATGAAGCTTTTCGGAATAACACGGCTTTGGGATCAAGCCTTTGGGGTATGAAACACAATTGTTTTCCCGGCACCAACACGAGAATAACAATTAACGTAACACATTGCAATCATAATCTCAATTAAAGTTATAAAATATACATATAAATATATTCATAACATAAACATTCAGTCGAATTGAGAACCTCCTCCTTTTTTTGAAATCGGTTAATAATCACTTAAAATCGTTGTGTGTGTGTGGATTGAGTGAGCACCTTCCGAAAATAAAAAAAATATGCTGATCATTTAGTAAAAGTTCTAAAACAATTGTAAAACGAATCTCTGAATTTGTAAAAAGATAAATCAAAAGATACAGCCATTAACATGTGCTCACTCAGTTCTCACAAACTACCAACGAAAACAGTGAATATATTCATTTAACATATAATATTTATATACTAACATTTAGTAAAAAATAGGCCAACCTACCTCTATAAATATTAGATCACCTAGTGACGTATTAAATTTTTTACAAATAGTTTCTTATGCTCACTCAATCCACACACTTTTGAAAAGCCGAATTTTGATGAAAAACATAAGATTTAGACCGCTATTATATGTGTATAGTTTAGTAAAAGTGAAATGGGAATTTGTAAAATACAAAACGAACCACTAACGTGTCAGGTTTTTTTATAATAAATTTTTGTAAGTGCTCACTCAGTCCACACGTTTTGAGAAAGTTAAAAATGTAAATATCTTACGATTTGTAGCACCTAAGACACTCAAAAGTACTTCAACATTTAGTAAAAATTTTTACTAAATATCCACCATCTAATATTTTATATTCATTGTCTGGTTTTAAAGATATTCAGACATAACTTTTCTCATACAAATGTATCAAGTAGGGTGACTACACTATGTCGGCTCCTGATTTTCCCCACCTTCCCATTGTCATATTGAGATTGGGGAGTTTCGTTCGTTCAATTTTGATAATATTAAACTAATACCATATTAATTATCCATCTGCAAACTGTTTTTAGGTTATTATCTTGGCCTAGTGATGATGTGTATTGTGTAATTTTTATCGACGTCAGGATAATAACCATATCGACATGCATGCATTAAAAAGGACATGAATAATAATTGGTAAGAAACAAAGAATATAATACTTCACTAGTAAGAAACCAGAACCTGGTAATCTAATCGCGCTAACAGATGAGCGTACCGGATTTGTAAGTGGGAGCGAGAAATAGTTATTCTTTTCTCGCTCCCACTTACAAATCCGGTAAACTATTATCGAAATTGAACGAAACTCCCCAATCTCAATATGACAATGGGAAGGTGGGGAAAATCAGGAGCCGACATAGTGTGGTCACCCTACTTGATACATTTGTATGAGAAAAGTTATGTCTGAATATCTTTAAAACCAGACAACGAATATAAAATATTAGATGGTGGATATTTAGTAAAAATTTTTACTAAATGTTGAAGTACTTTCGAGTGTCTTAGGTGCTACAAATCGTAAGATATTTACATTTTTAACTTTCTCAAAACGTGTGGACTGAGTGAGCACTTACAAAAATTTATTATAAAAAAACCTGACACGTTAGTGGTTCGTTTTGTATTTTACAAATTCCCATTTCACTTTTACTAAACTATACACATATAATAGCGGTCTAAATCTTATGTTTTTCATCAAAATTCGGCTTTTCAAAAGTGTGTGGATTGAGTGAGCATAAGAAACTATTTGTAAAAAATTTAATACGTCACTAGGTGATCTAATATTTATAGAGGTAGGTTGGCCTATTTTTTACTAAATGTTAGTATATAAATATTATATGTTAAATGAATATATTCACTGTTTTCGTTGGTAGTTTGTGAGAACTGAGTGAGCACATGTTAATGGCTGTATCTTTTGATTTATCTTTTTACAAATTCAGAGATTCGTTTTACAATTGTTTTAGAACTTTTACTAAATGATCAGCATATTTTTTTTTATTTTCGGAAGGTGCTCACTCAATCCACACACACACAAAATCGTTTTATACAAGCCAACACATGGGGAAACATCTCTAAATTCTCTTATAAATTTTTGAAACTCGTGTGGTGAAAAATATGTTAATAGCAAGCAATATAGTACCTATCGCTTAGGTAACTTTAAATTCTGTTCAGTGCAAACTAAAAGAAACTCGTGTACGTGAAGGCTAAGGGTAAGGTGAAACTACATCTACATCTACAATTATCGAGCATGACAGTAGACTATTACAGAGGATTTTTGTCAGATTAAATGTGGAAGTCAGTCCATTGACTACTGTGTCTTGTAACAGGATTAAAGCGTTTAACAGAAAAAATGGTGAAACTAAAAACTTTAAATGGAAATTATTCGCCTGGTACAGTCGACCAATTGGAACCCTAGGCCACTCTGTCCATCAAACCATGCCAATGACAAGCATTAAGAGATTTCTTGCAATCTGATTTATAAAGTCACTATGACATAGTTCTACAGTGGTTCCAAGGTTGATTGTGCCTATACTTCTGGAATTAGTAGGTACCTATACTTCACTTTCATCGTAGGAAATTATTAATATATTGATGGCGCTTATTAGCACGCTTCCGGATAACTCATGGTTGTACATTAAATCCATTAAAGTTATCTGGCGACCTTCAATGTAATAAATCTTCGATAACCTTGATCCCTTTCTCGTGCCTGTATTAAAATATTCATTGCTTCCTCACCATCTGGTCAATGAGTCATTGCAATATCGAGACGGGCTGCAGAATGATATTAAATATATTGGAAAGCTGAACAAAAATAAACGGTACATTTTTATGAGGGCGTATTTTGCAAGCAAATGCCACACGACCCGAAAGTATTTTTTTAGGTGACATGGATATATTTTTATCTCTATTATTTATGTACCTATATTTTTTTCCACCGTACCATTTACTCCCCAAACTACCCTATCGTAATGTCATTGCGATAAGAATTCAGGGTCTAAATACTAATGATGATTTACAAATTAAACTGCATACTTAAAAATTGTATTTGTTTAATAGCGTTAGCAAGAAAAAAAACAGATAGATAAATATATAGAAACTTTATTCTTTATTCTTTATTTATTTATTCCTTAAATTAACATTAGCAGCCTAGCTAAACATGTCAATCGTACAGGAGGGTATAAACATGAATAATCCTGGTACACTTATATAAAATAGTGTGGCGGAACATAAAGTACATAATATAGTAGGTACTCACACGTGGATCGAACTTGGAGTAGTTATAGACTCCAAGTGACGGGCGCTGATCGCAAGGAATTGCGGCTCCGTGCTGTGAAACATATCCACACTATATAAAATAGTGTATAAACACTTATATAAAATAGTGTGGCGGAACATAAAGTACATAATATAGTAGGTACTCACACGTGGATCGAACTTGGAGTAGTTATAGACTCCAAGTGACGGGCGCTGATCGCAAGGAATTGCGGCTCCGTGCTGTGAAACATATCCAGTTTGCTGTCGCTGGCCAGTATGTCATTGAGAAGGGTTAAAGCGTGGTGCAGTGGTGAGTGCGACAGAGCATGGGTGCGTGCCACCGAGATGGCGAAGTCTGTCGGCGGGGACGGAGTTTTAAACCTTAAGCGGTGCCGTGACCAAGATTTCCAAACTGTGCTGAATAACAAGTTTACTCTTTATTATTTGAAAAAATCATAGTTTCTAGATTTATCCTCGTATCTTTAGTGTAAATAGAGAAACAGAAAAAAGAGTTTGTGTAACGAGAAACCATGTAGACTAGGGAAGGTATGCACGATAAAGACATTGAGAGAAGAGTGAATGCTGGAAATCGAGTGAATGGGGAACTTAACGCTTATATCGGCAGCTAGAAGGCAGAATGTGTCGCATAAAGAACGGTTTGCTGTGCATAGAGAGGTAATGTTGCCTACACTTGCGTGATAGTCAAAGAGTAAGAATCAGGAACTATTAAGGGAAAACTGTGGAAAGAAGGCGCAGTGACGAAAATTAAGAAATGTATGTTTAGAAGGTTTAGACACGTGAAAAGAATGAGTGAAAAATTGTTAGCAAAAAGAGTTGGAGGACTAGGAGGGAAAAGTAGAAACCAGATTCGGAAGAGATAGACTTCGGCGAACTTTGCCTGATCCAATCAGAAAAGTCAAACTGACAGACGTATATGAGGAATGTTATGAAAGTGAAAGAAACGAAAGAGATTTATCAGGATCATAGCAGTGAAAATCTGTGGTGTCTACTTACCCCTCCAGGAAAAAAGCGTAACTATGCATGTATGTCTGTAAGGCTGTTGTGGTGTAAGATGATAAGACTTAGGTACCAAATAGTAGTTTAACGTCCTAAACTTCGGGAAATGACTTGACCTGCAAATACACTATACGGGGTTTTCATTCGTTTAAAAAGTATGTTTATGAGATGCAGCCAGAAATTGTGCGTCAAGCTTACTTTCTAGCATCTTTAGACTAGGTCATGCTAAAGATTACTTCATTTGACGTAAACGCAATGCGTCATGAGCGCAAGAGACACGCGTATCCGCCAGCTGGGCTATGTTAGATCATCAAAGACCCTCTGCCGCGCCACCATATGTGCATTTGAAAACACATCCAATTGCTCAACTTATCCTCATGCTAGAAGGTAGAAAATCGAACAGTTTTAAACAAATGATGAGCGTGAAGCCTTCACAGCTACGCAAGTCACAGCGAATTAGCTGAGAATCGCCGTCAAACAAGTGTTGATGGACACAAGTATTTTTATCACGTCCTCGCCATTGACTTGAGGAAGTGTGATGGATTTACGCAGCCCAATGTTCAGCCTCCTTAGAACTTCATAGCTTTGCAACAATCACTTCAGAAATCTTTATAGTTCCAAAGCTTTTGATAACTTTTAAACTGGTTTCCTACCTTGGTTTTCTGATGGGAATTAGCGGTGATCCGGCGGTTGTTTTCAGTAAAAATGTCGCCGGTTGGAGCGACGCCGGTACGCTTTTAGACTGGCTGCGGTCCAAAGTCGGTGCATACGTCGCTCTCATGTCGCGTCGCTCCAAGGTCGTCGCATGCACTTCTAACCCTTCGAGGCCCTAGCAATATGATAGCTGGTACCTCCACGCAAGTCACAAATGCTATGGCCGTAGGAAAATTCATAAGATCAACCAACCACAGCACAACCACAGAATTTATGTTTGTTCTGATTAGAAAGCAGTATAGAGCTCTTGGTAGGCCAAATGAAATGACCCATAAAGAATGTATAGAAAAACGTAGGTATTTCTTTCTCGTCACCTAGGGCTTTTTAAAACACTAATAAAAACTGCGTCAGTCTAGTTGACGATGGTTTGTTTAAATTCATAAGAATGCTTTTTGGATTAATGGATGCGCCAACCACAATTTATTGCTAATCATGCCAATTATGTATGTTTGTATATGACAGCAAACATACTAAGCATAGATTAATTTGTCTGCACATAAATAAAAGTTGCAAGATAGTTTGTCCATGCTAGACTTTTGATAGTGTTTCGCGTAGGATAACATTCATGAATGCGCAAATAGCTCTCGCGTTTTAAACTTATTACTGTTTTCCATAGCGACAGAGGTTTAAAATGTTATTGCAAGCGTGATTCAATCCATCCATCCCACACCTGGCTTTCTGTTTATATCTCTGAGGTGAGCGAACGAAACCTCAGAATGTCATGGCCCAACTCTCTCAACCTTCGAGTATGACATAATAATGTAATGAGCTATTTTCTTTCTAGGTATTTGCTAATTTATTTCGGGCGTCTGTGTGTCGGTTTAAACAAAAAATGTGCGTAGTTTCATTTGAGTTTTGAACGGATGAAAAATGGCGCTGTTTTTGTTGTTAAAATTAAAAGTTAAAATTAAAAGTAAGGCATTGAAATACTTGGATAACTTACCATTATGGTGGTCTTTGGGGGGTTTATTTTTTCCTTAATCTTTCACAGATCAACATCATATGATGAAAACCATCGGTCTTGAAACCGTTGTGAAATATGATCCGTTAGTATTTTCTTAATTTTTAGCACGTCACTTACCAAAGTTGCTGGAGTTTTATTTATTATTTTGGCGCTAACTGAAGTGATTCCTTGTTTACGTCTGGACTGTGGAGCTAATTGAGAACGCCAAAAGTCTTAATCCCGCTGAGAAACACATATGTATTTATAGAATCTGGAATAGATAAGTGTCTGAGGCGCCCACTAGACTTCTCTTATATTACGCACCTAATTTACTCGAGCTAAAATTAGATATTAATGAATGACACCCCCGGGAAATTATTCAGAATAATCAGAATTGCATCAGACCAAACCTTTGGATCCTAGACGTCCTTGTATGGTATGATCTTCGGACATCCTTAATATACCTATCCGTGATGATAGGTAGGACTTTGATTATATCATGGCGTTAATTCTGACCACATTGATTCTATTGAACTTTGAAAAACTTTGTCATAAAGGTTACCTTGCCTACCCTTTCTAATTAAAACTTGTTTATTTTTAATATGAAAACAAATGAACAAATATCCCATTTCAGGTGACCCCAGGCACGCCGGCCGGCAAGGATCTCTTGCGCGGCGATATTATAGCGAAGATCGATGACTACGATGCGCGAGACCTGCGTCACGAGGATGCGCAGAACCTGTTCAAAAATGCACAGAACCACATTAAACTTGTAGTGCAGAGGTAAGGGGAAAGCTATTTTTAGGAATGGGATAATGAATACAAAAGGGATACTAAAACGCGTGAAGTATGCAGGTCATATACCTACCTCAACAATATCTATGTATATCACGAATAACAAACGTTTTGAACCTTTGAACAGATATTGGTGTGGCATTTGGTAACATCATATGGAAAACGTAAATGACACAGTTGAAATAAAATAATAAACTTCTAATAAAAGTTATTAAAGCATCAAATTAGCTGCTATTACGAACGCTTCTTAGTATCTTTTATGTGTATTAACTATTAAAGAGCCTCATTGACTGGACTTCAAATTAAACTAAAAGATGACGAATGCCGATAACTAGGCTGCTTTATTTTGGATTTTGAAGCAATTATAAAGCTTGATCATAATCAGAGTTGACATCAATACTTACAAGCTTCAACCCTGGCTGTTTTCGAGCATAATCAGAGCTGACAGCAGTAATTAGGTACAAGCTTTGACCCTGGCTGTTCGCAACGCTTCAACATCGCATCATTTCCATTAAAAAGCGACGAATTGGAAGCCAAGGAATGAGTCGCCTTGATCGCACATTCCCGCGTTATTCAAAATAACTGAGGACAGGTCAATCTGCCAGATGGCGGATATGTGAAGGTGACACTGATTTATTTGAAATTTTTAAATTGACTAAGAATATAGCTAGAGGTTAAAGCAAAAGAAACGTATTCAAGAAAAGGGGACTGTTGAGTTGACCAAATTTTTTGTCGATTCCTTCGTGTTGAGCCTAGTCTTGCTCGACTCCGGAAACTCAAAAATATTGAAAAATATTTGAGCATTTATCGAGGTTAAAGAATTGGCTCAGTAAAGCCAAGAGACAGAGCTAAAATTACAA
The DNA here is from genome assembly GCF_023078275.1 of Leguminivora glycinivorella. Classification (NCBI taxonomy): domain Eukaryota; kingdom Metazoa; phylum Arthropoda; class Insecta; order Lepidoptera; family Tortricidae; genus Leguminivora; species Leguminivora glycinivorella. The sequence goes on from NC_062975.1 coordinate 19,444,343, forward strand.
TCGTATATTGACAAACGCTGAACGATGACGGAGATGCGTCGAAAATTACTTTTAATTTTATTCTTTTTTCCTTCTATTATTTGGATTTCATTTAACTATTCCTGGAATATATTTGAGGTTGATTACAGTTCCTCAAGTCAAGAGGATACGTTTCAATTTTGCGTCATGCCCTCAATTGTTTGTGTCCCAGCTTTCCTATAATTATAAAATAAGAAATAGTGTTCAAGAAGATGTGACCGCAGGGGTGGATCCAGTTCGCATCTTTACTCTCTGCCTCCACGGGCAACTGGCAGCTTTGTAGGCAGAGTTCCTACGCCCACCTTCTATCACGAGTTCGCTGAGTAAGCCTTGCATCCTAGGTGTCGTTTGAACCTTTCGGGAAACCTAGGATAAGCTCTATATACTAAAAGTAATATTGAATTTATTGGCCGATGTCTTCCCCATAGTAGAAGTCCTTATTTTAATATAATTATGATGAGCATTTTCCTATTTAAATCCGCGCATGATTCTTCTTCAGCCTAAACCAACAAAATTACTTAATTCCTGAAATTTATTAAAATATTTGCGTTTGTCTGTTTAAATATACATAATATATGCTACAAGTGTATAGCAGGTTCCGTAAGCTGACCGTAATAAAAATTGTTTGCTGATATATTGAAGCCCTTATTCGAATCTATTTTGGACATAGCCGTAATAAGCATTTGAATACAAATCCCAAATGGCATGTTCCTTATCTAACTCGAACCTGTAAAGTAAGTTTATACAAATGTTATTTAAATAAGTACTTATTGGGAATATCTGGAAAAGGTTACTTTAAATCAACCGTAGTATTTAAAATGTGTACTGGTAATGTTGGTATCTTCCCCATAACAATTGTCCTTAGTCAAATTTATTTTGGACGTAGCTAAGGTAAGCATTTTTCTTGTAGTCGGGTTCTTGTAATATGGTTCTTTTACAGCCGGGGCGCAAAATGACTTCGTTAGTTTAATTAAACATTTTGAGGTATTTACATAAGTGTTACAGTCGGCATAAAAGATGATGTCATGTAAATTGCATTTCACCTTATGTGCGAAACACGCTCCATGTAAACATATGCGTCAGTCGAGAATGTGAATGTCATGCTTCTTTTAACATGTTTTGCTTGTAAACATTACAAATTGTGGAGACAATTATGTGACAGAAAATAATTTGCATAAGTTGTCGGATTTTTAATGAATTATGCCAAATGATGCGTCATCATTGATGAAATATTTGGCTACTAAATGCTATCCTAATTTGAAAGTATTTAAAGTAGCATTTTAAGGCGATAGTGATAGCAGGGATCGGATACCGGTATTTTTTTCGGAACGGTTCCGTACGTTGACCCGAGAACTTTACTTTAGCGTTTCTGGTTCCATTAACCGGTATTCTTTTTCGTTCAGTGAACGAACGTTTATGAGTGAGAACTGTTCCGAAGAACAGAATTAAATGATACGTTCTTTAAAGAACAGTTCGCGGGAACGGAATTAAATGATACGTTCTTTAAAGAACAGTTCGCAGGAACGAAATTATTTCGGTTTTTCTATTTCCAAGAATTTGAACGAACAGTGCAAGCGGTGTCGGCCACGGCCATCACTTTAGTAACTTTAGTTTGATTTGAGACTAGCGGTGAGTAAACGTGGCGTCGAACGAAACAAATACGTCGAAAACATTCTGCACCACAACCACAATGAAGTAAGTTTTTTTCTTTTAACTTAGTGCTTTCAATTTTACCGATTTTAAAATTTAAGTAATGTCACGACGCTTAAGTATTTATTTACAGGCAATCGTACAGTCCAAGGTCAAATAAGGACGGGACGCCGCTATTAGCAAGAGCGAGCGTCCTTATTTGACCTTGGTACGGTCATCTCAGGTGTGTGTGTGTGTGTGTGTGTGTGTGTGTGTGTGTGTGTGTGTGTGTGTGTGTGTGTGTGTGTGCGTGTGCGTGTGCGTGTGCGTGTGCGTGTGCGTGTGCGTGTGCGTGTGCGTGTGTACAATATACACTACTTTCCCATTAATTGTGTCGTTGGTACTGTAGATAGTCAATTACCATAGAAATTACATCAGCTACTATCAACAATGGACCTTTAGGGTCAGTTGCACCAAACCGTCTGTCACCGTTAAAGCATTCGTTAAATTTTATTGTATGGACAGTTCCATAGGCGTCTGCTGCGTGACGATGATGTGTGTGTCAAATGTGGTTGATGCAACGGGCCCTTAGTCTAAAAACGTCACAATGAAAGATGTGAAATGTGCAATTAGTCACAAAAATAAATTGTTTTTACTCCCGTGTCCCAGAACTCGAAGAATCCCAATTCATCCAATGTTCTTATACTGCTGCGAGTGAAAGGGGCACTAATGATGATATTTATGACTTGATCGATGCACAGAATGAGCCACTGAGTAAGTACTTACCTATACTAAACCTTCATAAACCTAAATACTGAAACTCTGCCCGGTGGTTCGGTGTTAGGGCTTGCAATTATCCGTCCAATTCGAAATCCGGATGATTCGACTCGATATTTGAAAATCCGGATATTCGGATAAAATGGATATTTCGAATATTTTTTATTTTATTTAATAAATCTCATAATTAGTAACATAATTATGTACTACGATACGAAAAACACGTCGTAGGAAATTGTTATTTTATAATCAGGCTTGAGCTGTTGTTCGTAACCTTAATGTTAGGTTAGGTTACTTAGTTATTTCATTCTTGCCTTTTTTAGGGTTCCGTAGTCAACTAGGAACCCTTATAGCTTCGCCATGTCTGTTTGTCCGTCCGTCCGTCCGTCCGTCCGTCCGTCCGTCCGTCCGTCCGTCCGCGGATAATCTCAGTAACCGTAAGCACTAGAAAGCTGAAATTTGGTAGCAATATGTATATCAATCACGCCAACAAAGTGCAAAAATAAAAAATGGAAAAAAATGTTTTATTAGGGTACCACCCCTACATGTAAAGTGGGGGCAGATTTTTTTTTTCATTCCAACCCCAACGTGTGATACATCGTTGGATAGGTATTTAAAAATGAATAAGGGTTTACATAGATCGTTTTTTGATAATATTAATATTTTCGGAAATAATCGCTCTTAAAGGAAAAAAAAAGTGCGTCCCCCCCCCCCCTCTAACTTTTGAACCATATATTTAAAAAATATGAAAAAAATCACAAAAGTAGAACTTTATAAAGTGTGTGTGTGGATTGAGTGAGCACCTTCCGAAAATAAAAAAAAATATGCTGATCATTTAGTAAAAGTTCTAAAACAATTGTAAAACGAATCTCTGAATTTGTAAAAATATAAATCAAAAGATACAGCCATTAACATGTGCTCACTCAGTTCTCACAAACTACCATCGAAAACAGTGAATATATTCATTTAACATATAATATTTATATACTAACATTTAGTAAAAAATAGGCCAACCTACCTCTATAAATATTAGATCACCTAGTGACGTATTTAATTTTTTACAAATAGTTTCTTATGCTCACTCAATCCTCACACTTTTGAAAAGCCGAATTTTGATGAAAAACATAAGATTTAGACCGCTATTATATGTGTATAGTTTAGTAAAAGTGAAATGGGAATTTGTAAAATACAAAACGAACCACTAACGTGTCAGGTTTTTTTATAATAAATTTTTGTAAGTGCTCACTCAGTCCACACGTTTTGAGAAAGTTAAAAATGTAAATATCTTACGATTTGTAGCACCTAAGACACTCGAAAGTACTTCAACATTTAGTAAAAATTTTTACTAAATATCCACCATCTAATATTTTATATTCGTTGTCTGGTTTTAAAGATATTCAGACATAACTTTTCTCATACAAATGTATCAAGTAGGGTGACCACACTATGTCGGCTCCTGATTTTCCCCACCTTCCCATTGCAAGAAATAAGAGTATAACAGAACAAACATACATACATACAATCACGCCTGTGTCCCATGAAGGGGTAGGCAGAGCACATCAAACTACTTACTCAGGTTTCAGTGCCACTCTTGGCAAATAAGGGGTTGAAAGAAAACGAAACTGTGACATTGCAGTGACAGGTTGCCAGCCTGTCGCCTACGCCACAATTTAACCCATATCCCACAGTCGCCTTCTACGACACCCACGGGAAGAAAGGGGGTGGTGAAGTTCTTAACCCGTCACCACACGGGCACAGACAGAAATCAATAGATTATCTTCTTCTCCTTTCGCAAAGACCTAAGTAATGATGAAGTCTACTTACCTCAATAATATCTTCTCTGCCAAATGGAAAAAAAACAAGAGGATGTTATCAATTTACTATTTCAATAGTTTCTTTTCAATCAATTTTGAGAATTTCTAGAAAACTAAAAACTATAAAAAAAGTTGAGTTTGACCCGACAGATCAGGGTGCGTAGCTGAATGGCACTAATTACGAAACGCTCACGAAACGAAACGCTAGTAGATATCTATCTATATCGCTCGTGCGTATTGGCGCGACAGAGCCAGACTAACTGGCACGGCGTTTCGTTTCCGTTTGGCGTCGGAGTAATGCCATTCGGCTACGCACGCTGTAAAGCTGCTAACACATGACCGTACGAGCACCGTACCGCACCAAGGTCATCCATATGGATGCTTGCTAGCTTGTAAATGGGAGCGAGAAATAGTTATTATTTTCTCGCTGCCACTTACAAATCCGGTACGCTCATCTGTTAGCACGATTAGATTACCAGGTTCTGGTTTCTTACTAGTGAAGTATTATATTCTTTTTTTCTTACCAATTATCATTCATGTCCTTTTTAATGCATGAATGTCGATATGGTTATTATCCTGACGTCGATAAAAATTACACAATACACATCATCACTAGGCCAAGAACATAACCTAAAAACAGTTTGCAGATGGAGAAGTAATATGGTATTAGTTTAATATTATCAAAATTGAACGAAACTCCCCAATCTCAATATGACAATGGAAAGGTGGGGAAAATCAGGAGCCGACATAGTGTGGTCACCCTACTTGATACATTTGTATGAGAAAAGTTATGTCTGAATATCTTTAAAACCAGACAACGAATATAAAATATTAGATGGTGGATATTTAGTAAAAATTTTTATTAAATGTTGAAGTACTTTCGAGTGTCTTAGGTGCTACAAATCGTAAGATATTTACATTTTTAACTTTCTCAAAACGTGTGGACTGAGTGAGCACTTACAAAAATTTATTATAAAAAAACCTGACACGTTAGTGGTTCGTTTTGTATTTTACAAATTCCCATTTCACTTTTACTAAACTATACACATATAATAGCGGTCTAAATCTTATGTTTTTCATCAAAATTCGGCTTTTCAAAAGTGTGAGGATTGAGTGAGCATAAGAAACTATTTGTAAAAAATTAAATACGTCACTAGGTGATCTAATATTTATAGAGGTAGGTTGGCCTATTTTTTACTAAATGTTAGTATATAAATATTATATGTTAAATGAATATATTCACTGTTTTCGATGGTAGTTTGTGAGAACTGAGTGAGCACATGTTAATGGCTGTATCTTTTGATTTATCTTTTTACAAATTCAGAGATTCGTTTTACAATTGTTTTAGAACTTTTACTAAATGATCAGCATATTTTTTTTTATTTTCGGAAGGTGCTCACTCAATCCACACACACACACCTTTATAAAGACTTTCTAGGAAAATTGTTTTGAACTTGATAGGTTCAGTAGTTTTTGAGAAAAATACGGAAAACTACGGAACCCTACACTGAGCGTGGCCCGACACGCTCTTGGCCGGTTTTTATGAAATGACTTCAGTTGCCCATAAGATATATGATTTTATTTTTATGTAATTTTGACTAATATTTGATATTAATGAATTTTAATGCTAGAGACATAATCTGATTGCCATATGAGGCAAAACGTCATGTTGTGATCGTTTAGATCGAATATTACCTAAAAAAGGTATTACCTACCTACTCCTTGTTTAAATATCAGATTGCATTTACGAGGTTTTCATTGCCGATTTATTCAAATGCAAAAAGAACTATAACATATTACAAACACCATTTAGCTTTGTTAAATAACAAGGCTGAATGATCTTTCTCTCTAATAATTTTCACCTCTTATCTTTGATGACTTCGTGACTCCATTCCAGTTACACTTGGGACTCTCGGGTAGACGTTCTTAGCCAGAGGGCCTTACGTTACGTATACAGCGAAAAAGTTTTGGTGTTGCAACACTTGCAACCTATTTTGAAAGGATAAAATGTAAAAGCGTATCTGCTTAACTACTTCATCTTGTTCTGCAGTTCAATACTAAACAGGTCTTCCGCCGCGGGATACATAGAAGACTTCTTTTTGTCAGAAAATTTGAACAGTTTTAGTTCTGTTTGTAATTTATTTATTTATTTATAATGTATTCGGATGCTAACAATAATGAAAGTGCAGCGTTTGATACGGTACTCAGTGTCACTTGATTGATTGAGTTAAATTGATATACATTTACATGAGATTATCCACAAATATTCATGAAAAAAACCCTGCCTGCTAAGCCGCGGTCCCGGCGGATTCGAATCCCGGTAAGGGCATTTATTTGTGTGATGAGCATAGATATTTGTTCCTGAGTCTTGGATGTTTTCTGTGTATATAAGTATGTATTTATCTATATAAGTATGTATTCGTATCGTCGCCTAGCACCCATAGTACAAGCTTTGCTTAGTTTGGGGCTAGGTTGATCTATGTAAGATGTCCCCCAATATTTTTGTTTATTATTTATTTACTTATAGTCATACTTGTTATGGAGAATTTTTGGCCAAAAGCTGCACTTTTGGATGGAAGCAAGCCGCTTTGCATGGTGATAGTAGACATTATAGTAAACGATTTTTTCCGAGGATATCGAAATTTCATCTCTTAGGAAGCCGAGCGTAGCGAGGTGTTTTATGAAAATGAAAAAAATTCTATCTTTTTATTGTATCGTCCGATTTTGACAAAACGTATCTCAAATGAAAGGTATTAATTTGTGTAATTTAAAAAAAATACAAAGAAAAAAAATTTAAAAGAAAAGTAAGAAAAAAATAAAAAAAGTAAATTTCCGTCTCGCACTGAATAACTTCAAAGAATGACAGACAAAATGTACAATGTCGATATACAAGTTTTTTTTAATCGAAGACAGATAAATTTTTAGTTGAAAACTGAAGACCGCATCGAAATCAGATCAGCATTTTTTAAGATACAAGTTGCCAAAGTTGGGAAAGATCGCTTTATATGGCCACTTTGAAATTCCTTTGCCAGAAAGTCAGAAATAACATGTTTTTCTGACACAGAAAAATACATAGTAACAGTACACATCAAACTAAAATTAAAAATTCCGAGGATATTATAATTTCATCCCTTAGAACGACGAGCGTAGCGAGGTCGGTTACGAAAACCGAAAAAAAAATCTCATTTTTTTGTACGTCGTCCGATTTTGACAAAACATGTTTCATTTGAAAGGTATTACTTTATGTAACTTAAAAAATATTGAAAAAAATTGGAAAAAAATGTAAGATTTAAAAAAAAAACCTTAATTTTCGTATCACACTGAATAACCGCAAAAAACGGTAGACACGGTGTATAATTTCGATATATGATTTTTTTAAATTAAAGAAAAATAAATGCATGATTATAAACTAAAAACCGAATCGAAATCGAATCAGTAGTTTTTAAGATGCAAGTTGTCAAAGTTGGCTTAGTTCGTTTATATGGTCGCTTATAATAGTTATAATATAAATTCCTTAGCCAGAAAGTCAGAAACATTATATTTTTCTTACAGTTAAAAGTATGCATAGGTAATAGACATCATTATAAACATTTTTTTACAAGGATATAAAAATTTCATTCCTTAGAAACCCTTACAAAGACGATCCAATAAAAAAAACTGCCTTTTTTTTGTTTTTAGTAACAGACATCGCTACGCTCGGCTTTCCAAGGGATGAATTTTTTATATCCTCGTAAAAAATTGTTTATTATGATGTCTATTACCTATGCATACTTTTAACTGTGAGAAAAATATAATGTTTCTGACTTTCTGGCTAAGGAATTTATAAGCGACCATATAAACAAACTAAGCCAACTTTGACAAATTGCATCTTAAAAACTACTGATTCGATTTCGATTCGGTTTTTAGTTTATAATCATACATTTATTTGTCTTTAATTTAAAAAAATCATATATCGAAATTATACACCGTGTCTACCGTTTTTTGCGGTTATTCAGTGTGATACGAAAATTAAGGTTTTTTTTTTAAATCTTACATTTTTTTTCCAATTTTTTTCAATATTTTTTTTAAGTTACATAAAGTAATACCTTTCAAATGAAACATGTTTTGTCAAAATCGGACGACGTACAAAAAAATGAGATTTTTTTTCGGTTTTCGTAACCGACCTCGCTACGCTCGTCGTTCTAAGGGATGAAATTATAATATCCTCGGAATTTTTAATTTTATTTTGATGTGTACTGTTACTATGTATTTTTCTGTGTCCGAAAAACATATTATTTCTGACTTTCTGGCAAAGGAATTTCAAAGTGGCCATATAAAGCGATCTTTCCCAACTTTGGCAACTTGTATCTTAAAAAATGCTGATCTGATTTCGATGCGGTCTTCAGTTTTCAACTAAAAATTTATCTGTCTTCGATTAAAAAAAAACTTGTATATCGACATTGTACATTTTGTCTGTCATTCTTTGAAGTTATTCAGTGCGAGACGGAAATATAAATATTATTTTTTTCTTACTTTTATTTTAAATTTTTTTCTTTGTATTTTTTTTTTAATTACACAAATTAATACCTTTCATTTGAGATACGTTTTGTCAAAATCGGACGATACAATAAAAAGATAGAATTTTTTCATTTTCATAAAACACCTCGCTACGCTCGGCTTCTTAAGGGATGAAATTTCGATATCCTCGGAAAAAATCGTTTACTATGATGTCTACTATCACCATGCAAAGCGACTTGCTTCCATCCAAAAGTGCAGCTTTCTTTTCATAACTAGTATGACTATTATTAAATAAGGTAGTAGTGCCACTCAAGGAGTAATTTTTGATATAAATCGCTTTAATATCGTAAATGTGTTAATTTTACTTTAAAATTTGTTTTCCAAATGAGCTTCTTAAAAATTGCAATGGTATTTCTGTCATTCACAATATTCGAATTATTCGTTTTATCCGGATTTTAACGTGCAAATTATCCGAATTTCAAAATCAGCGGATATATCCGGATTACAATACAAGCCCTATTCGGTGTCACTCCTAAAGTAGGTACTTACAGGCGACCGTAACGACATATGTCAATTAGGGACGCAGTTATTTGTAAAAACCGGCCAAGAGCGTGTCGGGCCACGCTCAGTGTAGGGTTCCGTAGTTTTTCGTATTTATCTCAAAAACTTCTGAACCTATCAAGTTCAAAATAATTTTCCTAGAAAGTCTTTATAAAGTTCTACTTTTGTGATTTTTTTCATATTTTTTAAACATATGGTTCAAAAGTTAGAGGGGGGGGGGGGACGCACTTTTTTTCCTTTAGGAGCGATTATTTCCGAAGATATTAATATTATCAAAAAACGATCTTAGTAAACCCTTATTCATTTTTAAATACCTATCCAACAATATATCACACGTTGGGGTTGAAATGAAAAAAAAAAAATCAGCCCCCACTTTACATGTAGGGGGGGTACCCTAATAAAACATTTTTTTCCATTTTTTATTTTTGCACTTTGTTGGCGTGATTGATATACATATTGATACCAAATTTCAGCTTTCTAGTGCTTACGGTTACTGAGATTATCCGCGGACGGACGGACGGACGGACGGACGGACGGACGGACGGACAGACAGACATGGCGAAACTATAAGGGTTCCTAGTTGGCTACGGAACCCTAAAAATGAGAAAGCCTTATACGGTCAACCGGGGTGGCTTTAAAACGCAGGGGTGACTTTGAAAATTTAGTTTTAAAGTCATACTGTAAGTAAATTCGCGATTTTCTATGGTAGATTTACAAGAATATTTATTGATCTATTATCTATCTACTAATTACATGAACAGTTTCAGTAAATAATGAATGATGTTAATTTTAAAGCCGTTCAAATACCATCAAAGTAACCCCAAATTTTCCTAAAGCCACCCCGGTTGACGTAGCTCTCCCGCTCTTACAATCCCGTACTTGTTGGACCTTGGTCGGTTTGGTCGTCTGTAGACAGTGTAGACACTAATACACTCGCCAACTACAGTTGTGTATTCCATGTAGATACACCAAGGGCCCAATTCTCAAAAGCTTGTAACTTATTGTAATAATTTTCTAGAAATGTAAGTACATTATGCAAAATAAATAAGATATTTTTATTGCAGATAAAAGCTTTGACATAGATGATGAAGATCTAGCCTTCAAAAAAATATATATAGAGAAAAAACTACCCCATATCCAAGCGATTCTGATGACCTTGAGTTGGATGTAAGTGCTTATAGTGTGAGAAAGCTGTATAAAATATAATCTGCACTAATTTGTATAAATATGTGTGTTACTTAATCTGTGTGAATTTGTAATAGTGATATGTTTTTAAATGTTTTTAAGGACCAAGATGCAGTCCTTGAGAGAGCACAACCCATGCAATCCATTTATAGTGAACCGGAACCGGACGCGATGTGCCCTTGTTCATGCAAGCGTAATATAGTTGCAGTCGTTATAAGAAAAAAGTTAGAACAAGTTCCCGAAGAGAATTTACGGGCTTGTTTAGAAGATCTCGAAAATAAAATAGAAAAATATTATTAAATGTGTATCAAGATTATGTGTACTCTATCATAATTATAGCTTCAGTGTAAAAGTCAATCATATTTTGGTACATTCGTTAGTGAAATATCGTTATAAAATAAGGGTTATTCCACTAGTCAGAGTTACCACTAAGTTGTTACCAGTGGTAACTACAATGTTATTTTCCTATAGGCAATTACTGGAAAGATTATATCATAAGATTCATAAGTTTTGTTTTATTTTATACACATGTAAAGCATGACCAGAAATATATGACTACGCGCCATGTAGCGGAATTTCATTAAAACTATTTTCTTCATAGTCATCATACTATACTGAACTGTCACTCCATACATCAGAATAACAGCGCACTCCTGCCTGACAATAGTTATTTATATTTCTGGTCAGGCTTTAGTTTCTTAACCATACTTACCATATCCAACGCGATCAATGTTATTTTCACCAAATCTAATGGCAACAGCTGAGACTGTTTCCTCACCTTTAATTGATTGGCCTCAATGGCCACTGCGTAAGAGTCGTTAGAGGTGCACATTGACTTGCCTAATATCAAGGACGATAGATACCGGGACTGACAAAGCCCATACAAAAGTTTACCTCTGAAATGTCCCATACATTTCCGAGCGATTATTTCCGAAAAAATTAACAATATCAAAAAATGTTAGTAGTAAACCCCTATTCATTTTTTAATACCTATCCAACAATAGGTATATCACACGTCAGGGTTGAAATGAAAAAAAAATCTCTCCCCACTTTACGTGTAGGGGGGCGGGCACCCTAATAATGTTCTCATGCAATGATTAGTTGGTTTCGATTTAGCTTAATATATTTTTTGTTCTTATTTATGGTGTCTGTATTTAGCTCTGCCGTGAAAAATATTTAAAGAAATAAGGAGGCCGTTTCATCACCGCCACCAGTTCAAAACAAGGTCCCACGTAAGAAGAAAATAAACATCGACGACTTCGATACAGGCACAAGCTTCATGAATTTTAGGCTGTGTGGAAGTAGCAAGTCTTCAAACCTAGCTTATTAAATTGTCATTCTCTAAAACCATGCTTTAATTTTCTACAAATATTAACGCGAAACGAAACCCAGTACTCGCTGTCCCGATTATACATGACGTCGGCACATTATTGCCATATGAAAACGATTTGTAGCGACACTCTTCCAGGGTCAAATAAAAACTTGTCAGGCTTTAGTTACTAAAAAAAATCCGGATTTAATCCGGAGTTCGGATTTTGCCCTAAAAATAATCCGAAAATCCGGATTTTATATTATTGCAATCCCTAGGTATAACCCAATCCTTTCAGAAAATATTTACTTTATCACAAAATTATTTTAAACTTTCTTTTTGACATCGAAAAGGCTTTAGTTTTTTACATACCGAATAACTTTATTTCGGTATCATGATTCCTTTTAAGATAATTACATTATGTATAAGGTAAGGAATAATATTTAGAATACCTAAAATATGACAAATTTGCATTCTATTCAAATCAGTACGAGTATACTTCACGGAGTCCAAAACTATACGCAAATCAGAAGTCCAAAACTAGAAAAATATAGATAGAGACTATAGAGAGCGATTGCGGGCGCCGGTCGGCTCGAGCGCGAGTACTTGCGCCGCCGGCGTACGCGTCTGTGTGCGTGCGCCACGCGCACACACAACTTTACTATACAGGGCCTCTCTGTGGGTTCCGCCCCCGTCAACGCGACGGCGATAAAGACCTAAAAATCTGAATTCGTGCTTGCCTCCTGTATCGTCTTAATCCTTTAATGATTCCGTTAACGTGAAACTTTAAGTAGACAGGTTTTATGAAGACAATTGGCCGGTGAGCCCTACAATTTTAAAATTTGCCGCCCTTTATACATGGTGTATATTCTATGCTGTTTCTTCCTATCCTAATAGTTTCAATATCAAGCATACACTATCACTGCACGTTCGCTGTTTATATAAACGCCGAAAGTTGCAACTCAAGTAAATGAAGTAAACAAAACAAACAACCTACCTTCACCTTCATTGCCGGCCGCGGCCGGCCGGCTAACCGAAACAGAAATATACATGAACTTCGTGTGAAAAAGAGACAGCGAAAGGCGGCTCGTGCGTCGGCGAAAACGTTCGGCTCTGGCGCTCGCTACAGTCGCTATACCTACTCCCGCGCGGCTCGGAACGAAATAATATTGGTTTTAGGAACGCTAAAATTCTGTTCGTTCATTTAAACGTTACTGTAAGGAACTGTTCTTTGAGGGAACGAAATAAGAACCGAAACCGAAATTATTTTGTTCCCACTGAACAAAATTTATAATGAACCGTTCGTTTAGGGAACGATATAAGAACCGTAACCGAAATTATTTTGTTCCCATTGAACAAAATTTATAGGTAACGGTTTAAGAACGATATCAAATGGTATTTGGGAACGGGTTCCGATCCCTGAGTGATAGAACCCTACGAAATTTTTCTCTCCCATTTTCATACAAAAGTCCTCATTTTTTTCGGAGGATTTTAAGATTATTGATAACATTTATATTTTTACAATTTGTTTGTTTAGTACAGTGATAGGTATTTTTGAATTTTTTGTTGCTATTAAAGTAATGATCATTTCAAAAATTACAGTAATAATATATTATTACCTTACCAGCAGGTGCATTAGGGTAATTCCGAATGACAAGAATGCTCTGGTAATTCCGAAAGGGGAATCTTGATATGATGGAAATAATGGTGATTCTTATGCGACATTCGTAATTAGACGACTTTCGGAATGACCCTAATGCACCCTATTAAAAAATCTTACATAGTTACAAAAGAACATTAAAAAATAGTGGTATCCCTTTCAACATGTGAGAAAAGGAGACGACATCGACACTACGATGTTGCCACTTTTTAATTCCTATTCTTTTTGGTCAGACTATAAGCGAATGTAGAGTCTATGATTTTATTAATATAGGTACCTCCGTCAATTTACGTGAACTAATTGTCAAAAAATAAAAATTAAATATTATATATTTGACAAAATATGTAGTTCTAATGAAATTCCGTAACATGACGCGTAGTCATATTTTTTGGTCAGACTTTAAGCGAATGTAGTCTATGATTAATATAGGTACCTCCATATACCACAAATATATCACATAATCTCAATATCCCGACAGGAAATTAGGGACCATATTTATATGAAAATGCGGCCGTTCCCAGTTTCTCTAAAACTGCGCAATTATTATGGTTAAACTTAACAAACTATAAACATCGCTTGTTTCCATATTTCAGAAGTAGGACATTTAATGTTTACATGCTACCATGTGGCCCTAATTGTAACAAGCACGTTTGCATGAAATCACACGCCTGTTCAATGTTCAGTGCATTTTGTTTACTTTTAAAAATACTCGTATATACTATGATGTTCGTTTTAGATTATACATGAGTATTGTAGAATTGTTTACAAGAGTATTTATTTTTCAAGTTTTATTTTTGTTTATTTAGAATTTTACAGTTTGGCAAATTGGTACAGGAAGTTACCGTTTGGCATTGGAAAAATGTCAGTAGAAAAACCGTATTTTTTTAGGTTTCGATACCAAAAAGATATTTTTCCCCTCACTAGCTCGGAAACACGTGTTCTGTCATTTAATACCAGCGGGTAAAAAGTAAAAACGCATTTTATCCACTAGTGGGTAAAGTAATTTAACCTTGAATAAAGTAAAATTAACTGCTTTAAAATTGATAAAAGTAGGTGAATCTAGTAATAATGATGATTTACCACCTGTGAAACTACTAGAAGCAGTGATAAACGCATTTTTTGCGTTGTAGTTTCCTCGCTATAGTGAGGGGAAAAGTTTTGTGTTACACTCGGGTGCAAATGTATTTTACTTCTCGTGTGTTAAAAAACTCGCAAGTTCAGGATTCTATTCTCGAACCACTCGCTTCGCTCGTGGTTCAACTATAGAATCCTTTCACTTGTTCGTTTTTCAATTCCACACTCGACGTTAAAATACAACTTTGCCCCCTTGTATAACAAATAACTATTAAATGGGCTAAGATGTGACGGATAGTTCTCTCACAAAAAAAACATTGCAATTTGCAAGTCTTTTAATACTGCCGAAATGAGTCTTCCAAAGTACTTTAGAGTTCCAGAGGTCCAGATGCTAGAAAAAATTTATACCAACGTATTACTTAGACTTCAGATAGATACTCTTGTATATTTATTTGTCCATACTATTCAATGTTCGATTAACTCTTTCACTGCAAGTACATTGTGCATTAAGTCAGGGATAAACTAGGGGAACAAAGTGCCGCCATATAGTTACCTCAGTGAAAAGACTGCCGAAGTCGAGAAACGACATCTGGCGACACCGATACAAGACTTATGTCGCCACAATGTCGAGCGAGGTCCGATAACATCGCGCCACATCGCTCGCCGTCCCTGACGACACGCGTTGTGGGATGTTGGTCATCTAGTGTATCCCTGACTTTACGCTACGTAATAGTTAACACTTTCGCTACCAAGAACCCGACTGTCGGGTACACCGCTCGTAGAAGCGTAGCCGATTACATGGGTTTCCCCGTATGTAGCGAAAATGTCGTAGCGCCGCGTAGAGCCCGGTTTCGAAAGTGTTAACCTCTACGAAGACTTTTGCTACGACCTAAGACCTCCGCTACGAGGTAGCACTCGTAGCACTTCTACGCATTGAAAGAGTTAAGGAATCCAATAACGACCTGTCATCTACTACATTCGAACTATAATATGCGTTAGAAATTATCTCTAGATACGATGTCACTTTTGATATTGACATGATCGGATTATTATCGTATCTAGAGCAAATTTTTGACTTATATTAAAGTTCGAATCGGGCAATAAGCATTTGTTTGAGTTGTCCAAGTCAAAAGTTGATCTGTAACTGAAATGTCGCAATCGCGAGGGCCACGGAACGTGTGCTCTGAGCTTTCACGCTCAACGCGTGCATTTCGTGGACCGAGTCATCACACTATTGCAATTTGTTATTAGTTCCTTACACGGCACAGTATGAGTTTGTTCATTTTGTTACCATGTTCATATCACTCGCGCCATGTGTAGGGACGTGGATCGTGATCAGCCGCGCAGCGCCTCATCCCTAGCGCCCCGGTCGCCTGTCTTCAATGCGAACTCGCCATACAGGTATGTTCATTCTTCCATAGCACAGCGTAGTACCTGGGTGCGTAGCTGAATGGCAAAAACGCTCACGAAACGAAACGCTCGTAGATATCTATCTCTATCGCTCTTGCGAATTGGCGCGACAGAGTCAGACTACCTTTTCGTTTCGCGTCGGAGAAATGCCATTCGGCTACGGGGCCTGGGCACCATCTATTGCGAATATTGAGTTATAAAGAGTTCTAAATCCAAGAACACTATCATTCACTCTCCGCTCCGTGGCAAATGATACGCAAATGTCTGTGTCGCAGACGAAAGAGCGATAAAGAGAGAGAGAGAGAGAGAGAGAGAGAGAGATATGACTTCGGAGCGTTTATGATAGTACTCTTTGCCACAGCCGCAGATAATTTTGAGAAGTTTGGCTGTTAGGCTGTTACGATTATATAAAATACCTACAGATTCTGTAGAAAAATGAACGGACAATGGCATATTAAATTTGTAAGTTACGCAAGCTTAAGATTTTTTTTTGAGAGATTAGAAACTTACCTTGACTTAGTCTCCTTTACAGATCCAGGAATTGGAAGATTTACATTTGTGTTCTCATTATAAAGTACTAGCTTTTGCCTACGGCTTCTCTCGCGTTAGAAAGAGAAAAAGGAGTCTATGTCACTCTTCATCCCTTCAGCTATCTGCACTTAAAAAATCACGTCAATTCGTCGCTCCGTTTTGCCGTGAAAGACGGACAAACAGACACACACACTTTCCCATTTATAATATTAGTATGGATACCACCACATAGTAAGTAGTAACACTATGTCTCATCAGTATCGAATGCGACATCTGTGAAAACTTCGTGTCTTTAACAGTTACAAGTAAATAAAACAATTGGTCACACAAACATTAGTTGGCACACAGATACATCTCTCAGATTTCAATGTCAGATTCCATTAAAACCAATGCCCTTGTGTGTGATGTCATTGTCATTATGTAAGTCATCTCGTCAAGAACAATGGTCAAGATCATTTCTAAATTGAAAAGCTGAAAAATTCAATGTTAAATATTTCGGGATGTTCGAGTTTGAACATCTCGGAAAACGAATATTAATTGAGCAGTTACTAGAATTTTACTAAAAATAACGTATTAAATACATAAGGTATTCGACTATTCTCTAGGTTTTTGTGATTATAAGGCTCAAGTCTCAAGGTTCAAGTTTATGTAAATTAATTGCACTCCTTGAAATAAACAGAAACATTTAGAAAACTATCAACAATGCTAAACTATGTATAAAACTTGACGAAGCTTAGGTAGGCACGCAAGGGTCCCCAAATAAAACCCTTCCAATCCAGCTTACATATTTGACTACGTTGCATTGTGCTTGAATCTTTAGAAGTTAAAATATTGAGCATTAAAACGTACGCTGTTCACAGGACTCCAAGCCCGATGCCTCCGACGGCGTTCAGACCAGAGTCTCTACCCCGCACACCGGTTCCACAGCAGGGCTACGGGCCCCACGGCCACGCCCAGCAGACCTACCCGCCACAAATCGAGGGAGAGTATCGCACAATGATGCTCTCACCTACTTACTCTTCAAGGACAGATGATACGCTGGATGAGTCTTTGAATAGCCAGGTTAGTGAACTCTGCCCCGCACACCGGTTCTACGGCAGAGCTACGGTCCCCACAGCCACACCCAGCAGACTTACCCGCCACAAATCGAGGGAGAGTATCACACAATGATGCTCTCACCTATTTACTCTTCAAGAACAGACGATACGCTGGATGAATCCTTGAACAGCCAGGTTAGTGAACTTTGCCCCGCACACCGGTTCCACAGCAGGGCTACGGGCCCCACGGCCACGCCCAGCAGACTTACCCGCCACAAATCGAGGGAGAGTATCACACAATGATGCTCTCACCTACTTACTCTTCAAGGACAGATGATACGCTGGATGAGTCTCTGAATAGCCAGGTTAGTGAACTCTGCCCCGCACACCGGTTCCACGGCAGAGCTACGGTCCCCACAGCCACGACCAGCAGACTTACCCGTCGCAAATCGAGGGAGAGTATCGCACAATGATGCTCTCACCTATTTACTCCTCACGGACTGATGATACACTGGATGAATCTTTGAACAGTAGTCTCTAACCTATGGGTCTAATGAGAAACAGCATGCCTAAAACAGCCGACCTAGCTACAGCATATTCCTGTCGGTCACATAATCCTCACGGACAGTCAATGCACTCGACGAGTTTGAAAAGCCAGGTTAGTCAGTTCACTAGTGTAATAAATGACTTTTGTCAAGAGGGCGCTGTTATTCTGATGTAGGTATGTGGTGACAGTTTAGTATAGTATGAAGAAAATAGTTCTAATGAAATTCCGCAAGATGGCGCGTACTTAGTCATATATTTCTGGTCGGGCTTTAAAATACCAAACCGAAAGGGCAAATAGGCTTTCAACATCTTTTAACATTGCCTCGGATAGTGTATGCTGTTTGGCATTTGGATGCTATTTAGCATACTTGTTAGCGTATTATGTGCCGTAACACTCAGTTTTGCCCCAATCGACAACATGATTTAGCTCGTCCACATTTCGTCTATTTCCAAATTAATATCAATTATGCCAGCTCCACCTATTCGTACTATCTTTCACACTGAGAACTATGTATCTTATTGCAATTGCACATGAGACTCACCGATTATCAATTTAGAGTTGCAATGCTCCTTGCATGTGCAATATTCGTCATATTTGTTTTGAGACGCTGCCAACGCAGCGGCCGTGTCATTTCTGTTGCACTGTCCAAATATATTAAATAGTAGTCATGTTATACTGGGAGACGAATACCACTTGTCATAGCTATCATATGACTTGTGTAATAGGGCTCACTGATTATCTGGTTGCCGAAAGAAGGTTATTTGGCGTTGTCACTTTTTGGTTTTAACTGACTGGCCAATATCGTCCGGCGAAATGATTGTGAGTGGGCTTGTTTGATGCCTATTTAAGATGCCGTCTCCAACGCATGTTCTTTTATCCCTCTCACTGTCGCCAACGTCATCCTGGAATGCGAGGGAGTGAACACACAACGGGCTCAAATCCTCAAAACGATGAGGTCACTCCAAGAAGCCTGTGGAGACACCAGAAGGATCCTGCGCATCTGGGCGGAGTTAGGCTGGCTAGACCCCTAGCCGCACGGACATTGTCCTCTCTCTGTGATGCTAAATGCGGAAATCCGAGCCCATAACCATAACCCTCTCACTGAGCACCCTAAGGCACTGACCAAACACAGGCTACACCTGGAACCTGTAAGGTACAATTTTCTCCCTGGCACTGCACTGAACTTATGGAAGACAGGGAAAATATTTCGATTATATGAAATTATTTCCAATCAAGAGTCCCTCGGTACGCGTCCTTTCAATCGCTATCTAGAGGCACTTACTACATTCTCATTGCAATTTTTTACAATGTCTGCCAAATTTATCCAATTCACTAATCAACGGGGTAAAAAAGAACCACTTACTTTAACACATAATGGCAAAACCTTAGCAGAGTGTGATAACACCAAGTTCTTAGGTATTGTTCTGGATGATAGATGCACGTGGAGCATGCATGTCGATAAAGTTTGTACCAATATTAGTAGATATGCCTATGTTTTAATGCGCCTGTCAAAAACTGCTGATAAAAAACAGTCATGAAAGCATATCACGGATTTGTGGCATCTAACTTAAGATACGGATTACTGCTCTATGGCAATTCACCTCATATAAATCGTACCCTTATTGCCCAAAAGAAGTGTATAAGGGCAATCTGCAACACCTCGCGACGGACGTCTTGCAAAAACCTATTTGTGGATCTAAAGTTGTTAACAGTACATGCCCTGTATATATATGAAGTGTGTGTCTTTGTAAAAATGCACCCTAACATGTTCAAAAAAAAAGGGAAATAACACACTTTAACACAAGATTTCCAAACAAGCTAGTCCTACCAAAAATAAACACTAAAATGAAAAATAGCTGCTGTTACACAATGTGCATTAAAATATTTAATAAACTGCCTGAAGATATGAAAGAATTACCCCTTAATAGATTTAAAAATAAATTATACATATACCTAAGTCAGCAGAGTTGCTACAGTTTAGATGACTTCTTAAATTGCAATAACGTACAGACTGATTACTGAAACTTAACTATTAACTATTTAGGTACTTATTGTTTTAAATTAATTGGTCTGAATTGTTGTACCTACCTACTGACATCTAAAAACTGTGACATTCTTTATACCTTCTAATTTACTCAAATATTGCTCTTTTCTTATTTTAATGTTTAATCTCCTTTTATAATAGACGTATCTTTATGAATTTTAATTTTTTTTTCTCATGTTGAACCTAAGTTGCTAAACAATATTTGAGATACCAAATAATGTAAATTGTTATGTAATTTAATTATGGTGGGCCTAGCTTACTGTCTTCTTTTTCTCCCCTTGTTTGACATATAATTATCGTTAAGAATTGAATAATAAAATTATTGTTATAAGTAACTTAAGATAAATTAGCTAGTAAGGAATTAATTTGCATGACTTTTTGAAGTCTAAATGTACGCTCATATAACCATTGTAACATCTTATTGTACTACATTTATAGCAAATAAATATATTATATTATATTAAGTTTGAAAAAGTTTTTCTTTTCTCGACTTTAAAAGTCGGTATCTTGTCGATGTCCCGCCCTGAGACACTCAGGGAAGAGGAGCATCGGCGTCCCCAATATATATAGTGTTCCCTAGTACCTTAGATAAAATAGTGGTTGTATGGATGGCGGCTTGCTTTTGTAATATATGTATGTTTATTTGAGCATCTAATTTATCTATGTATCTATGTATGTTTTTTGCTACAATACCTGTGGCTCCTATTACTATCGGGATAACTGTAGCAGGCATCTTCCATAATCTTGTTACCTCTGTCCTCAACAGGTGATATTTGCTGAGTTTTTCAACCTCTTTTGGCCCTATGTTGTAGTCTGATGGAACAGTAATATCTATTAAATATATGTGCTTCTGTATTTTATCTATGTAAATAATGTCTGGTCTATTATGCGCTACTGTTACGTCTGTTTGTACCGGTATCTCCCACATAAGTTTTGCAGTATCGTTTTCTATTACCTGTGGTTGCGTTAAAGTTTCTTTCCACCAAAGGCTGTTAACATCGAATTCGTGCTTTTTTGCTATTGCCCAATGTACATATTGAACAATGTTGTTGTGTCGTCTGGTATAATAAGTGCCAGCCAGCTTCTCGCATCCTGAAACTATATGTTGCACGGTTTCATCTTTCGAGAGACAAAGCCGGCACCTACCATCCACGCCTTTTTTAAGTATGTCCCTCTCGATTTGGTTAGTGATTACAGCTTGATCTTGAATGGCAAAAATGGATGATTCAAGTATAGGAGATATCGATTGCTTCTTCATCCACCTGAATGAGTACTCGACGTCTATGTTTGTCTTTTCTAAAACTGCTTTAAGGAATTGACCGTGGAGAGGTTTACTCTTCCATATATTAATATTCTTTTTCACTACAGCCGATTTAATTTCTTCATCTGTCCAGTTCTCATTTCCTGTAATTGCCAGTTCTCTACAAAATTCTATTGCATCCTTCTCAATTGAATATTTATCCCGGTTTCTATCATGTAATACTATTGCCTTTATTAAGTGGTCATTTTCGTTCTGTAGATATTGTTTATATTTAATAATTTGTGTTTTGTATACATTTTCCATATTCATTAATCCTCTACCTCCTTTATCTATTGGTAAGTAGAGCCTGGTAACGTCTGCTTTCTGTTGCTGCGCTTTATTCATAGCTAAAAATTTCCTTGTTTTTGTATCAATTATTTGCTTGTTTTTGTATTATATTATATTATATTATATTATATTATATTATATTATATTATATTATATTATATTATATAATTGCAACGATATCTAAGCTCAAACATTCGACTAAGTCTAGCAAATTCTCCGATCCACCATTTTGTATCATGTCCTTGGCGTTTACGCGATATAGGTTAACACATACGTCTGCCTGGAGCCGTGCCAGGGCTCTATTATGTCTAAAGATACGTTATTAATTAAACCAGCCCACTGACGACACTAACTTATGATCACAGGCTCTTTGGTCGTGTAAAACTGGTCTAAGTCAATAAACTTTAGCAGGTACTTTCATTTCTCGAAAGTTATTTTAAGAGTGTTAGAATTTAATATTGTCTTCGGTTACCGCGATAGTTACTCATGAAATAAAACTATGGAAACGGATTAAATCGCGTATAATGAATTTAAAATACATCCCGACGTTTCGAACTCTTTACAGCGTTCGTGGTCAACGGGTGACTGAGGAAAAATTAAAATGTGCAAAAGCTACCCACTTACAAGAAATATTAACGAACCATGACCACAAATAATATAGATTTCTAAGGCAGGTTCACACACTATTAATAAAGCTAGTTATACAATATTCAAAAAATGTTACCATTACTCTGTTAAAAAATAATTAACCAATTAATCTACACAAAATTGACAAAGAAACAAACTGCAAATGTCCAACACCATACAACACAAATGCCTCACAGCCTTCGTCGTGCTTGTTCCATTATCAGATGTACTAATGGATCCCAAGCCGACACCGCCGGGTTTTTTTAACAGAGTAATGGTAAAATTTTTTGAATATTGTATAACTAGCTTTATTAATAGTGTGTGAACCTGCCTTAGAAATCTATATTATTTGTGGTCATGGTTCGTTAATATTTCTTGTAAGTGGGTAGCTTTTGCACATTTTAATTTTTCCTCAGTCACCCGTTGACCACGAACGCTGTAAAGAGTTCGAAACGTCGGGATGTATTTTAAATTCATTATACGCGATTTAATCCGTTTCCATAGTTTTATTTCATGAGTGTTAGAATTTGTTTTACAATAAGAAAAATATCGCCTCAGCCTACACCCCAAGGATGCGATGCATAAAAGTTCATCATTAACTTTTCAGTCTCTTGAATGTACTTAAGCTTAAGTACTAAACTTATTATTTAATCGTATGGCGATGTATACAAATAGGCAAAATAAAAAATATATAGGTAAGGCAACATAAGTTTTGCAACCACTGCACAGCACTGGGCGTCAACTCCTGTAGAGCATCCGGGCTACCCGAGTATGCCCGAAGTGGGTACCGCTGTATGATGTGCTGCATGGTCTATTCTTCGGTGCCGCAGTCGCATAGCATGGAGTCTTTCCATCCCCACTTATGAGGCTTACTATGCAGAAGCGAAGGTTTTATTTTGGAAAAATCTCAGAGTTTAGTCAAAATATCGGTTGCAAGTATCTAAATTAAAATGGTGGTTCCTACGACACTAGCTACATTCCTCATAGTTTATGTAGGTATACAATACAGGTATAAATTAAGTACTTACATACACTTAATTAAGGGTCAGTTGCACCATCCACCCTTAGACAGGGTAATCAACGTCACTCAAGAGTTCTATGTAACTTGCCATAGAAAAACATTTTCAGACTGTCTCCGAAAGACTCGAGCGTGCCATGCAAAAATGAATGCTATTTTAAAAATAATTCAAGTTATTTAACTGTCTTAATGTAGCGTCTTCCTATATCAAACTAGCAGGGTTTGTGATAAAAATACCATAAATACTACTTATAATCCTATTCATGCGAATCTAAATCGGTTTTCTGATTCATGGAGCGCAATTAGACTGCGTACACGCATTCGATGTGGGCATGAATTGCTGCGAATATGGCAGCAGTTCAAGTTTCAGCTGATGTGTGGAAAATCGCGGGTTTTCGCGCTACAGTAACTTTAATAATGTATTGTAAGTATACAAGTATTATTTATGCTTTTCAGTTCATCCATTCTATTTTCAATTCAACGTTACAATACAGTGTGAAGTCTTATTGCTGCATACAATTTTATGGCAAGTGATTTTATGTTCAAGTTTAGAATTCTTTCTTTTAACTTATTTGGCATCCAATATGCAGGTAAGTACCTATATCTATTCCGTTGGGAACATAATGTATTTTCAACGTATTTGGCATTTTAATTAACAGCTCTTATAGGTCTCCATCATTAGTGTTTACTTAAAACCAACCCCATATCCATACATATTCAATAACTGACCATACTTAAACTTAAGACATTGTGATGAAATGGGCCTCGTGAAAGTCGTGAACGATAAAAAAATTAGAATGATGTAGTTTCCTACTGCTATTGGAAGTATTCGCAGTAAACACTAGATATTTGCATACCTATTCCCACACAAAATTCATTTTTGAACCTTAGAGCAAACTTTCATGCAAATGCCTATGTAGGTATACATAATTGAACATTTAAGTTTGAAGCAATACTCGTGAATTAATCTGTACCGTAAAGCAAATTGGGCTTGAGTCAAGGTGCCTTTGAAGTGTTTACCTTGACAATAGGTGTTTTTCTGGAGAAGTCAAAAGTTGGAACCGACTTCCTACTAGACACGCGTAAACTAACCTCCAACGCTCGCCAATGATCAAGTATCGGACAATAAATAATGACAGGTTAACAGCGACTCCCACGTCACGCCTATTTTCCCGCTATTTTCCGAAATAGACTGCATCACGTTGTTTACGCAAAGCCACTGGACCGGCAGTCCGCGCTCGAACCTCGCTCGACCAACGTCCGTGCTCGCTACTCGACAAAAGTGCTTTAAGTGCTGCAGATATGGCCGTCAACCCTAACTTCTTCCCGAACGGATACCAGGATCCCATGCATCCTGAAGATGAAGTCGTCACCAACTGGGTGCGTTGCTTAAACCTGAATACTAACGTGCTAATCTAAATGAGATCCTCTAAGTAAAGGATTCTTTGATGACAGTGATTTAGATTAATATTCAAAGCCAGATGCTTGTTGGATTGGCGATTTGGAATCGTGAATTTCTCGTATGTTCTAAAGGCATCTAATTTGGGAGCACTTGAAGGCGTAGTGTTACAAAATATGTGATGTAATAACTCGTGGGCTTTACGGCGTAGTTCTCCGCAGTGAGTGATTCGTCGGAGATTTTCAGCACTTTATGTTGGCTTTTAAGAAAATGTAATATTTGACAGAAAAGTTGACCAAGACATCTAGGTCATCATAGCATAGCGCTGGAAACGAACCAGCGTAATCATTTTTCACGGCTGTTATTGTATTTAAGTCATTATTTATGTGCAAACTGCTTGCAGTATTAAGTAAGTAGGTTCCATTCTCTCCATCTTCTTCCATTTGTCTTCCTTCTTAAATTGATGTGCACCCTTATTTCCTATATCATCAAGTTTTATCGTTCCACTCTTTCCTTGCAAAAGACTTTTATTTCTGGGTTAGTTCCAGATCCAGATATTTATAACATCTTTTGTTTGGGGTTCATCATTTTGTACAGAAATTTAATCAGTGTATTTCTGTGGAGGAGGTTTTTGTCATTGTTTCATAAATTATGTGCTTAAGGAATTTGTAAGGTTAAATACGTACTTCGCGCTATAAGTATTCCTATTGTAAAGAAACTCTTATTTGCTTGAATTATGAAAAGTTTATTTTCTTCGACCATGCACTTAGTTTTTAATAGATTTCTTGAATAACTTTCGTGAAATTCACACTGTTTCCTCTATCTTGACTCAGAGGTTTGCACTGTCAGCTCGGCTGCCCAAAGCCTTCCCGCGCACGCCCGCAGTGTCGTTATAAGGCGTTGCCATGGTTACAGAGCCAAACAATGCGTTTTCAATTTTTTCGATACTGCGCGCATGCGCGGAAAGCCGGCGGACGCTAGCTTTGGGGAATAGACCTTTATGTAGGGTTTTAAAGATCTGTGCACGACCCTGTAAATGACGAATAACAGTCCGGGAGTAGAAAAAGTTTATTTTTTAAGTTTGCCAGTTGAATAACATTTGAAAGAAAACTGCCGCCAAAAATTAGTACCTACCTATATAATTCCCATTTTATACACAATCGAAAGTAAAATAATTCTATTAAATCACCTTCCATTTCACTATCATCGTATTTGATGTGAGTCGTCAGCTGTGGGTTATTTCCGTCGCAATGTCACGAAACGGACGCCCACGAGAGTTTCCTGGCGAGGCTTCTAACGAGTATTAATGTCGGATAAAAAAACATGTTTTGGCCTGAACTGCTTGTTACGACAACATTACGGCAGCATTGAGAAAATGTAACTAATGTATCTTCCATTTGTCTTGCACAAGTTGCCCAATCAATCGCATACAAATGCCCGAGACATGATCTGTTTAGTAAACTCGGCCGTACCGCAAAATTTTGTAGTGGCACTAAATCTGATAAAAATGTTTAAAAGAGGGTAAAGACTTTACTAAGTAGGTAGATATATAAGGATTAGCTGCGGGCGTAGCATGCAAATTGGATAGACTTTATCGCATCGGTGAGTCCTTATCGCACTTACAAATACGTAGGTAGTGCGAAAAGGACGATCTGACGTTAGGTATATATGGTTTACGGAGACCGTGCCTGTCTGTCTGAGGTCCATACGAATGTCAGATTTCCATCGCTGAAGTAGGTAAACTTGTGTAGGCAACTAAAAGTTGGACGTGGGAGTCTTAGAAGAGGCATACCTAGTGCAGTCCCACAGAATATATTTATGTTTTATCATAATTTCTGTAACTATTCGTCGGAATGTGTAATTCTTTTAGGATTCGCAATGTCCCGGAAATTTTGAGTTCAGGAAATCCTGATGAACCGGAAATCGAAGAACCTAATGGCATCAGGTCTTAACACTATGAAAATTTGATTGTTAATGGTGGAAAATGAAGCATATTTGCTTACCTGAAAGTGAACGATGTTAATGTGCTGGAACGAAGTGACATTTGTCCCCTAGTTTAGAGGGCTTAACCAGGACAAGTCTGGGAAATCTGAACAAATGGAAGTCCTACATTAATTTACACCCATACCCGCGTTTTCCACTATGATTTGGGGGCCAAATCGTGTGATTCTACCACCTCTCCCCAAAAATACCCATATCGCTGTTTACGCTTTAATAGTTATTTGTTATACAAGGGGGCAAAGTTGTATTTTAACGCCGAGTGTGGAATTGAAAAACGAGCAAGTGAAAGGATTCTAGAACTTGCGAGTTTTTTAACACACGAGAAGTAAAATACATTTGCACCCGAGTGTAACACAAAACTTTTCCCCTCACTATAGCGAGGACACTACAACGCAAAAAATGCGTTTATCACTGCTTCCAATAGTTCCACAGGTGGTAAATCATCTTTATTACTAGATTCACCTACTTTTATCAATTTTAAAGCAGTTAATTTGAATATTGTTTTGTTTCTTGTGTATTACTTGTAAACTATGTGAGGTGTGCAATAAAGAGTATTGTATTGTATTGTACATTCAAGGTCAAATTACTTTACCCACTAGTGGATAAAATGCGTTTTTACCCGCTGGTATTAAAGGACAAAACACGTGTTTCCGAGCTAGTGAGGGGAAAAATATATTTTTAATCACGGCATATATACCAAACACCCAAATAAAATATCAAAACCTCTATAAATAGCAGGAAATGGCAAGAATCCGCACTTTATACTCTGAGTAACGCGTTGCGTCAGCAGCTCGTAGGTAAACATTCAGGAATAGACGCTTTTGTTAGCGATAGCCATTTGGTGGCATACTTTTTAGTTTATTTTACAAAGTCGCTTAGCACATTGTTTTTATTTCCGGGAACATAAAAGTTCTTTGTACTGTCGGCATTAACATTTTGTTAACATAAAATTCCGTGTACCCTTCCGGGCAAAGTTGCCCTAGGAAGTTCAACTTTGCCTACACGATATAGCGATTCAGATTTTTTTAAATGTATTATATAGATGTAGATTTTTTTTTAAATAATTATACATTAATTATTTACTTCTAAGGGTCACTTGCAACAACGAAAATAGAGGGCTAACCCGCAGGTTAACCCACCATTTTATATGGAATTTGACAGATGACAGCCCACTAACCCTGAGTTAAGTGGTTGGTGCAAGTGGGTCTAAGCGGACGAATTGTTTGACTATGTCCCACGTGTGCTTTAAAATCTGTGCCTGGGCAGAAGGGTTGCCATTGGTTTTTATTTATTTTTAGGTCAAGATCGTTTAACTTTTCATTTATTGACATTGCTTCTTCAAACCAATATCCGGCCTTCAAACTTTATACAACATATCGCTTTGGAAACTGTCTCCCACCATATTTTCTTCTCGTCCCAAATCTTTGAAGTGGTTTGATTTTATAGCCGTCATCGACCCAAATTTGATTCTATCTAAAAAAGATTTCAACAGCAAGTTAAGTTTTGTGAAATATCCACTCTAAAGCATCTGATATAAGACTGAGTGTAGAACGATCCTAAATGTTATTTTATATAAATAGTGCGCTAGAAATCATAACCCACATGGAATAGCCTCGGGTAAATATAGCGACACGAGTTTAGTATAACCTCGATTACTTTAATGAATAGACGAACCTAAAATCCTCTATATTTTTGGGCAATGGCAAATAAACATGAAAATCATTTGGCCAAATGTCTGGAGATAGAAAACAATATATTGGGAAATCTAATAAAAATAAACTACTCTGCTCTGAACCCCTACGTACTTGTTTACTATTACAGAGTGCATTTATTACTAGTCTAGATTATTTAAGTGATTACCTAGTTCCTTTTTTAGACCTGTTCAAAAATTTCACTAAAATCTGCTGATAAATATGACTGGCAAGGAGCAAATATCAATCATCAGAAGCTGAAACGAACACCTCCTGTAAGCCTTCAATTTAATATTAAATATTTCAAGTTGGCCTCGACTGAAAGAACATGGGGGAGGCCGCATAGGACCATGGAAATTTCTTCCGTGATCCCTTTTTTTTCCATAATAACAGGATCTCATCATAATCATCATAATTTCAAATAAGCTTATATCTTGCAGCCATACCGCACGACGCCCCTCGTGCTGCCCGGCGCCAAGGTCCGCCGCGAGCCCGGCCCCACGGAGTCCTACTTGAGACACCACCCCAACCCGTCCATGAGGGCGCCCCCCAGCCACGATTACCGCGACACACTTATGAGGCAAAGGGTACGTTACGAGTTACTACACACATTCAGCAATTCTAATAAAAACATTACATGTGCCTATAACATTTGAAGAGTTCCCTCGATTTCTCCAGGATCCCATCATCAGACCCTGACTTGGTGCCAATGGGACCATCTCGGGGTTATACCGGTTCGATCAAAAAAAAAATTTTGAAAATCGGTCCACGATTCTCGGAGATATCGAGTAACATACATACAAAAAAAAAATTAAAAAAAAAATAAAAAAAAAAAAAAAAAAAACATTCAGTCGAATTGAGAACCTCCTCCTTTTTTGAAGTCGGTTAAAAAAGCTTGTACATTTGGCTCACGTCATCGATGTTGAAAAAATTGGTAGTTTGTTAGAGTAAATGATCCACCAGGTTTTCCAAAATGTCCCAGGAAGTTTATAGGTATGAGACTCTCCTTTTTAACCCAAAAAGTTATAAAAACCTGGTAACACAAAAGGAAAGTTTTATTTAAACTTCCTGGGACATTTTAGGAAACCTGAATTTACTCTATCAGTCTACCAATTTTTATCAATATCGAAACGCACAAACTTTTGACAATTACTTACGACACGGCGGTTTATTATGAAACTTTTGAAACTTGACGATGTTGACGATACTGACTTGACCTGTCTGTCAAGAGTTGATGGTGCTACTGGCACTAGAGGTAAAAACAGACAGGATTGGCCAGGCCTAGGGGTGCCATACTTACATGTGCAATGATTACATTAAAAGCCCTGATAATAAGGCAAATGTTTTGTCGCATCCCATGCGAAGTTAGAAAAAGATCATTCGTCATATAAAACTCAAATCAAGTCACCTTCCTTTTTTTAGTCTGTCATTCGGGTAATTTCGATGCATTTTTATTTCTTTAGATATTTCTCAGTGTGCAATTATTATCACGGCTGGCCTCCAGAAGTTGTTGATTAAAATTTACTTGGACTCCAGAAAATAAATTACATACATTTGTTAACACCAGCAAAAGTAAATTCAACGTGGGCACTAAAAACCAGGGACGAGTTCTATTTTAAATTTTATTACTCGGTAAAATAGTAAACAAGGTGAAGGCATGCACAGCTACCTATATATAACACTATGTTTGTTGTATGTATATATTCCAGTCCAAAGTATATAGGTACTTCAAGAGTATAAACAAGTAAGCTTGAAAGTGACTTGAAAGGAGACAAAGTTATGTTTAGAATAAGAGTAGATTGATATTTGTGGATGTGAATTTAAGAGTAAATATTTTAATATTTTATTTTGGTGAACAGTTCCCCAATAGATTATATTAGACGTATCTGTTATTAATCCGTCTCTCTTTCTTTCTGAATATCCAATGTATGTAATATTGGAGAAGAGTGGGCAGTGGGCACGTAGTTTACGTAGCTTAACTTTGCCCAGATACAAAAATATTATATCGTATAAAAATATTGTAAAAACAGGTTTCATTCCTCACTAAACATTTTAATATGTACCTACCGGAGGATCTGGTACTGAAATGCAAGACAAATGAATACCTACTAGTCATACTGGGAGAACAAAATTTATAGATACCTACATGCACTTACTTTTCTATGCACTATTTATACACACATGCATGCACACAAATACGTCCATACACATACACACAATTAAACTTGTACAATAGACGCTTTTGTATTGGTCGTTATTTAAGCCATAATTCTTAAGCCGTTGTACCTAGTTTATATAGGCACATTTAATTTTGAATCATACACAAACAGCATAACAATACGATTATTAGAATAAAATACTTTTAACTAGATGCACATTACTTTTAACTAGATGTAGATTTTTCCAAATTATGCCTGAACTAACGTACAAAATGTAAATTACTTTATTAGATTTTTAGTTATAGTTTTAGATAAAAAGCTAATTTAAAATTTGCACGGCTTAGCGAGTATTAAATTTAGAATTTTTGGTAACTTAGGTGGCTGAATCCGTGGTGCAGCGAGTGATCGGTGACGACAATAAGGTGGTTAGAGTGTGACGTGTTAGAGCTTCGAGCATGAGAATTTTCAGCAACTTGTGGCATTCTATTGCAGGCTAAAATAATGAACAACAGCAACAGAGAATGTCATATGTCATTTTCCAAATTCTCATAAAGTAAAATGTGAAAAAACAATTTGCTATTGTTGTATCTCTGAACGATAGATAAAATAGAATACTTAATTGAGAACCTGTAAAAATAATACGCAATAAGACTCTGTAATAGTTTTAAGTGTGTACTGTTATTTCCAAAATAGTCTATTTTGGTGCGAAATCATCAAGGTGTTATTATAACAACCTACACAGGTTAGCAGAGTTTTTTTTATTTGTTTATTTAAATAGCTGCAATAGACTGCCAGTCCACTCATCTGTCTATACGCCATCTTGATTTTCTTCATTAAAGCTTCCTATTTTCATCATTTCTTTCATAAAACATGCATTGGTTTCCACTCTGCGTGCTTTTCTTTTTATCTATGTCATTTTTAGGGTTCCGTAGTCAACTAGGAACCCTTATAGTTTCGCCATGTCTGTCTGTCCGTCCGTCCGTCCGTCCGTCCGTCCGTCCGTCCGTCCGTCCGCGGATAATCTCAGTAACCGTAAGCACTAGAAAGCTGAAATTTGGTACCAATACGTATAACATCTAAAGTGGGGGCTGATATTTTTTTTTCATTCCAACCCCAACGTGTGATATATCGTTGGATAGGTATTTAAAAATGAATAAGGGTTTACTAAAACCGTTTTTTGATAATATTAATATTTTCGGAAATAATCGCTCCTAAAGGAAAAAAAGTGCGTCCCCCCCCTCTAACTTTTGAACCATATGTTTAAAAAATATGAAAAAAATCACAAAAGTAGAACTTTATAAAGACTTTCTAGGAAAATTGTTTTGAACTTGATAGGTTCAGTAGTTTTTGAGAAAAATACGAAAAACTACGGAACCCTACACTGAGCGTGGCCCGACACGCTCTTGGCCGGTTTTTTTAAATTCAAATTGGCAAACGTGCTCCCAATAATCCACTTTAGACAGGTACAATACGGTCTGTTAATAATTAAAGTGATTTCGTTACTGAAATAATCGTCAGTTTTTCTTTATTATTTCGTGTTTACATATATTTAAGACATTACTTTATCTTTTCAGGGCTTTGTACACAAGCAATTCAACTCCCCGATCAATCTATATTCAGAGCAAAACATCGCCAACTCCATTAGGCAACAGTCCTCGCCCTTGCCGTGAGTATAAAGAACATTATAATGTAAACAACATTTTAAGAAACCAATAAATAACGAAAATAAACTCTCGACTTAAGAGTATGGAGCTTATTTTTGTGATATTTGTACAACTTTGCTCCATAGAAAACGTTGCATTAAAAAGTGTATGGGCAAAGTTGCATACTGGGCAAAGTTGGATGGTTTCGTTATATTAAATAAGTTAGAGATATCTTGTATTTTTATATTATAAACAGAGTTTATATAAATACTTGAATATACAACAATATTTTAGTAGAATTGATGAATTTTAAACTCGTCAATGTTATTTATATTTTTAATAATTTTGTTTATAGTCTCGCAAATTGTAGAGTAAAGAGATATGTAGAAAATGTTTTGAGTGTCATCATTTCGAGACTACGAATATCTTGGCACTGAATTTCAGGAGCATGGCTGAATGCCAAGCTAGTTATATTCACACATTCAATGCCTGACCGTCCGTCTGTGTATTATTCCAAAAATTGTCATAAAACAAGACATTTCTTGCGATATATTTTATTTACCCTGTTTAAGGGTTTTTAACCTGTGCCGTCTGTATGTTGTATAATATATATATTTTAATTGCTAGATATTACTAGTGATATAATATATATTGGCTTATTAGAATTCGAAATTAGACTAGTGAATCTAGTAGTGATCCCTCGCTTTGTGTGCTATACACAGAAAATATAATACAACTACTCAATCCATGTAAGGTCCATTCAATATTGGTTCACTGTGACGGTTCATGAAACCCTTACATCTTAACCTTAACTAATGGAAAACTTCCAATTCATGGATAACTCCACAGGTCGCTGTCTTCAAAAATGTTGAATTATTATGCTTAATAATGGACTATTTCTCTGCTTATATAGCGCTAACGGCCATTACGGACGGCCACACGTAGTCAAGAGGCAAGTGTTTTACTAGACACGGCTCGACGCCATCTCTCATGACGCATTAATGCTTATTTTATTTTTATTTTGCTATCTTTCGTCTTATGAAACTCGTTTTTCGATCTCCGTTCTGGCGACGACCGCCTGTCGCCACCGCCGGTCCTAGCGACCTATCATCCACACGTTCACGCGACAAACATTGTGTGCCATCGTGTGGGTGTAGCTATAATTATTTATTTAGCTTATAAGTCAACATTATCAGTCGTCTTCTAAATGATCGATGTCAGTATTTTTATCGACCTCTCCTTCCTCAAAAACAAACACGACTAAACACCTCGTTACGTCACTAACCGCTTCCGCGCCCTTCTAACGGTCCCCGGGTCTAATTCTAATGTTTCTGTCTATTTTGCGCCCGCTAACCACTAAACACTAACGCCCCGCCCGCCGCCCCGCCCGCCCGCAGCCACAAGCCGACGCTGCTGTACGACCCGGCCAAGTCGGAGACCTTCAAGGCGCTGCAGGAGGACGGGCTCGGCGATGTAGTGCAGGAGGTGCCCCAGCCAGTCGAGTGCAAGGTCTTCACTGCGCCGCCCAACAAGGTAACACACTATATTTTATCTTATAGAGCCAGTTCTTTTCGTGGTTTTGATTTGTGTATGCAGAAAATACCTAGATGTTGTTTTGTTAAAAATAATGTTTAACCAAATCCCTAAAACGAACCACGAGATGAATGGGCAGTCTTTAGTTGGTGATAGGTATAATTATTGTTTGCTATCCAAACTCCCTGTAATGATGACCATGATTAATGTCGATTGTCGACCAAGAGCAATAACAGGTCTATGGAACTGGAACACCCTTATTTTTCCTACAAACATTAACATATTCCAAAGCCATTAAAACGATGTTGACCAATAAATAACTTTGAAAGAGTCAAATGTGGTATTAATCAAATGTGTACATTGACAGAGGCCCGCGCCCACTCCGAAACCAACGAAACAGCTCGAGCAGGTGAACGGCCACGTAAAACAAACGACCTTCGTAAGTATTACACCTTTTGTTACTTAAAAAATACATGGACGAAGAAATACAATGTAGCATAGATTTTCAGATCCACAAAATCAGACTTCGTTAAGTTTTAGCCATGTAGGCCAACTTTACCTATTTATGAAAAACTGATACCTAATAAACCTTAATGTAATGATAACTTACCTTACCTATGGTATGGACCATTAAAATCATTTTAGGAAACTTTACCCATTGATAAAACTTTACACGGGCAAAGTTAAATCTCAAGTGGTAAAGTTGAACATTTACCTGTAGGTAATTTTGGGTAATTGATTTTTTGACAGAATTTTTGTCAGGTAAATATAAATAATTTATTTTAACACGATTATTTGTATTTCAGGTAAGCTCGTTACACGAAGAGCACATCCAGCAGTCGAACTCATTCAAGCGCCTCATGTACAACGTCCTTGGCGACGCCGAGTTCTAAAATACCTTCCAATGTTGACTTAGCTATGTGCAATTTAAAAAAAAAGTTTCTGAAAAAAACAAAAGAAAAACACGCACGACACGTACTTAACCCTTCACGCGTGTTGGTCGAAAGTCGAGGGTTCTCTCGCTTGTAAACAGAAAAGATAGATCTCGAATAAAAAATTGTTCAGGATCCTTTTCATAATATTATACAAAGAATCAAAGGAAACTGATCGTCATAATATATTGCCATTATGCACATAGCTAATAAAATAGCAGCTTCTTTCTCACATGCCAATGTATGTGTAGATACCACGAAGCTTGGCCCGTTGACTGATTTAGAAGGACGCCGATCTAACTGACTTCGGTTAGGAATGTAACTATAAGACTAACAAAACTATTTTAGGATGCTATTGTAATAAATACTCAGCAGTGTGTTATATTTTTCGGTGGATTTAATTTCTAATACTCGAGTATTAGCGATATGGATTATATTAAGTAGCGATGTAACGTATTATACTAAGTGTTGATTTTCTGTTTGGACAGAAATTAAATTGTTTATGTATACATAATGATGTTGAGTGTACAGTCTAGTCACCGACCCGAGCTCTGGTCGACGCACGCGTATCGAATTCGACCAGTTTAATAAATTATTTATTTTTATCTAGTAAGTTGTTTCATTTATTTGGCTTTTTCAATCCATTTTGAACCCTGAAGTGACTCAACCCATTGAAAAATTCATAGGAGAGGCATTCCACGAGAATTTCGCTAACAACATGCAATTCTTCTAATACTTCTGAAGACGCTATGAAAGTTGTGTCTGTCAACCTTGGTTAACAAATTGGCAGTATTTTCTCGTGCTTTACGGATTTGATTGAAATAGCTGGCATACAAGGCAAAAGCATGTCGTAAGCGACTTTCTCGTGGAATGCCCCAGGAGCGCCTAAAGTGCTTTTACTACAAGTTTTGATGACGTTCAAAAGGTTAATATAGGTGGGTGGGTAATTGTAGATGAAATATAGGTACTAGTTATAGGTAAGGCAACATGGGGCAAGATTGAAATGTTTGTAATATAGAAAGCCGCCTGTCGAGTCGAGCTTCGTTATATGGAACATTTTTCATCTCACCCCTCAAAAAACCCTTCCATCTTACCCCATGTTACCTTACCGCAAATGAAAACAACGAGTACAATCTCAAAATAACTATATTTATAACCTGGAGCTAACTAACAATGTTACACAACAAAATAAAATACAGTCTTACGAATTTCATGAATGATAAGTACACAGGTCAGAGAGAAAGTAATTTTGAGCAAAAATAAACTTAACTATATCACAATTATACTGACAAGGTGCCTTGTGTGCCAGATATGACCCACGGGACTTCGGATCGCAAATGGGTTAAAGTAACAACATTGTGATACAAAGATATTCACGTATTTTCAAATAAGGCACTAACTACGTTCGAAACATGAGAAAAACCAGGAAACTATCGGATGAACGCATTAATTAATATATCATGAAAATAATTATTTACACACAGCCGCATAACTTTCATTTACAGATACACAATAAAAGAGTGATATGTGACACGCATACGAGTAGTACACCAGATGAGTGTCAGTATATGCCCCCAAGGATCATAAAGACAGGGGAAATTTGTGAAACCCTGTGTTCCATTTATGGAACAATTTGACTGATAACTTTCTTGAACTCAAGCATGCATTTGATTACAATAGAATCTATTCCGAGTGATATATTTACATCTTAATCAAATTATTGCCTTTGGTAAGAGGTAGCGAAAGTCACTAGTCAAATAAAAAAACTGATTTTTCAATGCATTGAACAAACATCTAAAGTCTGTAAATGTATTTTACACCAATCTTTAGTGATCCTTGTTGGCACTTATGGTATCTCAATACCGCCAAGCGCCCATACTCTCCATCTTTTTACAAAAATATACAGTTTGCTTCGCTAAAACAATAAACATGTAAATAACTAAGTGCCCTTTAAAATAACATATTATTATAATTATATAATTAGTAGAAACTGGCAACAGATAGCATTCTGATAACCGTCATGATTAAAGAGAGATATGTTAAACAATTTGAACTAATTTAAGGATTACAAACGAATCGACTCATAAGTAAAATATAGCCGTACATAATACACCTAATTTTGGACTGATTTTTTTTTTGTTTAATTCATTAGCACCAAATGTCCAAACTATTAATTAACTACCTAACTACGAATATAATAATATGAGCCGTGAATAATTTGTGACATTATATTAAACATGCTTTTTATAGGAAACATTAAATTTACAACTTGTGGCAATAACGTGCATACAACATAAATGAGTGCCGCATTTAAATGTATTTTTAGGATATTATTGAGTTACTGACAAGTTAATAAAACATTTATAATTAATTATGATGATTGTCTGAAAATATAGAAATAAAACAGTTAATTATTGTTATTTTACGGTATTATTTCAGAGTTGAGTTGAATGAACAGTTAATGTGATGAAAACATTAAGCGATTTTTACATTTTTACATTTAGATTGTGTTATTTATAATATTACCTGGCCAAACTGTTATTAGGGTTACCAAGTGTTGTACAGAAAACTATAATATCGAATATTATTCGATGACGCCCGTTTTCGGTTAGAATAATAAGTCCATAACTTTATACGTTGTTAAGCCTTTAATTACCTTACATCATTAAGATTTTGGCAAAAATACGGCAGTACAAAAATAAACGGGCTCGTGTTGTTCGGATATAGAAGTGATGTGGTAACCGTAAAAAAAACTGCGTAATGGCAGTTTTTGAGGTTAACCGTTTGACTTTGCCCATAGCTGCCACAACAAAAAATGTAACAAACTTTTGGCACAAATAAAAGTACAATTCTATTTTAAATCAGTTGGTTAAAATACAACAAACAACCACTTGAGATAGTTATTTCCTATTCCAATTAATGTTTCACGACCCTACCAAAACATAGTTATGAATATTTTTAAAACATGATAATTATGTACAGTTAACTTTAAATGTACTAATGTCAAACGGTTAAAAGGTAAAGCGTCTATCATGGACTCAATGTATAAATGCTTCCTAAATGCATGACTAACGATGATATCACCAATTAATTTGTCTGCAATAATTAAAGTCTTTAGTTTTAGTAGTTCAACATTTTTCAAGTGTAAATACTGGCAGTAAAGAAAGAAGAAAACTGTATTTGTCTGACCTGAAGAGTCAAACTACTAAAACTAGAGTTACAGGTTGTTTAATCCTAATATTTATAAAATTTCTTTACAGGCGTAATATACATGGAATTAAATAAATATACTTTTTCATTATAAAAATAAACGGACAGTTGTTAGATTCATTTTGTAGAACTACAGAGTTAGTAAAGAGAGCCCTATTATAAGAGATGTACGTTAAGGAGATTCGACATTTGAAATATTAAACTACTTTTTATCTAAGTATGAAATCTCCAAGCATGTTCTAGGCGGTGATAAAATTGACAAATTAGAAGAGTATGCTCTACCGAATAGATTTTGCGTGGTAGAGCACAGTCTAAGAGATCAACAGTAAAAAATATGAGACATGGTATTTCGCATTGTTTTAGACAATATCAATCACGATAGACAAATGGAAAGCAGCAACATAAATATGAGTAAAGTTAAAATAAACACATTCGTTGCAATTACCTGTTATAGGAATTATGGGCAACGTTTTATTATCAAGACATATCAATTCGTGGAACAATAAGGAATATGTTCCGAAAATGGAACAAATGAAGTTTTTTTGTACCTTACGCGTCGAATGATAGTCCCTACTTCCTTCACATCCCTGTTTATGGACTCAAAAAAAATTGTGGGATAGGATTAGCGACATACTTTCTTACATAAATGTTATATTTTTCAATAAATTAAAATGCTGAACTTCCAAGCAGTGACAAATATTTACGTGATAGGCATATAAAAATTAACTGTCATAGGAACCATAACTCGACACGGAAGGTATAAGGGGAACAATTACGAAAATACGCACACACAACAACAAATGGCAACAGTATTCGTTGATGACAACAATTACGGCTTAAATGAAAGTAAGAAAATAGATCGATTACTAGGCTCAGACATGGAAACAATTATCCAGGCCGACATACTACCAAACAACCAAAAAACAAACCTAACTACGGTTTCATCCTTACTGGAAATTCATTTGGAACTGTCGGTAAAAGTAGTCGACTAACATCAACCTCATTCATTAAAATCGGCTTCGAATATTCGACGTGAAAAACGTGACTCAAAAAACCAGGTCCGGATTTAGTGACCTAAGAACCCTAGGCACTTAGTATGGCACATGAAATTCTAAATGAGAGTCTCAAAACCATTGCCAGGTTGCCTAGGCCTCTCGATCCGGGCCTTATGGGCCTAAGAGGAAATTCGGCCCTGCAAACAACCACCATCATGCATACAGACTGCGAAAATCGTTAAAAAAGTCGATTAAAAACAATGTAAGTAACGAAGCATGACAATAAATCAAAATATTCATAGATAATCTCTGATTGACTTTATCAACTTATAATAAAATAAATTTGGCTCGTGATCTGATTAATAGACGCGTTCGTATTATAATATATTTCACTATTTACAATGCTCGTAATGTTCTATAAGTAACTAGTTACTTGATTAAAGAACACATTATTTACAACTTGACCTCATCTTTACAATATTTTAGGTATGAAATATTAAAAGTATTATAATATTGCTGATGTTCGGTGATCATCACCGACCACAACACGTGTTTTTGACATGTTCCATATATGACCCACGCGCTGTTAAAGTGTTAATAGAGAGTCGTGTTCCTTTCTGCCCAAATGATTTAACGGGTTATTGAAAGTACTTAGTAATTATAAAGCTACATTAATGATGAATTAATTGCGAGACGGCCGTATTTTTGTCCTATAGAGTGTTACCCCCTTATTAGTGATGTGCAAAATGCGGAAACTTTCCAAAAAAACCTTAAATTTCTTGAAAAATTCACGAAACTTTCACGAAAAATAAAGGGAATTTAAATTTATGAAATGGAAAGTTTCCATCCATACAATTGTCCATACAAAGTATGGAAAGTTTCCGAAGTTTTCCTATGTGAAAATTTCAGAATTTTGGAAACTTTCCGTCGGCACATCAGTACCCCTTATTCATAAACGTGCACTAAAATTATCAAGCCGATGAAGTTCGTTTGTTCCTTTCTATCACGCCAATACGTTGGAAAGAGACACACGAACTTTATCAGCTTGATAAGTTTAGAGTACGTTTATGAATAAGGGGGTTAGAAATTAGCGCATAAAATTCAATTTTATATTGAGTTTTTAGTTGGCATTTACCCTGTACAGCTAAATGGAAGTACGGTAATTCGTACCGTTATTTAATGGAATGATGAATGATTCTATTATTAAAATTCAGAAGGGTTTAGGCGTATAATGTCCCACTCGCAAAACGTCCCTCCGCTATAATAACGTCCCATACGCAAAACGTCTTCTCTGCTAATTGTCCCTTATGCAAAAAACCCCATTCGCATTACGTCCCGTTATCAAAATGACCCATACCCTTCGCGAAATGTCCCTTCTGAAAATACCCCTATCGCTGAAAGTCACGGCTGCCTAATGCCCCTTTCGCAAAACGTCCCGTTTGCAAATAGCCAGGTTCTTATGGATTAAAGAGGTAATAATACAGATTGTTATCAATACTGGCCACTTGAATATAGTCCGGTTTCCTCACGATGTTTTCCTTCACCGAAAAGCAACTAGTAAATATCAAATGATATTTCGTACACAGTTCCAAAAAACTCATTGGTACGAGCCATTTTTTATGGGACATTTTGCGAAAGGGACGTGTTGCGATCGGGTTATTTCGTGAAAGGGACTTTCTGCGAAAGGGACGTAATTTATATAAAGGGACATTTTGAGAACGGGATATTTTGCAGAAGGGCCGTTTTGGCAATGGGACATTTTATAAAAGGGACCTTTTGCGAAAGGGACCAAGAGACGTTTTGCGAGTGGGACATTATACGCCTAAACCTTCAGAAGTAATCGAATAGGACACAAAATACGGCGAAGCTTGGATAGTTGAAGACGTTTAGATCATTATTTTCGTTAGAGGTAAATTATTGCGTCAGAAGATCTTTAAAAAAGTGTAGTTATTATGTCTTTTTTTTCACACCAGTTGCCTTCTCTTTCTTTCACGCGCAGGTGTTGCCATGTCACTAATAGTATAAATAACTAGAATAAATGTGATTCACATGATAAACAATGTTAAATTTGCAATAGCACTATGATGTTTTTAAGTAGGCACGTTATGCAAAAAGAAAGTAGTTAATTTATAGACAAACATTTGTTCCATAAAACATTTATTTTTCTCCTACGTTGCCAAAAAAACTAAAATAATTGAATTTCGTTGTATATGGGCCAATATTTAGTAAAATAAAGTTCATTAAATTAATAAATAATCTCATTTGGGCAAAGTTATAATATTGGGGTAAACTTGTAAAATTTGAAGGTTATATACATTATATTCACGTGTTATAAGATGTTATTGCATTTGTCTATATCTAACCGTAGAATTGATCGCTCGCAATTATAAATACATCGTTATTTATACAGTAGGCAGAATCGTAAAATAGTCGACTAGCGATATCTATTCTAGATATTTATATTTTTGCTCGTTCGAATTTTGTCAGAAAACGATAAAGGTCCCCAAACCTATTGACGCCTCTAGTCGACCAAAAATAGCTCGTTAGTATGACGCTGAATGCACGCGTACGCATGTTTATACTAACGAGCGGTTTTTGGTCGGGAAAAGACGATTGAACGTCGATAGGTTTGGGTATCCCTAAGAGTGCGTAGCCAATGTGACAATTGTTTACCCTATGTATTTAACGAAGTGTATTCTGTTGCAGTAATATGAGCGGGGTAATAGAGAGAGTATGTCTGTAATAACTAATATGCTATGGAGCGCGAATCCTTTGTTTAACTGAATAATTCGGCCCTTAACATTTTTGTGCGGTAGTCGAAATTGTAATTATACATATTTTGTATTAGGTCTCCGACTCGGTACCGCAGAGAACTCGTTAAAATGTACGGTACGGGAGGTTTATTAAGTGGCTAATATACGATCGCACCGCACCGCGACCTTGAAACTTTTCACGTACAGGATAGCACGAGGATAATCTCGTTACCGTGCGGTCGTGCGTTATTATTTTATTTCCGTGGTATACGTACGCGTACAGTGTGAGTCTGTTCCGTATTTACCATCTGGCACTTCACAACTCGGGTTTTAAACATGTTAAAATAATGTTCCAATCAAATCTGTTACAATTCGACTGTCAGATTTGTATGTCGCATCGGAGCCTTTACATTTACGTGAATCTAATTTTAGAAGATAGCCGGGTTCACACAGAGGCAATATGCTCGCGCGGTTAATGTTCAATGCGGACGTACCTAAGCGCCTCTGCCCGGGCGTACGTTTCGCTCGGTCGAGCGACCTGCCTAGGCGCGTCCCTCGAATATTTGTCGCGCGAGCGCATCGCCACGCGGCGTGGACCCGACTAATCAGATAGGCTATACAATACAAGTATACATACTTCGCTTCGGACAATCCGGGTACCGGAGTCTCTTCTAGTAGAGCTCCGGGTCGGGGTACAACGTGAGCCGCGCAGAGGCGGGCGGGCCTCAGGACGGCGGCGCGGGGGGCGCGGGCGCGGCGGGCAGCAGGGACTCGCGGGACGCGCGCAGCGCGGGCAGGTTGGGCAGCGAGCGCGCCGCGCGCGCGTCCAGCGCTAGCAGGGAGCGGATGTCGGCCTCTAGCGGGTCCGCGCTGCGACAACGAAAAAAAACAATAAATTAACGCATCGACTGACGAACTCACACTGCCTCGTTTAGCGAGTACACTGTACGGCAGAATCAGAAAGTAGTATTAAGTATCTAGAGTAGCTCGGAATATCATATGGTACACGATTGATGATTTTACTGTTGTAATTGTAGCACCGCTCACAATCTCTGCTTATCCTCGAGGTTGACTGGTAGAGAATGCGTTAAAGCATTAAGTCCGCATTTTTGTACTGCACGATTTTTTTCTTTTGTGCAATAAAGATTAAATAAATGAATACACCGTAGGAGCTTGTGCCTCCACCGCCACACTAACTGGCGTATTAGAACATCGCTTAGCGAGTTGCGGCGGATCCCGCGACGCATATATCGAAGCAACACCAGGCGGATTGAGGCGGATCCCGCGACGCATACATCGAAGCAACACCAGGCGGATTGCGGCGGATCCTTTTTTCACGAGCGCCCCTGATCTACTCTATATCTCACCAGATGTGGTACACCGTAGGAGCTCGCGCCTCGACCACCACACTAACTAACGTGTCGGAGCATCGTCTAGCGGGTTGGGACTTGTCCCGCAACGCGAGTCCCCCAAGCGGCGACTGAGGTTTGACAAAAGTATGAAAATAAACAAACATATACCTAATGTGGTACACTCTAGGCGCTTGTCACCGCCACACTAACGCATCAGCATCAGAGCAGCGTCTAGCTAGTGGTGACTGATCTCGCGACGCGGGCGCCACGTGCAACTGGCTCTTATCAATCGTCAGGAAGTAGTCTTTTTTTTATACCACGTCGGTGACAAACAGGTATACGGCCCGCCTGACGGAATGCGGTCACCGTAACCTATGGACGCCTGCAATTCAAGGGGTGTCACATGTGCGTCGCCGACCCATTAGAAACTTATACACTCCTTTTTTGAAGAACCCCATACTGTAGTTCATCGGGAATACCTCGGCAGGGAGCTCATTCCACAGCCGGAGCGTTGGTGGGAGGAGATTCCTCTGAAACGGTGCGCGACCATTTAGGTCGCAAAGTGTGTGGATGAGCGCCCCGTCGATGGCGAGCGGTGCGATGATGAAAAGTGGCCGTCGGCATCATGTCAAACAGTTCTTCAGAACACAACCCACTGTAGAGGCGATAGAACACACATAAGGAGGCGAAGTCTCTCCTTAGACTTAAGGGTTGAATACCGCCTGTGAGTTCGGGATCGTCGACAATAGAAGATAGTGTTACCTAATATGGTAGACCGTGGGCGCCTGCGCCTCGACCGCCACGCTGACCAGCGTGTCGGAGCAGCGCCTGGGTTGCGGCGGGTCCCGCGTGGCGGGCGCGGGCGCGGGCGGCCCGGGCGGCGGGCTGGGCGGCGCGAGGCGGCGCCGCGGGTCGGCGCGGTAGGACTCGAAGCCGCCGCTCTCGTCCTCCTCGTGGTACAGCGCCGGCCGCACCGGCTCGATGTTCGCTACCACCTGACGAACGAAACCGATCTAATGTATGTATATGTTATGGACCGAGTGATTAATGAGAGCATGATTAGA
This sequence comes from Leguminivora glycinivorella, assembly GCF_023078275.1. NCBI lineage: Eukaryota > Metazoa > Arthropoda > Insecta > Lepidoptera > Tortricidae > Leguminivora > Leguminivora glycinivorella. Next base: position 19,488,401 of record NC_062975.1, read on the forward strand.
GATGGGCCGAATATTCGATAAATATTCGGTATGTTCGGCAAGTTTTTCAATGTTCGTATTCGGTCGCATTGCCGAATATTTAACCGAATAAACAAAGTAAATAACTAATTAAGATCTTACGTATTCCATTGGATAATAAGCTCCTATATTAGTAGCTAAAAATAAACTACCTAAAAATGCATCAAGATATAAACACAATTGTTTTGTAAAAAGTTTAAAAACCGTAGTTCAAGAGTTGAGAAAAGTTCAGAGTTGTTTTAACTAAGTTTTAGTTATCCACTAAATCATAAAAACATAGTTGTATTATGTATAACCATTATCGATCATTTCATAGTTTTAATCTTAACATTCACTTTAAAAATATGTCGTAACCGAATATTCGGCCGAATGTTCGGTTCGGTAAGAGCTGAACCGAATGTTCGGCCGAATATTCGTATTCGGCAAAGTCCATATTCGGCCCATCTCTAGGCATGATGTATAATGCCCGGGCATTATGAATAATGCCTAGCTGTATTGGGCAATGTGATTAATCATTGTCTAGACGCCATTTTTTATCACATTGCCCGGGATAATGCTACGTGATCGTTGAGCAAATTGATAATAAGTTTAACAAGTTTGCATGAACGCCATTTTTTATCACATTGCCGGTCATTATGATACTGCTACGTAATTGTTGGGCAATTATTAGATTAGATTAGATTAGATTTCATTTATTCACAAGAATATATGGTACATAAGATGTTACAAATGAAGATACAGAGCCTTAATACATTCGGCCGTTAGGCATGTGAAAATTGGTGTAGGCATAGCCTGCTTATTCTAGTACATGCGTATATTATATTACTATTGATACTTATAATTATTATGTCATTCAATCATATTTATTAAAGAGCAGTTTCCATGTCCTAGTATTACCTACATTATTCATTACTTACTATCTTAAATAAAATTACATTAACAAAGTATCGCTAAAAAAAGTATCTATTCTGTAATATGTTTTATTAATGAGCTCAGCCTTTAATTTTCTTTTGAATAGATTAAGGTGTAACTCTTTGAACTGCTCTGGTAAGTGGTTATATACTTTAGAGGCCATACCTAGTATGCTGTTTCGCAAAAGCGCAGTTTTTCCAGCTATTGGGTTAATTTTGTACTTGAAACGCCTGTTCCTAGAGTTTTCTGATATTAGTGGGAACAAATCAGGGTTTGATTTGACAAAAACTGACATTTCATAAACGTAAAGGCTGGCTAATGACATTATGTTTAGATCCTTAAAATATAGTTTACAACTTTCAGTCTGTTTTAGTCCACAGATGGCACGTACACATTTTTTTTTTTTTTTTTTTTTTTTTTTTTTTTTTTTTTTTTTTTTTTGCCCGGGCAATTTAATTATTTGAATAGTTATTATCAAACTGCCCACTCACAATGCGCTTTATGTATAGTGCCTTATTTATCACTTGGTCCATAACATATATACTTTATTGTCACTAAAAATAGGGCAAATGTCGCCACTCAAACACGTCTACGATATAAAAAGTCTACGTCTACTCACCGGGGTCATACCGTATCATAAAATGAACAAAAAACGCGAGCGAAACGTGGCAAGTTTTTTTTTATTCATAGAGAGCGGATATCAGGTACCGATATAAATATTAATATGGATATGACTAGTACAATTTTTTAAATACATGTCATGTGGTTTTTTAATAAGGTCTTACAATTTATTATTATCACATCGCACACCGCAAACTTCGCTGAATAATTAGATTAAATTAAAGTTATTTTTGCAACAAACTACTTTTAAAGAAAAGTATTTTATTCTAAATAAAAGAGTTTGTATACAGGAAGCGAATTATTTTCATTTTTCTATTCTTTGAGTCATAATAGAAGTTTTTGCTGTGCAATGCTCAGAAGAAATATTAAAGAAGAAGAACTTAAATAAATAAAATATTTAAAAATAACAAACATTTTTTTTATTTATTATCATCATATGTTTTGGCCCAATATTCACAAAAGCATCCAAACAGGGTTTTACTTTTATGTTCCGATACATTTTTTTTGTGTAGAAAAAAATAATCAATTATGCGAGTCATATCCATATTAATATTTAAATCGCTACCTGAAATTCGCTCTCTATTTATGCATAGTGAGTGATAACACAATTTAATATTTCCCAAGGGTGCAACTACTTGTGGATAATAGTGAAAACTAAGCAGTTTTGGCGTAATAAGCTCTTAACAGTCTTAACTTTTTATGTACCATTCCAGTACTATCTGTAACCTTCATCCCTCTACACCGTGTTTTAATTTGTTTTCCGTTAAATTCGACACGTGGCTAGGTTCATTATCATGAACCATCCTGTATATCACTTTTTGTTAAATTCGCAAAAAAATTTTTTTCATCATTTGCATACATAATAAATGAATTTTTTAGTGTGAGAGACCCTTAAGAATAACATTCAACTTAGTGTCAAGTGATTGACGGCACATGTCAAAACAAATTGTCACTACTTTAAAAAAAACTTGTACCTTCGTCTGTCAATGAAAAGAAAATTGGAGTAAGTATGTATGGAATGCATGTAGACTTACTGCGTTTTAACTTTGAGGAACAGCGCGAGATTTTTTTAAAGTAGTGACGAAATAACATTAGGAATTGGTAAACGTTATCGTTATCACACACGTGTTCAGTAATTATCTTTATTTTTTAATAACTCGATAACCGTAAGAGTTAAGACGCTAATTTCTTAGAGACATTAATTGTATTAAAATTTAATCTAAAGAACCTTCCCTTAAAGTTAACGAAATTCAATAAAAACAGGGTGTATAATAAGGCAGAGAATACGTGAACAACTGTAAATGCGCGTTAGTGGTGAGTGAGGGCGTTCATCTGGACTTATCTTTTTTTGTTTGCCATCGTTGCAGTACAAAACACCTGTAGCTCTTATCTAGTTACAATAATGGCTCAGCCACGACATTAGTCTAAGCGCGACAGCGGTGAGCGGCGGCCATACATTGGAGCGAGACACAGCGATGGGACTTTACATTCGCACGTATGGCTGCCGCTCACCGCTGTCGCGCTTAGACCAATGTCGTGGCTGGGCCGTAAGGTGGGTCAATACCTGTCCATGTGCGATAGCGCGGCGCTGTGTGCGCGGCGGAGAGTGGTGCGGTATGGGCATCTTTTCAGGCGCGTTCTGGATCAACAATATTCTGAAATAAAACGACACTCCGATTATCACGGTGGAACTATTAACATAAACAATAAGCCTTTTCTACTAAAATTACACTTTACAGTAGATAATGAACAAAATAAATTCGAGGGTTTACTGGTGATACCCGATAAGTTGAGAAAACTGGTTTTTGAAATTCGAACTATATGCAATTTTACAATGTTGTTATTTCAAGGACAAATTATCTCGATTTATCGGGTTTCTCCAGTAAACCCTCTAAATACGTAGATGTAGACAATACTTTTCAAATGAATTTTCCCGGAAACGTTCGTATTTGTTATGGTAGTTTAGACAGTCTTGTATTGAGACTGACTGAAATAACGTGACACGTTTGTACTTTCCCGCATAAATGAGAAGAAAAAGCTTTAATCACTACATCTGTACAACAAATCTTAAGCAGACATCGCTTCCGCACTCTCCATGTTTATTCCCTCAATAGGCTAGTTTCCTACTATTGTCCCAGAGCTGTAAGAACCTCTTTTTGACACATGACAGCGTCCACAAAAGGTAAACTCGTGCAACCTAATGAAATTTTAAATAAAATCCTGTAATAATATTTAAAAAAATCAAGTACTTAAAATAGTATTTTATACAATCGTGATATAATACAAAGCTTTTCAGTCGAGTACCATGTTTAGGCCACGAAGCTTTGCTGAGTGGCCTAATAGTAGGGTACGAGAGTGAAAAGCTTAATTATATCACTATTGTATACAATACTTTTTCTACGAGTCATCATCTTCATCATCAATGGACGGAAATATCATCATTCATGCAAGTTCAAATTAATGTTAATAGCGTCTTTCACCGTTGTATCAACATCGAGTTACCTAGCAACCAATTGTTTGTAATAACCGTCTCTGATTGGCCGATAACGCGACAGATAAAAAAAAATGTGTTTCAGATGCCGACAAATTTGCCAGGTATCGCAAATTAGTATAGAAATTGTATGAAGTTCTATTTTTGAAATTATTACAGTTAACAAAAGTCAACTATAATGAGATTATTATAGTTGAGTCGGAACTGCCATAGAGTATCCAACACTGAAAAGTTAGCACTTATAGTTTAGTCTGTGGTGTCCTAATTGACAGATTACAGCCGACTAGTAGAAAAACAATATTTCGCTTACTTTAAACATAATCTAACACATGTTATTTTTTACGGATCTTCGTTAGTGAGTATTTTACGATATTAATTTATCACGCAGGATTTACTTATTATGTCATTTATCATTCATTTTTATTTTTAAACTAGTGCTGTGGCAGAGTCTGTCATTTCAATTTAAATGACATTTCAGTAAGTTGATAAAATCGTATATTTGTTTAAGCGGCTCCTTGTACATAGGGCCTAATCGATTCAACCAATTCGAAATTAATCGTTAGATTTGGCAAACGATACGTCTTAGCCACATTGCAACATATTTCAAAACAAACGTGTCAAAAATGTGAACTTACAAATCCGGGATAATAGTAAAAAAGGATCGAGTTTCTAGAGAGTTACTGTCAAAGAAAAATGTGTAGCCACAGTGCATAGACTGCTATCTCTCGACACAGGCTTAAAACTTTTGAACCTCAGTTTTGACAATTTGGCCCATATTCTTAGCTTGACCCCCAAAGGTGTATCGCCATCTAGCCCACCGTACCTTTTTCTCTATGGTTCACAGTACGTTTTTTTTTCTTAGACTTTATCTGTCTATACGGAGTTACATATGTCTTTGCTACTAGTCAAATCAGCTTTTTTTTAAGAACTGTTAAAACGATTTGCTAATATGGAGTTACTATGAAATACTGAGGAGTGACGTCATGGCCAATTCATTTACTTTATATCTTTCTCTTTGACTTATTAAATAGAAATTATGTTTAAACATAACTACTGTCTATGTTTTCTTCTAATTATGTGGTGATTTATTTCGTGCAGTGCATAAAATATTTTATTTTAAGTATAGGAGACTAGCCTATTGCCTTTCTTTAGCTTTTTGTATCTTGCCACGTTAGTAGTAGGTTTATAGAGTATGGAAATGTTATTCAAGGTCATATATTTTTTACTATATTTAATATGATGTTACCTGTTGTGAGCGCGCCAACGATTACACAGGTGCAGGTACTGGCGGCACTGGATATACATGAACACTGCTCCGCCCGTGAACCCCACGGCGACCACTACCAGTTTTGTCCAGAACGGCCACGCTGAAATACAAACGAAACGGATATTTAGATAAATTATTATAAAACTGTGGGTTAAATTGTGGCGTAGGCGAGAGGCTGGCAACCTGTCACTGCAATGCGGGGCAAGTCAAGCCATTGAAGCTCATACTAGTGTCTGTGATATTTTAGTAATATCAAACAAATTTCGACGATTTCGTAAGCATTTTAGGAGAAAACTTTTCATTCATTAAAGAAAATTTCAGCAAGGACCAACTTTCGTGACGGATCACGCGAAAACTATAAGTGCTAGCACTAAAGTGTTAAGGAGAGATTCGTAGTAAATTTATTAAGGATTACCAATTTGTATGGACAAGTAAAAATATGATAAAGCAAAATTCAAATAGCTTGTCCTCTAGGTAGTTTTTCTCCAGTTCATCGACACTTAGTTTGCCCTAGTTTTTTTTTTGTTTAGTATTCTGAGCGGCAGCTGTATAAACAATAGCGAATAAAAAGTTCACTTTTGCATAGAGGCGTTACTAAAGGCGTTTAAACACGACACACAGTTTCATTTACTGTTTCATTCGGTAAAAAAGTGAAGCAGATGAGACAAATAGTCAAATCAAGTTCATTAATGTCGAAACGGATGGGCACAATGGAAAATTTATGAGAAACGAGAAAAGACTCATCATCATCAACGTAGAGGCATGTTTAGATATCTGTGATGTTGCTAGAGCCTTTCTCGAAAGTTACAAGCCTTGTAATACAAGTTGTTGGGTTGTCATGGAAACACACTTGTAATACAAGGACGTAGGGTAATAGTCAAACGGAATTAGAAAGACCGAACTGGGTGCGTAGCCGAATGGCACAAACGCTCACGAAACGAAACGCTCGTAGATATCTATCTCTATCGCTCTTGCGTATTGGCGCGACGGAGCCAGACTACCTTTCGCGGCGTTTCGTTTTCGTTTCGCGTCGCAGAAATGCCATTCGGCTACGGCACGTGGTCAGCCAGCTTAGCCAAAGTGACAATCATGGACGCTACGTGGCGATTGACAGTATCGACAAGCAGTCTGGCTCTGTCGCACTACTACGGAAGGGCAAACGGGAGAGCTAACTATTATACCTACGCTTATGAAGCGTAAGCTATTGTGACGTTGGTCAGGTACCTTACTCTAAATTAACTGGAAATAAAATCTAACAAACGTATTTTGAGAATAAACAACGTTCTGAAATGGACAGGCAATTAATTATGAATCATTCTTGATGAGCAGAGCTCACTTTAGCGCATATTAGTCTTTTAGACGATGGTAATACGTTAGAGGTAAATACAATACGTAATATTGCTAAGGATATGGATAGTGTAGTGCGCGTCGTTTACATTACAGCATCTTTTTTTTTAAATTATAAATGGGCTTACTCTTGGCCACAGACTAGCCAAAGGCAAAGACCTGGCCTACGATGGAGTGAGCTCGCCGAGAAGATGCCTGTTCACTCTTGATTTGAAGGTTGCCGGGTTATATGAGCTCGGAAATATAGCCTCCGGCAAGGAATTCCACTCCTTGGCAGTGCGTATAAGAAAAGAAGAAGCAAAGCGCTTCGTGCGGATTCGTGGAATATCTACCAAGTAAGGATGGAGACCGGCCATCTGTTCATTTAAAATGAGTGTTGAGTGCTGTCCTATTACAGAATGATAAAACGATAAGTTTCAAAAAGACACAACTGAAATGAAGGACGCCTGTTTCTACAAAAGACTGTAAGAAGCTTAAAAGAACTTAAATCTGACTTCACAACTAAGTATTTACAAATTGGGTGGCCCTTAAATAAGTTTAAGATACTAAGGACTTAAGTATTTTTTTCGATACCCCACTTCTCAAAACAATTCAAAGGAGGTACATTGAAATTTCTTGGTACTCGTACAAGGTTGCCTATTCTGTTACGCGTACTAAGTTTCTTCGGGTATTCGATCGAGGGCCTACAGCGAACACCGAAATTCGAAATATACGGGCATCTTGTTCTGACAGTACTACTATACCTACTTTGAATATAGCAAATGAGAAACTTCCGTGTTCGCGGTAAGCCAAACCAAAGATTTTGAATTGTCACATATCTGTGTTACATCAGGCCTAAGATTAACACTTAACACGTTGACGGAAACTAGACGGTTGTGGAAGTCTTTTTATTGCCTGGTGTCCGTTACAACATAATTAGGGCCCGTTGCATCAACCACAATTAATAAAATAATTTAAAGACACATGTTGATGTGTCACGCAGCAGAAGTCTATGGAAATTCCCATACAAAAAAATTGCGATTGCTAAATTCGGTGACAGGCGGTTTGGTGCAAGAGACCCTTAACGGTGGATGAGATTGTTACCTATGAGTCCTCGATGAACCTCTTCTACAGCCCGTTCTATGAGCACGAATAGACTCCACATGACGCAGAGCGCGGCCACGCAGTGGAATAGCACAGCGCAGCAGAGACGCCGGCGCTCCACGCCTGACATCTCCAGTAACCGCCACTGTAAAAAAAAGCCCTTTATTCATTTGTTTAACTAATACATTACACGTGTTTATATTTACAGTTAGTTTTATTATGAATCCCTATGGTGGGTAAAGGCCTCCTCCATTGATAGCCATTTTTCTCTATCCTGCGCCGCCTGGATCCAGTCCTTGCCGGCTATCCTTATCACATCCTCGTCCCAGCGCGTGAGCGGTCGGCCCCTGCCCCTCTTGCCGAATGGGCCCTTCCACTTCGTCACCTTTAATGTCCACCTTTGATCTTTTTGGCGAGCTGTGTGTCCTGCCCATTTCCATTTGAGTTTTAGCAGGAAGATATCTGAGTCACCTATGGCCTTGGTCGTTATGATCCGCACGCTGGCGGGGAGAAAGATCACGCTAGAATAGGTACTACAATACCTACTAACTAGAAGGACAATAGAAAGATTAGGTACTTGGGCTTACCCAAGTAATCTTTCTAATTGTCCTTCTATTATGTATTTTGAGCGAATCCAGTTTTTAGCTTTAGGCATAAATAACAAAAATTAAAAGTTAATTTGCCTTGCGTAAGACTTGAATCCACGGAGACTGGATCACTAGGCCCAGTGCTCGAAAGACGCCAAGGCGAATATTTTCACCATATTGGTCTATAGACATCTACAGTAAATGTTTTACACTTCTGAAAAGGCTACAGGTACTGGGTTTCCAAGTCATCATATTCGAATTCAACAACAAGGATGCGCTGTCGCTGTCCAATTGGTAATAACCTCTTAGACGACTGCGAACTCAGGATTTTTAAGCTCAATAACTAGCATCGTTTACACATTAGTGCTTGTTACAAAATTTGTATATTTCCATACCATAATGTAGGCAAATTACCTCTAATAAGTAAATATATAGATTGATACACAAACCCTGTACTTCCGAGTTATTTCAAGGATAATACACAGTTATTTGATACACAAGTTTTCCTGACATCGTTAGTGTTACAAGGTCAACTGTTTTTCGTACGTCAGCATTTCTAAATAAATAATTACCTACGCAGATGTGCATTCTGGCACGTACAGCGCGTTTGTACTCTTTAATACTTTGAAGAGATGTAATAATTAAAAACCGGCCAAGAGCGTGTCGGGCCACGCTCAGTGTAGGGTTCCGTAGTTTTCCGTATTTTTCTCAAAAACCACTGAACCTATCGAGTTCAAAACAATTTTCCTAGAAAGTATTTATAAAGTTCTACTTTAGTGATTTTTTTCATATTTTTTAAACATATGGTTCAAAAGTTAGAGGGGGGGGACGCACTTTTTTTCCTTTAGGAGCGATTATTTCCGAAAATATTAATATTATCAAAAAACGATCTTAGCAATCCCTTATTAATTTTTTAATACCTATCCAACAATATATCACACGTTGGGGTTGGAATGAAAAAAAATATCAGCCCCCACTTTACATGTAGGGGGGGGTACCCTAATAAAACATTTTTTTCCATTTTTTATTTTTGCACTTTGTTGGCGTGATTGATATACATATTGGTACCAAATTTCAGCTTTCTAGTGCAAACGGTTACTGAGATTATCCGCGGACGGACGGACGGACGGACAGACAGACAGACATGGCGAAACTATAAGGGTTCCTAGTTGACTACGGAACCCTAAAAAGGTTCAGTTCTGTCACACCTCGGACAATGGCAATCAAATATATGAAAGAGGCGCGTACGAGAAACGCACACAGTCTAAACTCGTGTAGGTAAACCCATGCCATGCTTGTATCATGGCTTGTATAAATGAAATATGACAGGTCGACTGGTCGCGTTTTTAACAAGCGGTAACTGAGAGGTGATCAAGAGCGGATGGGCGGCACTTTCAGCGGGGAGTGGGAGTGTCTTTGTTATACTGTGGCTTTGTCGACGTCTTTAAACAAGAATTATAGTATAAAATTGGGTATATGCACGAAAAAAGCCTTTTTCTACTCCCGAACTGTTATTCGTCATTTACAGGGTAGCCTCTTGGCGCCCAATGTACTTTCTGAAATACATTTGGTTTCAATGGAATTTTAACTTTCATGTAAACAAATAAAATATAATTTCTTTTGTTTCTGAAATTTTTCGAACAAAAGAAATTGAATTCAATCTCAAGTACAATAAGAATCAAAATTCCCTATCATAAATTTTGTATGGTGGGCGCTACGAGGGTAGTGCAAACCTTTGCGTCAAAATACAGGAAACAGTGGAAATTTCACGAAAGTTATTCTAGAAAACTATTAAAAACTAAGTACATGGTCGTAGAAAAAGTATTGTATGCAACGGTGTTTAACTGAGTCAAAAAATACTCGTGGCGTCTTTATTAACAATTTTCGGCTTCGCCTCAAATTGTTACCCATGCCACTCGTCTTTTTTGACCTCCTTTAAGCGCCTGTTGCATAAAATACTATTAAAATACCATACCGGCAAGCATGGTCGCACGATAAATGATAAAACATCAGGCCGTACCTATCGAACTTACAAATAGTGCGATAGGGAAGTCCTGATGTTTTATCACTTATCGCGCTGCCGTACTTGACTGCCATAAGTTTTAGAACACGATAGCGTAAATCGCTGAATATTTATACAATTTTTGGTTCCAGTAAGACCACGTTTTGTAAACTAATAAATAACTAAGCGAATGGATATAGAGGATTAGTTTTACTGCATGTATTCAGTGCAACTAGAACCTCCTTTTTGAAAATTTTAACCATGTTCTTTGTTTTAACAGATTTATGAGTAAAAATGGTTAAATATAATCAGTGTCACCACCTAACTGTGTATCAGCCATAAGTGTGGCGCCATCTACACGAGCTTATTTTTTGATTTTTTTTCTTAGACTTTCATCTTAGACGGAGTTATACAATGTCTTTGTCGGGTTGGATACCCAACACAAGCAACTCTAGTGTATGTATACTACCAAAAATAATATTAATGCGTGACGTTCACCCCGTATCGAGTATTATCATAATCGCTAGTAATAGTCAGTTTCCATACTTATATAATTAACTGAATCGCACCTGGTCACGTGCGTCCAAAACGAAATATCGACTACAGACGATTATACGCGATCACGCGAACTCATTAGAAACCTTACTCTTAAGGCATAAATTACGTATTATAGCCCTAATTTAATATTATAACGTCTTTTAAATAAAAACCCCGTGGTTTTTTTTGGCGGCGTGCTTAGGCCTCGTAAGCAAGGACGTAAGTAAATATTAATAAATATAATTGGGAACACCTTACATAGATCAACTTAGCCCCAAACTAAGCAAAGCTTGTACTATGGGTGCTAAGCGACGATATACATACTTAAATAGATAAATACATACTTATATACATAGAAAACATCAATGACTCAGGAACAAATATCTGTGCTCAATTGCTCATCACACAAATAAATGCCCTTACCAGGATTCTAATCCAGGACCGCGGCTTAGCAGGCAGGGTCACTACCGACTGAGCCAGACCGGTCGTCAAGTAAGTACTGGTAGGACACACTGCTGGTCGAATATGCGAGCCTTTTGTACTGCTGTGAAGTTCATTTCAAAGACGAATTTTATGTTGGAGTATGCTGCCCATGCTAGACTCTGCCGTCGCGCTATATCTCATTGCCCTGGTTTTCCCTACCGATGAAAATCTCGTGCCCCAGATAAACATACTTATAATACCTTTGGCTTTAGAAGTGGCAGATCAACGGAAGATGCAATTGTAGCCCTTACATCACTAATAAGTAAAAACGTTGATATGGGCAATAAATGCATGGCAGTATTTTTGGACCTGAAAAAGGCATTCGATACGGTATCTCTTCCCACACTTATTCATAAACTAGAACAAATTGGTATAAGAGGCACCCCTTGGACTTGTTGAGTGACTATTTACAGGGTCGAACACAAAAAGTAAAAATAGGGAATCATGTAAGCCAGGAAGCAGACGTTATTTTTGGTGTGCCTCAGGGAAGCGTCTTGGGCCCGACGCTCTTTCTGGTTTATATCAATGACCTGACAAACCTCCAAATAGAGAATGGGCAAGTGTTTTCGTACGCCGATGACACTGTCCTTGTTTTCGAAGGAAAATCTTGGGAAACAGTGTATAGAATGGCTGAGTCTGGTCTTGGTAGGGTATCCTCTTGGCTGAGAAATAATCTTCTTACACTAAACACAGCTAAAACTTGTTACATATGCTTCTCTAAGTATAAAAGTTCTCAGCCAAGAGGTGATCTAAATGTAGTGATTCATAACTGCACAAATGTCCCTAACGATTGTACGAGTACTTGCACACAGATTACTAAACTCGAATCAACAAAATACCTTGGTGTTATATTGGATCAGCGATTGTCTTGGCATCCACAAATTGATTATGTCAGTACTAGGATTAGAAAATTGATATGGATCTTCAAAAAACTGAGACATATTACTACCAAATCGCTCCTGTCACAAATCTATGTGGCTCTAGCACAGTCCGTTATGAATTACTGTATCTCAGTCTGGGGTGGTGCAAGTAAATGTAAATTCTTAGAAGTTGAACGGAGTCAAAGATGCCTACTAAAAGTCATGCACCAAAAACCATATCGCTACCCAACACAACAACTTTATGAAATCAGTGAACAGCTAACTATGAGAAAGTTATATGTTATAGCGGCTGTACTACGAGTCCACAAAAGTAAAAAAATTGATGTGACGGTGTTATCACGAAGACGTAAAAAAAGTGTTATCCCGCCAGTATACTGTAAATCTAAATTTGGAAAAAGACAGTATCAGGCATTATCAGTACACCTATATAATATAATAAATGACAAAATTAATATTTACCTCTTAGCTTGGTATGACTGTAAAAAAACCGTAGTGAAGTGGATACAAAACATAACATATGATGAAACAGAAATGTTAATAGGGTGATGAGTAGAAAAAGACACGCGAACACACACACTCACTCACACACACACACACACACACACACACACACACACACACACACACACACACACACACACACACACACACACACACACACACACACACACACACACACACACACACACACACACACACACACTCACATCTCAAATCTTTAACTGTGTAAAAATAAATGTAGTTGAAAATTGAGGAAGAGCGGGGCTTCCTGTCACAGGTATTATAAATACTTACTAGGAAGTCTCAACCTGCGAGTGTTATGTTGTAAATTGGTTTATGAAATAAATGCTTTTTGATTTTTTTTTTTTTTTTTTTTTTTGATACCTACTTTTTAGGGTTCCGTAGTCAACTAGGAACCCTTATAGTTTCGCCATGTCTGTCTGTCCGTCCGTCCGTCCGCGGATAATCTCAGTAACCGTTAGCACTAGAAAGCTGAAATTTGGTACCAATATGTATATCAATCACGCCAACAAAGTGCAAAAATAAAAAATGGAAAAAAATGTTTTATTAGGGTACCCCCCCTACATGTAAAGTGGGGGCTGATATTTTTTTTCATTCCAACCCCAACGTGTGATATATTATATTGATTTAAACTAACACGATCTTCACTCATATTATTAAATTAAAACGGAAAACAAGAACATATCGCGGCGGTCAAAAAACGACAAATAAATAAGTCTGCGGTTGCCGAGCATTTGCTAGAGTCAGGACCGAACCACTGGATTGAACTGCATAATCCCAAAGTCCTTTCAACTGAACGTCTTTACTATAGCAGGAAAGTACGTGAAGCGATTGAAATCAGGAAACATCGTAATTTCAATCAAAATGAAGGGCAAGGGATTTCATCTTCGTGGAATCCAGTGATTAGCAAGTGTAAACGTGAGAAAACTTCCCGTCTCATACCATCGGATGTCGTGAGTGTTGTATGTAGGCAGAGTGGCAACCCTAGCGTAAAAGTGACTGATGACAATCAAGTGCGGGTAGTTCGAAAAACTCGTACAGCTAGAAGATGTTGATACAACTCCCAGCCAGTCTACCCGTGACCACGGACGTAATGTCATGTCCGAAACGTCGGGTTAAATATAAAACGTAAGTTTTACGTGATTAAGTCCCGTTTTAATTTAATAATATGTGTGATATATTGTTGGATAGGTATTTAAAAATGAATAAGGGTTTACTAAGATCGTTTTTTGATAATATTAATATTTTCGGAAATAATCGCTCCTAAAGAAAAAAAAGTGCGTCCCCCCCCTCTAACTTTTGAACCATAAGTTTAAAAAATATGAAAAAAATCACAAAAGTAGAACTTTATAAAGACTTTCTAGGAAAATTGTTTTGAACTTGATAGGTTCAGTAGTTTTTGAGAAAAATACGGAAAACTATGGAACCCTACACTGAGCGTGGCCCGACACGCTCTTGGCCGGTTTTTTTCAACGACAACTTGGCGTACAGTAATTTACAGTGTTTACGCTCATTGTTTTTGCGACGTTTGTCGTTTGTGTTGTAAATTGATATCTTATTGATAATTCAATGTGAGTTGACAATATGCTTATCAGCATTCTGCACCATCGATCGAAGATAAACATAGATATTGCAACTCATCTACTTAATAATCAATATATTATGTAAATTACTACTATCTATCCTTTATCAAGATGTTTGGTTGCATTATCTGTTCAGTCAACCACTATCTAGGAAGATTTCCTCCTCGAGAGCGCTGGTGGCCTAGGTAAGAAAACAAGAGCGTGCGACTTTCAATCCGGAGGTCGCGAAACCAATGAGTTTTTCGGAACTTATGTGCGAAATGTCATTTGATATTTGCCAGTCGCTTTTCGGTGAAGGAAAACCGGACTAATTCCAATAAGGCCTAGTTACCCTTTAGGTTGGAAGGTCAGATGGCAGTCGCTTTCGTAAAATTAGTGGCTACGACAACTACTCCCAAGATTTACGGAACCCACCAGCGCACTTGGAAGATTTCCTATCGGACATATACATATCATCTTCAGAGCTGAATCTGACGGAAAATTTATTAATTCTGAATACTGATGTTTGTTTCTATTTCGACGTAATTTAGTCATATCCATACTTATATTATAAAATGGGAAAGTGTGTGTGTCTGTTTCTTTGTCCGTCTTTCACGACAAAACGCAGCGACGAATTGATGTGATTTTTTAAGTGGAGATAGTTGAAGTGATGGAGAGTGACATAGGCTACTTTTCGTCTCTTTCTAACTCTCCACTTCCCTAAAATGAGGGGTGGAAGATTGTATGGAGTATTCTGCAATTTGAGGTACCGGCCACATCAGAGCGTCGCGTGTCTCGGGGCGCGCAACGGACGTCCGCGCCACGCCACCTGAGTGTAATTCAAAAAGCGTCTCCTCAGTACATTTTGTATAGGAAGGACGTAAGGCGCGCCGCCAAGCGGCGCGGCGCGCGCCACGCCGCCGCCACGCCACCTCAGTCAATCTATGTAAAAAAAAGTCCTATAATATTTAATATTTGTCATCATTTCTAATACCTAAATCCATATTAAGTAGGTATAATACTTAATTGGTTTCCTGTACAATTGCATTACAAAATTACAGTTGTTGTCCAGTAGTTTCTAATCGAGCTCAATTTACTGAAAAGGTTTTCCTAGTAATTTACATTACTTTAATAACTATTATCCTAGTACTTGTTTTATCCTGACCTCGCATGCAAGAGTTATGGACCTAGGTATATGGATTACAAATAATTAAAACTTAGCAGAAGTAAACATAAGGATATCGGGTACTGTTTTGCATAATAAAATTATTAATTAAATCTTATCACTACATATTAGTGTGTAAGTATTTCTAGGTTGTTTACATAGTTCGGCACATACCGCGATACATACCCGTAGATGTCGCCAAATATAAGTACAGGGAGCAGGCAACTAGGCCTTGCTGGTGAGGCTGCGGAAGATTACTTCGGCGTTCCTGGGACCTCGTCTTTTAGGAAGGCGACGGTTAATTAGTGGATAAACCATGGGTCTCATCTGCCTTGGGAGTCCCACAAGACTCCAAGAAGTGACCCATTTAAAAAGGCAACTAGTCCTCATTACAAAAGCGAACCGTCTGTAACGTTGACATCAATTTGACAGTGGCTATATATAGGTATACCCAGACGCTACCATCTGTGTAAATTATGTATACTCATCTCGCTCGTACTGGCATATTAGGGCGAGCGAGATGTATAGGTACCAAAATCGCGGTGAGGCTACTGACCTTACACGCGTAGCGGAAAAACGGCTTACCAGGTAAGTACGTTTTCCTCGTAGCTTAATCGAAAAAGTAATTGGTTTTAATATGAAATTACCTATCGAATAATATGTAGAAAAAAATGCTTTTTCAGTACAGATCTGGTGTGTTTTGCCCGCACTAGTGCTCAAAGTGGTTCATTCAAGCGCGGATCCAGCTTCGTGCCCAGGGGGGGGTCATGTGGTAAAGGCCCAGGCCCCCCCGGGGGGGTCACGTGGTCTATTTGTATGGCCAGCCTAGGCTCCAGGGGGGGGGTCATGACCCCCATGACCCCCCCCTGGATCCGCGCATGGGTTCATTTCTTGTTAAGTCGAAAATCCGTCTTCCACTTTTCCGCACTTGTATCGTAAGGTACCTACTATTATTCATGGCAAAATACAAATAAAATACTGTAAGGCATAGCCACGAAACGGTTCAGACTTAGCATGGTGATATAGCAACAAGTATGTAATACCTACATGGTATCGAATTGCAAGATTTCATGGGACAGTGCGCTATTTATTTCCAAGTGAAATTAAATATAAGCGTAAAAAAAATAGCATATCGAATATTTTCAATGAATCACTTTTATCGCACTAAATATATTTGTAATGCTTGGCGTATTAAACTTTTTTTATTATACATGTCGTTAAATTTACTCGAAATTAAAGATAATGAGTAGACGTAAATAATGATATTAATGACTAATAACATATATTACAAAACCATTGTGTTAATTGTTAATAAGTCTATTCCACAGACAGGCCAATACAATACAATACAATGGGTTAATTTGGGTATTCCATATCGCAGTTGTTTCAAAGAATGTGTGTTATAGACAGTAATCGGACTCTTGGCGTCATTTCTAACAACATAAGGTGCATTATTCCGAAAACGTCATACAAATGACGACCAATTACTCGAATAGAGGACTTATATCTAATCGCTCCTAAGAAAAGTGCACGTTGTGGTAACCATAATACCTTTTAATCATTGTTATGACCTCGCAAATAAAAACATTAGGATGAAAGTAATCGTTCCATTTTAGCAGATAATCGCTTTTCGCTGAATGACTCGTCATGGCATAGCGCCAAATATATACCTACGATATCCAATTCCTTATAAGTAATAGATATATAAACTTTTGTGCGGTAGGTAGGTATGGCTTAGATCACCCAAACATCGGATCGTAACATGGTAATATAAATATGGATCGTTCAGTCAGTCTCGTTGTATTCTGAATCTGGCCATATGCCCATTATTTATGTAATAGAAGATTGCGATTTTACTATAGCAATTATTATTTATTTATGATTTTCCTAACCAAGCAAAGCTACATTCACATTTATTTATTTATTCTTACCCCTTACCAAATTTGTGCCACTTTAGCTAGATTTCTAACGTCGTTTTCATAATACGGCGTCAGTGCGGGACGTGATTCGAGTCTATCTTAGTAAAATCGCCATCAGATCAGATACATCAGTGCTGCCAGGCTGCTCAAAAATTTCTGAACATACCTTGCAAACACAGAATTAGATTTAGATAGATGAAACAAGTTCATCTATTTGTATGGCGGCCGAGCGTGTCAGATTTTGTACCTTGCCTGTGATTTTAAATAATTTAAATATGTGTCTGCCCTTGAGTGTTCACAATTTTTGTGTTGTTGCAATTAAATATCACGTAACGAGGCATTTTTAATGTTTTTGTTGACTTCAACTTACAAAAATTGACGCCCGAAAGCTGCAAGCTGCGATTAAAGACGGACAACTCAGTGGACTTTACTGAGGTCATTTCATCTATGGTATATATTTTATATATGACATCTGTGCTTGCAATAGAGTCGTGTTGAGATAGTAAGCGCTGTGGCCGCTCCGATATTATTAAAGGCGACTGTAGGTAGGTAGATACATACCTCATTGAAAGGCTTTATCTTGGTGTGCATGATGAAGTTGAACTTGCAAAGCTCGCAGGAGCGAGTCTCCGACGCTGTCAGCCATTGCTGCAGACAGCTCTGGTGGACGTACTTCAGGCTCCCTGTAACAATAAACCACACATTTACTCGGACGCCATTGCAGAAGCGAAGTCTATGCTACTTGTTTATATTACGTCGGTGGAAATAAAGCATAAGGCAAAAGCATGCGTCTCTTGAGTGTGGACGGTCCCTAAGAAGTCGTCCGGCAAGTTCAGAGGTGTTACGTGCGCGTTACTGACCCTAAGAAAAATCCTCGATAAATTCTGGCAACCTTATTGAGTCCACGCAGAGCGAGGCAATGTCTTAGCACGACAAACGGCGTTATGCAGACGTGCCAGCACAAAGGCAAGTCGACGGTAGACAATCGAAAGGTTTATTCAAAGGCAGGAACACAAGCAACAAGCAAGGGGTGTCAGTAGGTAAACCATGGGTCTCATTAGCCCTGTTCCCTGCACGTGGGATGGTATGCGTAACGTACTTCCCCTCCTAAAAAAAGGTGCATCCAATTTAGGGAGCACACCATGAGTGCGCTTCAGAATGCGCGCACATAGAATAGGTATACTGAATAGTATGTTATGTGCGCGCCTAATGAACGCAACTAATACACGACACGCGTAATCACGCAATCTAAAGCTAATATGCGTATTTTTAACGCATTTGTTAAATCGTCGATAAAAAAAGTAATAACTTTTCCTGATGGGTAGAGACAGGACAAAGAGAAAATGGTGTAGTGTGGGAGTATATAACTGCAGTTTTTGAAGATGGAAGTAATACTCTAATTCATTCCCAAGAGCATGCATGCATACACTGCAACCAGAATATTAACCATACTTATCAATTTTTATGTCCATATAAAATAAAATATGAATCATGAGTGACAAATATATATATATATAAGTATGTATAGACAGACGCAAGTGGGAGTCAAAATGCAATAAACAACTGAGTAATATTGTAACTAGTTTTATAGTAATATGTTTATGGTGACCAGTAAACAGACACAAGGACAACAAAGTTTGTAGAAAACATTGTAAAAACTATGATCCCCTACACAAAACGTGTGGTGATATTGTTGAATAAGTCTTTCAGAACCATTCTTAGATAAGTATTTTATTTTCAAAATATACTGAATTAATATTGTCTTCGGTTACTGTGATAGTTACTCATAAAATAAAACTATAGAATACTAAACTATGGTATGGGGATGAATTGTAAATTCATTATACGCGAATTCAATCCGTTTCCATAGTTTTATTTTATACTGAATTACTCTCTCAATCAAAAAACGTTTTCTCTCTCATCTGAATCAAAATTCAAAATCAGTTGATTGGTTGATAAATGGTTAAAACTATGTTGATGAAGCAGTAGGTAACAATGGAACCTAACACTGAACATGGCATGACATGCTCGTAGCCGGTTTAATAGCCGACTTTTTATCTAATACAACCCTAAGTTATTTAAGCATGAAGAGAAGACATGGAACAATTTGCACACATCTGGATAACTCCTGTGCCTCAATTGGTCAAATTGATTGGACCAAAGTTCCAAATGGTCACAAATTCAAGTTTCACCGGGAAGGTCTAAATTCTTCCAAAACTTTAAAAATTTGCAGCTTCATAAAATTATTTATAAATTACTACATTTAAAAAAGCAGCTTTACTCTTCAAGGAGTTTGCTAAGACTGTTAACTTCCAGAGAACAATGGATTAATTAAAAATACTATGAGACTTATTGAGTAAATAAACTAATACATGTTGTTAACGATGCGCGCAACCTGTTGTTTTGAATACTCCTAACTGTGTTGGCTACCTACAGGACAGGCTCTGCCTAGTGTAAGTCTTTGCGTTCATGTTATTAGAGTACTGCTTATTTTCGTCATGTTAATTGTAATTGCCTATTGTCATGTACTGTAATAAACTTTACTTTACATATAGAATAACAACAGCTGTTCAAACAGTCTTTATAAAATAATATTGACTCATTTTCCTTTAATTCCAAGGAAAAACATGATGAATCTTTTTTAAAACATGGTTGGTAGTCACAGTCTTGCCAGCAGTGTGAAAGACCATTTAAAAACACTTGCAGGTGTTTTTGGCTTGACAATATATTAAATTAAATATAACATTCCATGTGTTTTTTTAATTTCTTTTGGTATTTCAGATGAAAATGTCCTTACTTCACTTGAAGCATAGAGACCCTTCTGTAATGGAACCTCGCAAATAAGTTATTATGAAGTCTTATGGATAAATACAAATAAGACGCACATTTCATGTAAAATATTTTGACATTTGTTTGGGTCATTCTGACATCAACATCATAGTTTTTTAAATGCAATTAAAAACCTTTTTTAACCCCCGACACAAAAACGACGGGGTGTTATAAGTTTGACGTGTCTGTCTGTCTGTCCGTCTGTCTGTCTGTCTGTCTGTTTGTTTGTCTGTCTGTGTGTGTGTCTGTCTGTGGCATCGTAGCTCCCGAACGGATGAACCGATTTCGATTTAGTTTTTTTTATTTGAAAGCTGTGTTAGTCGGGAGTGTTCTTAGCCATATTTCATAAAAATCGGTCCACTAGATCGCGGTCGGGGGTTTTTTCAAAATTTTAATTTTGTGGTTAGGTTATAATTTATTTAAATACTTGCACTTATGGTTTGATAAAATTATCATTGGCCAAGTACCCACAAGACTGTTCACTTCCAGTCTGATAATGATCATATTTGCTATATTGTAGAATTAGCAATCATTGTATTGTCTTTACCATATTGATATATTGTATTTGTAAGAAAGGAATAAAACATAATTGAACTATCAAGCCCCTAAGTATTTTGATTAAGGAGATTTGGATGTACTTAATGTAATAAAACTTTTAAAAATTACTATTTATAAACATTAGCTTATTTAACAGGTTAAAAAACACTTCTAGTTCCTTAATAGCTTGATATATCAAATCATGGACCTTTTAAGTTGTTGAGGCCATAACAACAAAATACTTTGCAAGTGTATGTGACATATATGTATTTAATTTGTTTAGCTTATTAAAACCCTAATAAGGGTTAGGTGGCACAGAACCACGCTTATAGAACAGAATGGAAATCCATGAAAGAGGCATATGTTCAGCAGTGGATGCAAATATGCTGAGAAGAGGAGAAGAGAAGAGAAGGGTTAGGGGAAGGTATCTAAAAAACGAATAATAAATAATGCAAACAAACAAATCATAATGACTAACTTTTATCATGACTTTATATGCTCAATAAGTAAAATGTTTCACATATATTTTTTCTAAAATAAATGTTTAAGTTTAAGTTAAAATAATACCTTAAAGCAAGACCTTGATATTATGTGCACACTGTATATTTCACTAACACCAGCAAAAGTCAATGTCAACTCCACTTGATGTTGTAATCTGTTTATCAAACATGCTAATCCATTTACATGTCATATGTTTCCAACACTACATATCATGTATAATGTACACCCCATGTATGCCATAACGAATTCATTTCATGGAATATCTCTTGCACTGAATCTATTATTCCTAAATAACAATTTAAACAAACGTGTACTCAGATGTAAATATACTGATTGAGCAATCGACCAGAATACCAACGCGTGACGTGATTTACGTTATTTTCCATAAGACAACATCATGCTAGGAACAGAGGAGCTGACCTGAGCAGTAGCAGGGCGCCAGAAGGGGATTGTGGACCTCGCTCTCGCAGTGGCAAATGCGACAGATATCTCCGCTCGAGTTGCTGCATGAGGTTCGACTGCTATCTGACCCTCCTCGGATCACCTCTCGCCCGCAACCGCCGTTCCATTCCCAACTCTCGATTTCCGACGAATTTTTAACATTAATCTGCTGTACTGGCATTATGCTAACCAGCTCAAAAGAGCACTCATAACATTACAGAATTACAAAAAACTAAACTCGCACTCGCATCGAATATCGACAAAGCGACCATCCGGACACATGACACTGGCATTAATTACACTACCCTTTTAAGTAAATTAACCTTTTCGCGAAGAGTTAAAATATTAACAATAAAGACGAATTACATTTCATGTAATTATCATAGCTCTACACGAAAATATCAATAAAAATTATTAGTTACTCGTCTACTGTCAAACGCGATCTGATTTTCACAGATAACTGAAAAAAAATTTGGTCTACAATTTATGGCCATATTTGAAGTGGGCAACACTGGATGTTTACGCACAGTGTTTTTGTAGAGCGTTTTTTTAAACCAACGTTGTTTTTGATTTGGCTTTATGTTGGCAGTATTGAAGAAGGATATAGTTTCATCTCGTTTTAAAAACCAAATAAATCTATGAAACCAAATGCATACAGAGCGCCATCTATGTCATGGTTTCAGTTACTACCATCACTATCAGTGTTGTCACATCTACCTATTTATAGGTAGATCTACCTATTTTGCCTCCCGTCTACCTGTCTACCTATTTCGGTCCTAAATCTACCTATTTTCTAAAATATTACTATTGTAGAAAATTCTCCATGCGTGTTACGAAATTAAGTTTTACCTGTCTTATAATTACAGCATTTTACTTAAATCGGAACGTGTTTAGTGAATAATCTGTGGGTGAGTCATCGACCTACAATAGGGACTGAGCTCACACTTTTTTTGCCATACTAAATTGAACCTTATCACCTGCGCATAAAGGTGTTCTTGACAGACTAGCAAAAGTGTGGCCACATGAGAGGGTCAAAGTTGGGGCTGGTGTCCCTCTCGCACGTGTGACCAGTATTAAAAAAATACTATAATAGTAGTATTTTTACCTGTATGATAACTAAGTTTATAAACTTCTTAAATTATTTTCGTATTATATCGAGGCAAGGGTATTAATATCTTGTAACGAATTGGCAAGTCATTATTATGAAGCCATAAAACCAAAAAAATGCGCAATTATTAAAAACCTTTAATTGGGTATTAGTAGATTTGGTAGTAACTTTGAATATTGACTGGTATCCCCAAATGATGACAGTGATGACGTCATTCAAATGATTTTGATAGTGGTAATAAGTGCGAGAGGGACACCAGCCCCAACTTTAACCTCTCATGTGGACACACTTTTTGGCCTAACTACTCATTCTGGTTTAATTATAATTCTGTGGGGTGAGTCGGCTTGAAAGTCTCAAAGACTTTTACAGGGGACAGCTCCATCACATTTTTTGCCATACGAAATTAAACCTTATTACTGAAACAGAAAGTCGATCGTATCAGACTAGCGAAAACGGTCCACATGAGAGGGCATTGTTTGGGCTGGTGTCCCTCTCGCACGTGTTGCCAGTGTTAATGAGGTTCCCATATTAGTAGTATTTTTATCTGTATATTACCTGACTTTTTAACTTCTTATTTTATTTTAATGTTATATTCAAACTAGGGTTTCGATATATTTCAAAAAATTTGAAAATAATTATAATGTAATTATTTTGATGCCAGTAAATCAAAGATTTGTATAATTAAAAAATACTTTCAATTAGGTGTTAGTAGATTTGGTAGTAACTTTGAAAATTGACTGGTATCCCCAATTTATGACAGTGATGACGTCACTGAACAATGTTGACATTGTCAGCAAGTGCGAGAGGGACACCAGCCCAAACAATTACCTCTCATGTGGACACACTTTTTGACCTAACTAAACAATCTAGTTTAATAATTCTAAATCTATGGAAAGTCTTGATGTTTGACAGTTTTGACACTGACAGCCTGGTAGTGACAGTGACAGTGTCATTTGACCACATTTGACAATGACATTCCTCATAGCAGTGCAAATGTAGAAAGGCTATTTTCTTCAATAAATCTGATGAAAACTTGTCAAAGGAACAGATTATGTACGGAAACGTTAGAGGGGCTGCTTCATACAAAGCGGTTCATTGCGAACAATGGAGACGCTTGCTTGTGTTTAAAATATTTTAACAAAAACATGTATAAACACCATAAAGAACTCACCAAGTAAACCAATAAATATATTTTTAATAGTTTAGAAGCATTTTTAATCATTAAAACTGGACTTACCTTAGATGGTATTAAAACAGGTAGATCTACCTATTTTTCGTTTCTAATTCTACCAGTTTCTACCTATTTTTTTCACCCTGGTCTACCATTTTGTTCAAATTGTATGTGACAACACTGATCACTATTCACTTTGTCTTTTCATTATCTGTGCCGTCACGGACGAGACAAGAGGCCGCGCGTCTCGCTTAACTTAAAATAAAATAAAATTCAGTGCTACAAGATAATAACATGGCAGTTCCAGCTAATATTCAAGGAGAAGTCCTCTCTTTAATACATCAGTTTATGCTGGGTGTGGATAAATCGCTGGCTGCAGAAATATTGAAGAAAACTAAAGCGGTGAGTGCTTAACCCAAAGACCACGTGTGGGATGGCCACACGTGTTCTATACCCGGCGCCTGCTTGTAAGCTTTTTAATTAAACTGCAGTATGGAAACAACAAAAGTTTATGAATGTAATGTATTTTGTGAATATACTAACCTCTAAAAGTGAAATATGCCACGAGTCCTTCAATTTCCGACATGTTAAGGGTTCACACAACATGCCAAATTCTGTGAACATGTATTGAAAAGTCCACGTGTAATGGCTACTACTGCTACTAGTGAAACAACTTTGATATGTATGTTCTAATAAATTAATAATGAATGTGATTTAATATAAAACGTAGAGTTGGAAGATAGACTTATTTACGTCTCATTCCTCTTCACACTTCGAAACGCGTACAATATTGCGCCGTGGGTTAATAATTCGATTTTTCGCAACTATGATGTTACTTGTTACATGATATCCAATGATTGAAGTTAACAATCGTCACTACCTCTGAGTAACTTGTATATTTTCTGCAAGATACATAATTTATGGTGCAGTTGACATTTTGGGTGCATTCGTTTTTCAGAAACCGCGAGCCAAAAATCTACCAACACTGCTGGATATATTCACAGAGTATAAGAAAAAGGCTCCAGCCCCTAAAAAAGCAGCAGAAAGGTAAGATAATTCGGATAATTTTATTGAGCTATTTGCTTTTAGGTTATGTCTCCTAAATGAAAGAACGAGGCTGACTGAGACCAGATTAATTAAGTTTTTATTTGCCAATTGTTTAAATAAGTAAAATTACAAACAAATTATAAACAGTAAAATATTAGATTTAGCATCTATTGTTGGTCACAATGGTCACTGGCTTCATATTTCATATTATTTTGTTTCTAAATGTGGTAACACCACCAAAGTTACAAAATAAAAATAATGGCATAATATTCCAGCTCCGATGACTCAAGTGATGATGAGGCACCCAAAAAGCAGGCAGCAAAGCCAGTATTAAATGGCAAAGGTCCTGCTCAAAAGAAACAGGAGTCCTCGGATTCAGACAGCTCTGACGAAGAGCAGAAACCGGCACAGGTAAAGATAAAATCTAATAAAATCAATTTCATTTGGCTAAAAAATATCAAAACACAAGTCTTTCTTATTACAGAAATATTCTATCCTCAATTTATTAAGTTAAACAGAAAAGTTATAATGCCTTTGATTATTTTTAATGATGTTAAAATAGTCTATGAGTAATATGTGATTTTAAAATCATTTTCGTCACTACCTCTGAAAGCAATCACTTTACATGATGATCATCAATTAGTCTATTTGTAACTTTACTAAAAGCATTGCTTATTTTTAGAAAAAGGCAGCAGCCACCCCAGCCAAACCTGCAGCTAAGCCTGTGGCCAAGAAAGCCGAGTCATCATCAGACAGTGACAGTAGTGATGATGCCACGGCACAACCCAAGAAACAACCAGTCAAGCCGCAAGTCAACAATGTAGCCGCTGCCAAAAAGCAGGAATCATCATCTGATGACTCAAGTGATGAAGATGAGAAACCTGCACCTAAAGCAACTCCTGCCAAACCTGCACTTAAACCTGTAGCCAAGAAACAGGAGTCATCTTCTGACGACAGTGATAGTGAGGATGAGAAGCCCAAGCAGCCTGCTAAACCTGCAGCTAAAGCACCTGCTAAGAAAGACTCTTCATCTGATGATGACTCAAGCGAAGATGAAAAACCCAAACAGGCTGCTAAGACGCCAGTAAAGACCCCTGCCAAGCCTGCACCAGCAAAGAAAGCAGCATCTTCTTCTGATGATGATAGCAGTGAAGACGAAAAGCCCAAGCAAGCCGCTAAAGCTCCAGCAAAGGCTCCAGCCAAACCTACACCAGCCAAAAAGGCAGAGTCCTCTTCGGATGATGATAGCAGTGAGGATGAAAAGCCCAAGCAAGCTGCTAAAACACCAGTCAAGCCTGTACCAGCCAAGAAGGCAGAATCAGAAGATTCTGACAGTGACAGCAGCGAGGATGAAAAACCTAAGCCAGCTGTAAAAACCCCAGTTAAGACACCAGTCAAACCCGCTGCCAAAAAAGCTGAATCTTCATCAGATGATGACAGCAGTGAAGACGAAAAACCTAAAGCCATTCAGAAACCTAAAGCAACCCCGGCTAAGCCTGTAGCTAAAGCGGCTAAGAAAGAATCATCTTCGGACAGTGACAGCAGTGAAGATGAAAAGCCGGCTAAGAAGACTCCAGCCAAGCCCGCTGCCCCTGCTAAGAAGGACTCATCTGATGATAGTGACTCAAGTGAAGACGAGAAGCCTGCAGCCAAGAAGACACCTGCAAAGGCTCCGGCTAAGAAGCAAGAATCATCTGACGATGATTCTGAGGAGGATGAACCGCCTAAGAAAAAAAGTCATTCAGTCAGGATGAAAGCATGGACACGTCGCAGCAGGTAATGACCATTTTACAATTTTATAGCAAAGTTTTTGAAGTAATTGTAATAATGTTCAAAACCCCCAAGTAACCTAGTTGGGGTCCACTTGACAGGCCATGTTCTATTTAACATCTTTAAAGTTGAATTTAAAGTTGTTTATCATTTTACAGGGCAACCGTAAGAGGAAAGCATCTGGCAGTGAGGCAACGCCCGCAAAGAAACCCTACAGCAATTTTGTAAAGGTATGTATTCATACATACATACATACAATCACGCCTGTATCCCATAAAGGGGTAGGCAGAACACATGAAACTACTAAAGCTTCAGTGCCACTCTTGGCAAATAAGGGGTTGAAAGAAAACGAAACTGTGACATTGCAGTGACAGGTTGCCAGCCTCTCGCCTACGCCACAATTTAACCCATATCCCATAGTCGCCTTCTACGACACCCACGGGAAGAAAGGGGGTGGTGAAATTCTTAACCCGTCACCACACAGGTAACCACACAGGTATGTATTCATTAAACTATTTTATTTATTTATTTTTTTATTAAGGTGTCTATCATCACTAATTGATCATACGCCATGTAATTCGATGGTGAAGTGCCATGAACTCCTAACTAAGTACGAAAACCTAAGTAGTTGGGAGTTCATGGTACTTCACCGTTGAACTGATGTAATTTATAAGGTGGAGTATAAAGGGAAGACTTATATGGAAACACGTAGTACATTGTCTGTGCCTGGTGAGAAACACCAAGTTCATGAAAACCAATTTGCCTTTGCGTCTAATAGACTTTTTATACCCCATGGTGGCAAACAAGCATACGACCTGCCTGATGATAATGATGCTGCCACAAGGCCACACACTGTAATGTTATAAATAATGCAAATTTTGCAACATTTTCGTACCTCAGGGGGGTCGAGGGTCTAATTATAGCCCAGCCTCCAGGGGGCCCTTGGAATCGTCCTTGCATAAATGTGTCAGAAATTACATACACAATATTACAATAAAAAATTGTGACATTGTTTTTGCTTTGTTCCATCTTAAATATGAATATTAGGCAACTTGGTTTTACTTCTATCTCTACTCAATAATCATCACTGATTGGGGATTGGGTTGCAACTTGCAACTCGGGCAATATTGCCTGCCTACATTTTATTTTATTGTAGTATATTGTATTAAAATATTACCTACACTCAATTATTTTAACGCGGTTTCGTTACCTCTGCGTTGCAGCCAAAACCCCGATCAATAATAGGCGAGACGACTAAAAAAAAAATAATTAGTCCGTCAGTTAGATTATCAAAGAATTTTAGACACGTATTTTTTCTTTTTTCTCTTAAACGAAAAATTACGACGGTAATACAGTGCGTTGCAGTTTCGCGTGACGTCACGCCTAGGTACAATGTTTACTTAGACGTGACGTCACAAGCCCCCACTCTGGAACGTTGATGCTCTATATCTTTGTATTTTTTCATTAATTAGAAAAAGCGAAAAATATGTGTTCAGTATTTTTGGACGATCTAACTGACGGACTAAACAATGAATTTAAAAAATATAAAATGTTAAGTGCGCTTTTAAGCCGCGTATCGACTGCGGGCGGCTGCCGCGCGAGCCATGTTCGACCGCGCCAAACCTGCGTTTTGGTGCGAGAGCCAATTTAAAGCTCAACTTTCATATAGCGCGGCAGCGGCGCGCGGCAGGCGATCCGTGACCAAACATTCATTTAGGTCCGTCCCAATTGCGCACGCACAACACACTGACGCTCCTTTGCCGCGCCACCAAAAACCGACACGAACTGGTTCGCCGCGCGGCACGTTCGAGCGCGCCAATTAGAGATGGGTCGTGGGTAAATACCCAATCTACCCACCCGGGTATTTACCCGGTAAATACCTATCTACCCGGTATTTACCCGTATCTACCCAAATTGACGGGTAGATTCATTTCATGTTGCACATGCTGATTTGTGTTAAAATGGAGATAAATACTAAGTTAGTGGTTGTAATTATTATACACAATTCAAAACGAAACTGTTCAGTCAAATATACAATAAAGATTACAGAAGTTTTAATGTATATTTTCAAAAATAATTAAAAATAATATGTTTTACGTGTGCTTTTTTTAGATTGCATTAAATAGTCGTATTTATACGATAAAGATAAACTTCCTAGTACTGGTTGGAGGGGGTTATGGTGGGGTTAGGGGGGGTAAAATGTATTTTTTTCATATTTCATGGAAACTATCATGAATATTGAAAAGTTTTGTATGTACGAACTAAAGTAGACACAATTTCCTACAAAAAAGTTTATATACATTTTTGTCATAAAACATACTATGTATGAGTTATGAGCTTCAAAATGAGATTTTTAAAATATTTTTATTCACATATTTTCATTTACAGTTTTAATTTATCAGACTTATAATTTATATTAAAAGCATTTTAAATTATTTCCGTATGTCAGAGAATGATATTACACCATTTTCATAGTTGGAACGATACACTAAAATCACATTTTATCTCATAGCAACCTATTCGTTCTCAATTTGAATAAACATTATGTGTACAATTACAAAGACTGACTTAAATTAATCTATTTTAGCCCAAAACACCAATTAAAACGTCAAATTTGGAAGAAAAATTAAAATACCCGCGTATTTACCCGCGGGTAGGTAAATATCGGGTATTTACCCGGTAAATACCCACCGTCGGGTATTTACCTGGGTAGTTACCCATCTCTAGCGCCAATGTTCAAGCTGCCGCGCGCGGCAGACCCGTCCCCATATTGCGCGGCCGCCGCGCGAGCCAATGTTCGATGGTTTGCCGCGCGCAGTCGATACGCGGCTTTAGACAGTGCTATTCACGATAATGCGCAGATTTATCTGACCCAATCTTAATACGGTCGTATGTTAACACCATCCACTACAATTTCTAGGGTACATTGACCAACACTTCCACTCCCGGTGATAACCATAAACCCACCCCGTTCCGCCGCGTGGCCGAGGAGAAGGTCGAGGTCGACCCTAGACTTAAGGACAATTCTTTCGACGCTAAGGTAAATGCCCCCAAATTTCACAAGCCAAGGCAACTCCACGTACAAACGTTCAAGTGGCTTATAATTACGGGCATTTACTTTAATGAACTAACTATGTAGGGTTGTCTTGGTTTCGTATTCATAAGAATCTCTCTCCCAGGAGGGTGAAAACGGTGAAGAAGAGAACGAGGACGGAGGCTTCAAGTCCGGGTTCGGGGGCCGAGGAGGGTTCCGCGGCCGCGGGGGAGACCGGGGAGGCTTCCGCGGGGGAGACCGGGGAGGCTTCCGCGGGCGCGGTGGCTTCGATAGAGGAGGCCGGGGAGGCTTCGACCGCGGGCGCGGCGGCCGCGGCGGGCGCGGGGGCTTCGGAGACAGGGGGGGCTTCAGGGGCCGCGGCAATGACCGCGGGGGCCGCGGAGGCGACCGGGGAGGCTTCAGGGGCCGCGGCGGAGACCGAGGAGGCCGCGGGGGCGACCGCAACTCGTGGGGAGGAAACCGCGGAGGTGGCTTCAACAAAAGCTTCAATGACAGAAAGAGTTTTGATAGCGGAGAGAACCAGAACAAGAAAATTACGTTCGATTAAATAGGTAAAGTTTACAATTAATTAAGACTAATTTTTTATCAATTGTCTTCATAATCTTTTTTTATTTTTATTTATACTACGTTAACTTGCCATTTAGCATGAAATTTGTTCAACTTCTATATAGGCTTTAAAGTCCACATTTCCCATAAAATTTCGTTTTACATCTTTCTTTTTGAATTTTCAATAAAGTTCATAAAAATCAATTTCGATCGCATTAAATCTCCCTGAAAGTGTTTCTACTGCGCCATCAATAGGTTTGCGCGTGTAACCTCACTTACCATTGTCGTATTGTTTCCAGAGCGGCGCCCGCGGCTCGTGGGGCGAGCGAGCGAACCAGGACCTGAAGCACACGCGCGGCAAGTCCTTCAAGCACGAGAAGACCAAGAAGAAGCGCGGCTCCTACCGCGGCGGCGCCATCGACACCGGCGTGCACTCCATCAAGTTTGACGACTGACCAACTGAACAGTAATACTAAAGTACCAAGGCCTGTGCACATCGGATGCGTGCGCGTTGTATTGTACAGAAACCTAACAGAGACGGCACACCGCTAGCGTGATACAGACACGCACACGCAGCCGGTGTGCTCTGGCCATTGCTCCAGTGAATTTGATGACTAAAAGTGACAGACTTAATCATAAATGTAAACTCACAAACGTAATACAGCAACATGAAAATGTTGAGCAAGGCATTGTTTCAATTGCAAAGAAAAGAGCTAAAAGAGGAAATATGATGACATGATGAAAGTGTAAATTAGATGAAGCCACAGATTTTTTTGCACTTTAAACCATTTCGAGGTTTTATAAGTATGCTTTTTTTTCACTGCGAAAGTGAGCCCTATTAAATTAGCAAAATTCTGTCTTAGCTCAATATTTTTATCTATTGGCTGTAATACTTTTTTGGTTGAACTTAACGAAATTGTGAATATGTGGCAAATTAAATTATAAATTCATTGACATTTTTATGAAGGCTCGTGTATAAAGCCGTGCGTTTCTGAAAGGTAAATTAAAAAAGCAACAGTAAATATGATAAAGCCATGAAGTATTTCACAGTATTGAATGGAGATACCAGAAATATTTCAAGTATAAACATTCTCTTTACTTAATAACTAAGAACTCCCCAGTTATGTCTAGCTGTATTGAAAGCCTTCAGTGTATAAATTGTAAGTCTTAATTCTTGATGCATTTCCTATACTATTGTAAGAATAATATTTTATCAATATTTTAGGTTTTTAGCCTATCAATTTTACTTTTAAGGACAATATTTTTTACGGAGTAAAATTTGACATTCATTGCTTGGAGGAGTAATTTAACATTTGGGTAAGTCTAAATTAATTGGTGAATTCAAAAACAACTTTTATCTGTAATTTTTTTTGGATTAGCCATTCAAAGTTTAAGTGATTGAGTGATAGTAATAATTTTCAAAGGTGTCATAATTTAAGGATGAATTTAATAATTATTTTCAATACAACTTTAAATATACCAGTGTTTGAAAGTTATTACATCGCATAATTTGTTTTTGTATAATATGGTAGTTTCGATGTCTTATTTGTTCTTATAGACTAATGAAACTTGTAAATACGTTATTATAAGCTATAATCGATTCATTTTCGATCATTTCTTTAATTGTAGCTTATTATAGTCATTAAGAAAAGTTGTTTTATCTAGGTAAATAAACCGCCTCTAAATAAAAAAGGTTTTGACTATAAAATTGTCTTTTCTTCCCTTCTGAGCCTACAATATTTCACAGTACATATATTATGACGCTCATTATAAAACTTTACGCGTGTCGATAATGCCTTTGACTAATTGAGCACAAAATGAATAAAGCTAGGAACATACTACGCGGACGTCCGTCATCGCGCGTTCCGCGGACGCGGATCTGGACAATGAATATACACTTAACCGTGCAAACTAACGGTCGTGGACGTGGCCTTGAACGCATGGACGTCCGATCGAAATCTGGCTCGCTGGATGTTTTGGTCAGCCGAAGACCGTGCACACTGATCGGTCGCGGTCGCTCGACGAAGGACGTCCGCGTAGTATGTTCCTAGCTTCAAGGGCAAGCGCCACAAGGTGCGTTCTGAACGCAGCGTTCAATACCAGTGATTTTAAGGTGAGTATTACATTCTTTGGTCCACATAGATTTCGTAAGGCTTCCACCATGGTACCTATATTACAGTATCGAGGGCAGTGAGTAGTATATTTATTTGATCCAGACCGGATGTAAATGATTTTATTTAAATGTTTATT
Organism: Leguminivora glycinivorella; assembly: GCF_023078275.1. Taxonomy (NCBI): domain Eukaryota; kingdom Metazoa; phylum Arthropoda; class Insecta; order Lepidoptera; family Tortricidae; genus Leguminivora; species Leguminivora glycinivorella. The sequence continues at coordinate 19,521,053 of NC_062975.1, forward strand.
GATATTACAAAATGGCATTGTGTGAATAAAATATGAAGATTTTGAACGTATTCTGGTATGTCAATGTCATTATTGTTATTGTCAAAAAAGAACCTAACCTATGCGTGCACAATAACATATAACGATTAACGATTTAGTGGTAAATAATAAACAAAATGTTAAGCAATAGGGTAGTGCACCTATTTGCAAGATCTTTTGAACATTCTCACAATAGAAGCTTCAAAAACTTTGGCCATAAGAGACAGCCTATACCAGGAATAACAACGCTTTGGCATGGATTCTTAACTTTTACATTCATCGGACTTGGAATCGAATGGAAAAGGTAAAAAAATACACATATACATTACCAATACATCCTTGTTTCGTGCCATGTCATATAGTTAAGTTTTTATTTAGATTATTGTAATAGATTGTACGTAAACATACCTGCTTTGAAGCAAGATTTCTAATTTTGCAAGTGTCTGGTATAGTTATATAAGACGGGAACAGGTATTATGATACCATCAAGCTGATCTGCTGATGTAGGCGAAATTGGCCATACAATCTGATAAGGGTGAATCAACTTTTTGACCAACAGTTTTGAGTGTCTTAGGTGAAAATATGTCTCTGGATTTACCAAGAAATCGAACTTCTAATGAACAATGTTTCAGTTTATTGGGTTTAACAGTTAGGGCCTTGATTTTTTTGACATAATGTATAAAATAAATTGTTATTTTAATGATGAAATTTTCCAACTAAGTTAAATATATGCGTACAGAATTGAGTTGATAAAAAAGTTGATTTGCTCATAAAGCAATTGTAACCTGAGTATGGCCTGTTGGAATTGCTTTCATGAGTTGATGAAGGTTTTTTATTCATACAATACAGTCATGCTATATTTTTTTTCCATTTGACATACTTTTCATAGAAGTACCATATGTATTTAAATTATGAGTTAGTTAATAAATAAAATAAATAAAAATAGCCTTTAGTATCAAAGTTTCGTTTCTATTACATATTTTGTTATTTATTTATATCGGCAACTCCAACTCATCCTTTGAAGAAGGCCTCTTCTAACGTCTTCCACTGCTTCCTGTCTCTTGCCACATTCATCCACGCCCTTCCACCCGTCCTTCTCAAGTCTCCGGACCATCTACATTTTTGAGGCCCGCTTTTTCTTGTGCTGTACCTAGGGCACCATTCCACAAGCACATGGAAATGAGTTAGTTACTATCCATGTAACAAAACAGATCATTAAAAAAATACATTTCTAACTTAGTATTTTTTTTTCAGAATAGCAAAATTTATGCTGGGTGATGATGAGGTGCAAATATCGTGGGATCCGACAGACCCTGTCAAAAAGCAACAATAGGTAAACTTTATAATTATCTTATAATTTGTACAAATCCATACATTTAAATGTAGTGTTGAACTGTGATACATTGTTGTATAGTTAATAATGTATTTAGAAATAAAACATGTTCTTGGAAGGAACATAAATTACTTTTGTCTTAGTACTTAGCTTTTAGTCCATTCCTGGATATCTTGACCTATTTATAATAAGGAGTATGTATCTTAGTATCTGTTATAATTATAAATCATCATTTAAAATGGGGTGCCTTTCATTTTCAAACTTTAGTAGTTTATAATGGGCCCAACATTACTCTGTTTTTACTCAAATAGCCATTTAAATTATTAATAATTTAATTTTATACACCAAAGTTTGAGGGTAATCAGTGGATGGACCAATTTTTCGAAAGTACAATACGTCGAAACTTTCTAAAAACAGTATTTAATTCCAATTCGAATTGTAGTATTCTTTAATGAAAAGATCAAATTTAGAAGTGAGATCAAATCGAAGAGTTGAAACTAATGGCCATGATGTGGGCTTTGATCCCTGGCTACATTATTTGTTTAATATGTTTATTTTATGTCATGTGAGCTATCTCAGTCTACTTACTCATTTTGGTCCCTGAAAAGTAAAAAATATAAATAAAACAATATTACAAGAAAATATTTTATTTAAGCTCAGAATTGCTTATCAATCTAATGATAATTGTAATATTGCCTAAAATAAATATATCTGATTAATATTACTATTAACAAAAGTAAAAACGGCAAATTTCGAATTCTTACATTATATCATGTAGTCATAACTGTGGCTAAAAATAAGTTCTTAAAGCTAACATCAACTATAAAAAATGGTAGATTTAAATGTATTATAAATGGGCTATATTCATAAAAATACGCATTATTAATATTAATACCTCATTATTATAGTTAAATGGCTAAAATTAAATCTATAAATATTGTATTTCCTTCCATTTGGTGCACCAATCATAAAAGTAACGGTCAAAATTATCATTTTCGTTTTTTTCTCGTCATTCATATATAACCAAACATTTTAAAGTAACTACTTAGCCTTGGTCACATTGTTGCAGAACCATGAAACTTTTCATATCCTAATTTCCAAATTGACAATTTGATTGGTCCGATTTGTCAGACCCTTCTGTCGTTTCAGTACAAAATTTAAACAAAAGCATGAATGGGCAGCAAATTGACCAATGAAACTGCCTTTTAGTACTACCCTACCGAAAAACGAAATTTTCGATAATGGCGGTAGGCAACTTAAAACAAATACGTTTGTTGTTCCATTCCACGGTGTTGCAACATAAGAAATCAATGTGACTGCATTGTTAGTGTTAGTTAACTGGCAACATTCCGTAAGCTGTATACAAAGCTCAACTTTAAGAAAGTTACCCAGTGCCATAAATAAAAAGTTTATGGCACTTAATATTCTTCCTTAATATGAGTAAACAAATATATATCACTTTAATGCGAGCAATTTAATAAGCACCAATTGTTAATTTATAAATTACTCATACACAACAATTGTAAGTCGGTTAACTTTTATTATGTACATCTGTGAGTTAAGTATAAAGGGATGTTTTTTATCCAACGTCTAACTTAAAACGATATGTGTATGGAAGTGTCGGGTCCAACATCCAAACCTTTCAAAGTATGAGTAACTCGATGACTAGTTTAATATGCGTTTATATTTGACTAAATATTGGTAATTTAGAGTTTATTTTTTACCATGACAATTTTCCTTAACGTATTGATAAATAAGATTATATACAATTAAGAAGAAACATAGAATGATCGCATGATAGTGTACAGGCATATTGTAGATGGCGCGCAAAACGCCTGGCTCCTTAACTTTGACACTGTTTACTTTAGACTTCTTTCTTTCCCTCGGGGTTTCAGTCGCGTATGACTGAATGTTCGTCGCGTTTTCTTTTCGGTAATCACTTGTAGAATGAACACTGGAATCCACTTTGGTTTCTTGTGTTATTTGCGTTTGTTTGACTTCCCTGATCGATTCTCCCTCGTGTTGTAACACGGAGCTTCTCGCCTCCTTACCCCCGCACGCTTCCAAACTCTCTTGCAAGTAATGGTCAATCTTCGTCAACTGCTCTGATACATGGAAATTAGCTAGAGGGCTCGGTGACCTCGCTATCGGCTCCGATAGAAATCCTAACGGGCTGGGCGTCCTTTTAACTGACTCTGAAGCTAGGAAACCCGTGAAAGGGCTCGGTGGTATTTTAACACGTTCAGAATTCAAGAATCCCGCGAAAGGACTTGGTGAAACTTTAATTGGTTCTGAGGATAAAAATCCCGAAGGACTAGGTGACATTTTAACTGACTCTGACGATAAGAATCCCGCAGGACTAGGTGACATTTTAACTGATTCTGACGTCAAGAACCCCGATGGGCTAGGTGATCTTTTAACTTGCTCCGAATTTAAAAATCCCGCTAGAGGACTTGGTGTACTCTTAACCGGTTCGGTAGTAAGAAAGCCAGGCAGAGGGCTGGGGGACCTTTTGACCTCATCACCCAAATTGTTCTGGAATTGTTTCTCCTTGCATATCGAGTTGACGATCTTGTAGCTCTGCAGATCTTCGAATCCGTCCTTAATGTATGGAACTGGCGTCTGCGGCCGTTCGAATTGTGAAGGCGTCAGCAGACGAGGAGCGTTAAACTCTAGGACGGGTGTGAATTTGACTTTAATGACCTCCTCGTTCGTGACTGTTTCTGTTTTGACTATATCGTCTATATAGTCTTTACCAGTATTGCTGACGCTGTGGTAAACGCTGGGCGAGTCGGTGACGTCGCGGCGCGAGGAGCAGTGCATTCGATCGACAGTTACTTTGCTCAGTAACTTGCCATCTTTACTTCTGATGTCGGAAAACAGTCCTCCATCGAAGTGGAGGGGCGTTTCCAACTTTCTCGTCCTCTGCGGAGATTCCATACGAGGGGAAGGTGGTGCGGGGGCGGGTGACACCGGGCGGAAGGTAGTCGTAGAATAAACAGTATCAGAGTTGTACATGACGCAGCGACATCTAGCGGGCGTGTGTCTTGCAGAAGGGTCGTCCTCCCTTAGCGAAGAAGCTCTGTCCTTCGAGGTTCTTTTTGCAGACCTGGAAATAGTCAAACAGTCGTAACAGTGGATACTACACATGCGTTTAATTAGTTCACACGTCTATTACATATACATTAAAACAAGTTGAGGTATACATTGTCATAATACTATTTTCAATGAATTGATAAGTTTTGCTCTAGTATACAAATAATAATACGTTATTGAAGATGTCTGTATAAATTTATTTCATCAAACAATTCATTGAATGTGTCAAGTGTAGTACATAAAATAGCCAAACGATGCAAATAACTATACATATACATTACTGTATATATCAGTCAAATTCGTATATTTTGACGAGACAAAAGCATTACCGGGATCAAGCATTTGACAAAGGACAACCTTTAATTTAGCCTGGCATTCACTAGGGGACCAAACAAATCGTATCGACATAAGAAAGTCATGTGTTGCGATTATGTTAACCCCTTCAGTACTTTTAGGTGTTTAAAATAGTAATCAAACAAATCGATCCCCGTGTTTTAAAATCATTCGATTATTGGTTATAGAACCACAGATACAAAAGGTTGCCATAATAACATCTATGGTTTTTCGCATCTGTGACAGCATGCCATTGGCCGAATGAAAAAGTCACGTGGTTTTGTTTGTTTACGATTATTTAAATACCTGAAATAACGTGAATAACCAGCTTATATGTATAGACTTCCAGAACCTTGGGAAGTTTGAATGGAAACCATGTACAAGATGTTATATATACGGAACTACTAATATACAGTTATTCTAGGGGGAACACTCACGCATGAAAGGGATGTTAATCGGATAAAACGTAAATCTGATGTTACTGCGTATGATGATATTTATATGTCGTATAATTAGTTCATTGCCTATTTATAGACGTATGAACAGTGTGTAAAGAACTCAGTATAGCACCTATTTTCTGTGAACAATGGATTCAAATAATCTATTTACCGATTTAAGAATTGAACCTACTACTGCTTGAATGAATGAGTTCCTGAAATAATGGTATAAAGCGAAGAGCCCTAAATACTCAAAATACAGGTACAGACTTTTTAATATCCAATTTAATAAAATTTTATCTAATGATGTAAGTACCCATTCAACCAACGTTTATGGACTCTGGAAATTTTCTACCTATCCCTACCTACTGTCGATGTTTACTCCTAAAATTGTATTGAGTATATTATGTGTCATGGAATAAATAATTGATATAATGAATCTATACAACAGAAAATCTGTAGAATTTGCGTTTGAACTATGGACATTGGATTGTCAAGAGCTGGGGAAAAATTGAGTGAATATAGCGATTTCTTTATGACTGTGTTCTGAAGGATTACTGAATGGTATGGACCAGAGGTGTTACGGATTTTATATTTGGAAAAATGGAGAGGAGAAAAAATAATGCCGAAATTGACGATTTTACAATTTGAATTGGTATGAAATGAATCACAGTTTGACTATTTCATGTATTTACAATAGATTTCAGTTCATAAAAATATTGAGTATTTATCGTAAAATTTTATAATCGAATACCTAACTGGGACCCAATAATCGATTACATAAAGTGTGATCTAAAGAAAAGAGCTGAAACTGAAAAAAGAAAAAAAAGAGAAAAAAGTGGACAATAGCAAAATAATTTGTAAATAACAAAGTTCTCTTCTAAAACATTATTTAGGATATTTTGTAGCAAACGTATCTGTAACCAAATTAAGCTTCCAAAATTCAATTAACTATCCTTGCAACCAAACTAGGTTACAAATTATATCTGAACATTTTTCAAGTAACGTTATGCCATTTCCTACATTCCGTTGATGTTGCTGTTGCATCCACAGAAAAAGGGTGATTTGGCGAAAATTTGTTATAGCTCTTTAATTTCTCTTGAGACAAATTTGGCGTCACCTTATTCGCAGATTCCGGTATTTTTAGTTCCACCTTACAACAAACGTTATAATGCTTTACGTTTGCTTCTATGGCCCTTAGTGGGAAGATCAGAAAAATCTTTACTCATCAGAATGTTCGAAAATCGGGTCCCAGACCTAGATGAGTGTGTGTATTTAGTAGGTAGGCATCATACGCACCGTGCAGTTGAAGCAGTGACTGTGGTAGTTATTGTTGAGCGCCTCGACCCACCTGTCGCCCGCCTCCACCGGGAATCCGCACGCGAAACATTTCGTTGTGAACAACTCGTTCCAGTCTGGAATTTGGAAATTATGTGTTCGAGTTACGCCTAAAGAAAAGTGCGTCTCAAAAGTAAAATTGTCAGCACAATCGCATAAAAGGATATTCTGAAAAGGTAACGTAGGATAAAATAAAACAAAATCCCAAATAACCTGGTCCAAGAATCTTTGAAGACCGATTTTCCTTTTTAGTATTTCACATCAGCGTTCGTAATAAAGAAAAATATGACCCAGGAATCTGCGCTTCTGATTCTATAAAAACAGTAAGCACAAAGCAGTTTTCAGAACTGCTATTTTGAAGGTGCAGATTATTGATCCATCTCGTCTCGAAGCGGCATTCGAAGAAGAAGTTATCAAGTTAAAATAGAAGGACAGGCAGGATATCAGTTACCTGATTCACAGTAAGGCAGACCATCCTCCAGGAAGAAGGGGTTGTTTCCGAACAGCTTGCCGCAGTACACGCAGTTGAAGCACTCGGGGTGGAAGTGCTTGCCGATTGCGTTCAGACAATCCTGGAAAACATGGAGATTTGCGTTATATTTTACCAAGTCACGCAAATGAATAGTGAATAGGTGTTTAGTGTTTCCATATGATTAATGAAGAAGAAGTAAAGATTATACAATGAAAGTTTATAATAGAACTTTGCGGAAATGAAGGAATTATTCCTGTGCAAGAGACAAATAGGGTGGATGAAAATTACGAAAGACGTAAATTTAGGAAAACGAAAAGATGAAACTAAAGAAGGTCCGAGCATAAATACAAACTTAAGAGAGTGACGAAGAAACTTACGCCCTTGATTTTGGCGTGGCACTTGTCGCAAGCGGGCGCGATGTACTGCTCGAAGCAGAATTCGCAGTAGAGCTGGCCGTTCTCCTCCACGAAACCGATGTCCTGCAGCGGGCGTCTGCACGTCGCGTTTACGCAGATGAAGTGCTCGGGGCACCAGATGCGGCCCAGCGCGGTTATGAACGGACCCCTGTTTGGAAGATTAAGTATTAGATAATTTTGACAGCATCAGCTTATTAAGCTAAGTTCGCTCACTTTTTCCGATGTCAAACTCTTGAACTCCTGATACGCTACGATTGAATTTTTCTTTCACAGTTTTTTGAGATTATTAGACGTCTTTATGATTTTCTTACATCTCATTTTTGCCCTCTGTGACGTTATTGTGACGTAACAGGTGCTCATGAAGAAATATTTTGTAGCTAAGTTAATATGTTAATAAAAAACTCATGCTTCATTCTTAAAGACAGTCATGCTTTAACTTACTTTGTATTTTGTTGGGGGTTTGTATTTACTTTTTATATTTACAAAAATGTTTGTAGATTTTACCTGGTTATAGTTTTGTCACACTTGTGGCATACTGGTAGAAGTCCGTCAGCAACGTCGGCAGACGTCATTGTACTTAGAGGGCGGGCTATAATGTGAGAGTCCCTTCTGCCATCCACATTCCTCTCTGTTCTTTTCTGTCGGCGTTTAACTACAATATCCGCGTCATTGTCACTTTGCTTATTATAATCATTACTTGAAACATTCTCTCCTTCAACGGAATCTGCGTCATCAGAACTACTCCAATTACGTTGGTTGTTTATGTTGCCATTACCGTTTACTTTCACAGGTTTCAAAGAGTATAATGAATTGTCGTACAAATTGTGTGGTAATGAATCAATTTTCGGAGATTCGTCATTTTGGAATTTATTATTGCTCTTTTCGTTTGATATTTTCTCAAACATACTGGCTTTCATGAACGTGTTTGTGTCTGGAACCATGTTAATTATTCTGTCTTTTTGATAAAGATTATCAGAGTAGCCGTTCATATCGTTGACAAGACTTTCTTTTTCAAACGAATTCCTTTTACCCAAGAGATTCTTTTTTGAATCTACCAGAAGTTCTGTTTTAGTTAGATCATTTTTATTTATTCCATTGAGGAATGCAGTTTTTTCATTTGCATCCTTTTTTCGCAATGTATTCAAATAGTTATTTTCAACTTTTTCCTTTTCATTGTTCATTGAACCAACGGACCCGTTTAATTTCTTGTTTGTTTTCTCGAGAGTCTGTGTTTTTTCTACATGGTTGTGTCCGTTGTTTCCGCCATACAATGTCTTAGAATCTATCATATCTAACAATTGGCCAGTTGGAGAATTTCTGGCATTAAATGTCGGTATAGGAGTGTTTGGGATTGGTGGCGGAACCGGTACTCCATTAATTTTATTCGGAGCTGAAAATATTTTATTAGGGGTGTCATTTAACTTATCAAAGTACATTGGCGGCGGTGGTGGTGGGTTGCCATTGGCGTTAATAGTGACAGCGGGTGTCTGATTCGCGGGGCCGTCTTTTACTTTATCTCCGATGTGCTTGGTTTGGGGTGAAGAGCCGTTACTGTTGCCGTTAGTGAAATTTGCGGTTACAGCTGGGTGATTGTTTAAGAGGGTTTCTTTAATTTTATCCCCAATATGTTGAATGCTGTTGTCAGGTTTATGATTTCTCTCAAATGTTGTATTTAACGGTCGTCTCAAAGTATTTTCCCGGCTGCTGTCTCCTGATGAGAGATTATCCGTATTCAAGGGATGTTTTGTCACAACTGTGTCTTGAATCTTATCTGCCATGGATTGGATATGATCTGCTGGCTTTATTTTTCTCTGTACTCCAATTTCGTAACCGTTTAGTGCCATTTTTGCCATTTTTCTGATAAGTCTCTCCTCGGCTGCACTTTTAAATTCTGGTTTGTGAGGGACATGGTGTGTCGGCGTCTCGTTAGCTGTTAGAAAATCAAAACCAACAAGTTAAACAAGTGTTAAAAGCTGGGTTATATGAAAAATACCTAACACACACATCAAACACAAAATATTAACCCCCTTATTCATAAACGTACACTAAAGTTATCAAGTCGATAAAGTTCGTTTGTCCCTTTCTATCACACCAATACGTCGGAAAGGGACAAACTAACTTTATTGGCTTGATAACTTGTACGTTTATGAATAGGGGTAAGTATAGGTTATTACCTAACTCATAATTGTTTAATCAGTCTACTCGCTAGTCTTTCGACAACCTATTCACTCGAAACCATGCAACACGCATCAAACACAACAACTTCTCATGTTTTCTAGTCACCTAATATTGCCATTGCAGGAACCGCAAAGTGGGACACGAGACCCTGGCAGGGCAGCCTTGTTCAAAATGCCTCTGCCGCGTTTCGGGGCTGAAGAAACCCCAAAGGTTTTGCCACGAGCGGCAGCGCCTACGCTGGAACCTGTCGATGGGGTAGGATCACACACTGGACCTTGGTTAGCACCAGAAATCGAAGGATTTGGGTAACAGCTTTCAGTGTTTCTACTAGCAACAACATTTTGATTAGTGTGGTTAACAGATGAATTCTGGGTAGAAGACAAACTCATGACCGGAGGTGGAAACACTTGTTTACGATTATTGGATGTTTGAACGTTAGATTCAATTTGCTGTTGCGCACCAAATGATGACGAACCACCTTTATGTATTTCTATGACTTTAGCGGACTGTGTTCTCTCATACTCTTCATATGTCTTCCTGCTCGTTTGCACAGTAGTATTACCATACTCCGATATATTTTGCGATTGTGTTTGTCTTTGACCATAGTTTTGGTTGATTGCAGAATCTTCCTTGATGCTCATGTTGCCTTTATTATAAGTTTCGCTTTTGAAGCCAACGTTCGAATGTCTTTGTTCTTTAATAACAGATGGCTGATCTTGGCTCCAATTTTTAGCTCCAGAAGCGTTAAAAACTTCAACACCGCCTTGAAATCCTTTTTGTGACATTTCGTGCTCTTTGCGGAGATTCGATGTAGCTTGAGTTAGAAGGGAGTGAGCAGCACTTCTCTGCGGAGTTGATTCCTTGATACGGGGTGCGTGAGCCTTCAACGGATTCGGCGGTGGTCCGGGAGCTGGAGACTTAGATCTCATCCTCGGAGTGGGAGAACGGCTTGTAGTCTCCGGGCTCGATGGTTCATAAAGATGAGTTTCCAAGGCCGAATGCTCCACCGAGACTAAATTCATTTGATAATATGGGATTATAGGGGCAGGTTTGTTGATCATACTTGGAGTTGAAGGTCGGCTTCGAGCAGGGGACGCCCTGAGGAAAGGCTCATCAGTAACTGGTTGGAATGTCATTGAAATAGGTGCATCTTTATGGAAGTGTACAGGAGGTGGTTGGGCTGGAGTTTTTACATCTGGTGTAAATCTTGGTTGGGTAATGGGAGCCGGGGGTAATTTTGGTTCTACCGGCTTATCCTTCGGTTTGATAGGCGGGTCAGTGGTGGGAGTAACAGGCCTTTGAAGTACAGCGGGAGCAAAACTAACTTCGGGAGTTATTCCTCTTTGAGACGGTAGCTGCTCAAAGTGCTTTTGATATGGAGGAATATTGTCAGGTTTGTGTAATCCAGATTTTGATCTTACGGATACTGAAGACAAAGATTCCCTTTTATCTAATTGCTCGAAGAAGTTTTGAGCTGATTTGACAGATGAGAAACCTTGAGTAGACATATTACTGAACGTATTAGTTGACTGTTGCATTATTTGAGATTCTGTTATCATAGCTTCTTGTTTTCTTACAGATTTCTCGAAATTAGCTTTAACATCTTTACTCATAGGTGGGAAATTTGTTAGCTGGCAAAATTCTTCTGGCTGTGGTGGTGGGAAAACTTGTTTAGGCACGGGTCTAAAAGCAGACATTTCGGAAGAAGATTGTAATTTGCATGTGTTTTGCATATTTGAAGTTTCTGAATGAGTCATTTGTGTTATAGATTGCGTTGCGATAGGACGTACAATATCCGAAGAAGTTGATTGAACTTGGACTGTCGATGTTGAGGTATAATGGGTGGATTGACTACTTTGAATAGATTTATTAGTTATGCTTCCCAAAGGTAGAGGACTGTAAGAACGGTCTGGAGCAATGGTTAAAGCCTCCTTCAGAGAACTACGCTCAGCAGCTGGCAAAATGCTACCTCCTGGCGTGAAAGGCCGATCAGGAGCTGTGGTTAAAGCTTCAACAAATGGAGAAGCGGTTTCGTCTCGGGGCGGTACTTTAGGCTCTATGATAATTTTGAAATCCGGTGGAATGTAAGGTTCGGTTTCTGGTGGCAATGGTATAGGTTCATCTTTTTTTTCGGGTGGATTATAAGTCTTAATTGGTGGTATAGGTGTTATGCCACGTTTAGGTTGTTGTGCAAACATAGGTGACGGTTGTGGTGGAAGTTCTACTTGCCTTGGATCTTGTACTTCCTGCTGTACTTCATTTTGGGTTTCGTTAGAAACTGGAGGATTTGGATTTTGATTTTCAAGGAGTAAATTACTTTGAATGAGTAGATTACTAGGTGCTGCAGGTTCGGGCAATGGGGAGTATGGCCTATCCGGTGCTGTCGTTAATGCATCAATCATAGAACATACAAATCCTTTAGGAACTGGATTGGGAATAGATGTCGGTGGTAATGGTTTTATGGGTGATGTAGGATTTGACTGTAAATCATTCTTAACCGGGTTTTCTGTATTGGAATTAGTAACTGGAATATTTCCAATTGACTGTTTTCTATCTTCCTTAATTGTATTTTCCTGAATTGGGGACGTCTGCTGTTCCATAGACTCAGTCTGTTCTTTATCAGCTTTAGGTTCTTCTGTGTTGTTCGCAAATTCAACATTATTTAGTTTACATTCAGTTAAAGATTGTCTTTTGCTTTCCTGTGACATTTGAGCAGTGATTATTTCTGTGGTTGCAACGTCAACTGTTGTTATTTGACTTTCGATTACAGATTCCCTTCTATTTTCTTGGGAATTGCTTTTTGTTACAATATTTGCGTCTGGAGTATCTACAGCTTTAATTTGACTCTCAGTTACAGATTGCCTTTTGCATTCTTGGTTTCTTTGTTCGGATGGGAGAGCATCAATAGTTCTTGTTTGACTTTCGCAGACAGATTCTCGTCTGCTTTGTTGGCTTCTTGTTTCAGTTACGATTTCTGTTTTCGGAATGTCAACAGCTTTTATTTGACTCTCTGTTAACGATTCCCTCTTGCACTGCTCATAACGTTGCTCAGTCACCATTTCTGATTTCATTTCAGTTGCAGATTCTTTTCGTGACATGGATTTTGATTCAAATTTACTAATAGGATTATCGAATATTTTTTCTACTGGAGGGCTTGTCTGAGATTGATACATCGTCGACATCTGACTCTGAGAAACAGCTTGTTCTGAAAACGATTCTACAGTGCAGCTTGTTTCGCTTATTACTTGTTGAGACTGCTTGCTTTCCACTACTGACACGGTCTCCGAACGAGTAGTTGCTGCAGTGGCGGTTGACATTTGTGCCGCCGCGTATGAAGAGCTGGATGAAAATTCTGCAACTTGCTGTGAAGTTGAAATTGATTGCATGCTTGTATCCTGCATGGTGCTGACTGGCAATGCTACTTTGCTCATTTTCCTTTCCATGGGCGGTTCTTTAGTTGGAGCATGTTCGGGTTTGGGTTTTTGACAAACAGTTTTCGTGAAATCGCTCAATACATTAGGTGGTTCATCTTCTGGCGGGTTCGGTGGGGGCCACACAACGCTTTTCACATTCTTGCCTGTTAGTAAGTTACATGGTTTCGAAGGGTTTAAAAAGTGGTTGGAAAAAATGAAATAAATCATTAGTGATATTGAAAAAGCATTAATCCTATTAACTAAAATAAGCGGCACTAAAGAAATTAACGAAAAGTTTTACGGTGGCGAAGTATGAATGATCGTTGGAGTATCAGTGCCAGGAGTTATTTTAATGTTGCGGTTGACATTGGCTGCTCGCTTAGCGCATACATTACACATGTGTATTTAGATACAAATAGCTATTATAAGCCGAGTTGCGCTTTACACATTATCCTATTTATAAATTACCTTTAAAAATGGAACCTGGAGACTCTGCCAAAAATAATAATATTTTAGAAAAATCAAGTTTACTTCTTTATAGTGACTACAGCCATATACCAACCAAACACACGATGGTATATCTCATCTTTCGGTGTTTGAAAATACCATTTCATCTAGCGAAATGGTACCATGGTAAGCTTTTTGGAAAAACTTGTACCTCAATGAGTTGGGTACTTGTATTGTTTAATAGAAAAGTGAAAGAAGAATTGCTAGACAATGTCATTTTCGTGCTAACCAAGAGGCACTACAAACCACCTACTTACTTACATTACATCTTAAAATAAGTAATTAAATCTAAGAGTAATATTAAAAATAAATAATTAAATATAAGTAGTTCTAATGCGGCACCTATAACTCCGAAAAATAGCCAACCAACTAATTATTATTTTTTCGTGGCATCTTTTGCGTTTGCATGAGGATTAAGTATAGTACGAGTATATGTACCTATTGTATGATATAGTAAGGTTGTCTCAATGTTGACAAATTTACTGATGACTAATAAACTGTTGACCCCATTAAAGGTAGGTAGGTGACGCATACGCATCTGTCAATATTATTTGATTTGATCGATATTTCGATCATGGACTTTTAGTTTCGTCATCGTGTCAATATTATGCTATACGTCATATGAATTTACGTATATACTTATTGTTGGATACTTTTGTAAACAAACTAGACTTTTAATATAAAAATTTAACTTTCTAATATGTTATAATACGTCGTTGTTCACTTTAGTATCTAAATAAACCTTAGTTTTAATCTTAATAATATGACTTCTTAACACATATTGATGACTGATGAGGATTAACCTCTTATTATTTAAAATTATAAATGAAATCATCACAAACACACACACAGTTCGTCACAGTTTCGTTTTCTTTCAACCCCTTATTTGCCAAGAGTGGCACTGAAGCTTTAGTAGTTTCATGTGTTCTGCCTACCCCTTTATGGGATACAGGCGTGATTGTATGTATGTATGTATGTATCATCACAAAGTTAAACAATCTTTCCAAATATACCTATATAAAAATGTAAAATAAACAATTATCAAAATAGGTACACTTAATATTTGTACTTCATTCCCTAACGTATTTGCCTGAGACTTAGATAGCAAAAGTGACTCTCTTACTTGGCGCAAACGGCGCATGAGCTGGAGCGGGCGCGGGCGCAGGCGTGTAGGCGGGCGCGGGGGCGGGGGCGTAAGCGGGAGTGTACGCGGACGCGGGCGCCTGCACGGGCCGCGCGGGCGACAGCGGCGCTGAACGCGGTGACAGCGATGGTGAGTAGGCAGAGCCGATGGAAGATCCGAAAGGCTTCGGGCCGGATATGTTGCTCGATGGCTGCACATACCAGAAAGTCATTAATTTATTATTCACTAGACGAGAAAATGCAAGACGATTAGTATCAGCGATATGCAAAGTTTATTATTGCGTAACTTGGTTGGCGTCGAAGGTAAGCAACTTAGCTCAAATTTTCCGACATATGTGCCGATTTGAACGCCAGGCGAAGATGAGCGGCATCTATTTTTGGTCACTGGAAGATGTTGAAGACAGACAGAATAGCAAAGGCCTTATTGTCTCTTATATGACGTATGTACAATATGTACATAGTTAACGTCGCGATACGTCATCACCAGAAATGTCGAAACCATGCTTGTACAGCATCTTCACAGACACAACTAAACAGTGCCAACAAGACTACTCACGCTGAACAGTGAAGAAGATCCGTTGCTGTAGTTGCTGGTAGCCAGCGGCGGCAGCGGTGTCGAGTACGTGTTCGTCGGGATACGGCCGCCACTGTAAAAATAAAAATAAAACTAGTTAGCTTTTATATTTTTATTAGTACTTAAATACATTTTGGTCCTTCGAACCCGATTTAACTTTGAAACAGCAATAAAGAAAAAGCATTTAAGTAATTTTTAAAAGCCCCTTCTTGCGCATGTTAGGGGGGTGAATTATTAGCTATTGAAGTTAACCTCACTTTATCCTAAGCACATTTTGGTCCTACGAACCGGATTCGACTTCGAATAACAATTGTTGCATTTAAGTAATGTTCCATAAAATTCTCCCTTTAATTGCTTGAATTGGGGCCATTTGGTTTATTTAGTTTGAACTTCATTTCATTATTGGTCCTTCGAGCTAAATTTAAATAAGAAAAGAGTAAATAAATTTACTTCCTTGAGTTGAAGTCCTCCTTCCTCTAATAATGGCGAAGAATCAGTAAAAGTTCTGATTTTAATAATAAATTTAGATTAAGAACAAAATTCGGGCAGTGTAATGTTGACTGTTCGCACTTTGCTGGTGTGAGGTACTTGAGGTTGTTTAGTGAGAGTCCCGAAAATTTACTAGTAGAGTAGTAGATATACTAACGGTGGCACAGTGACGGGCTCCAGATTAGGCGCCGGCGGGTTCTGGCGGGCCACGAGCTTAGCGTGGATATCGCAGTACAGCTTGCCGTTGAGGTTGTAGTAGCCTTGGTTCTTCAGCGAAGTACCGCAAGTTGAGCACTTGAAGCATTCCACGTGCAGATTCTTGTCCTTGATGCGAACGAAAACGCCGCTACAGAAAACATACGGATTAGTTCCATGAATGTATCCAAGTCTATATGTGAATGTGTGGCGATAGTATCATGATAGGCAGTGAGATCTGTCCATGTACCAAGTTTTTGTGGTTCTGAATATTGTGAAGACTAATGAACTAATTGGCAAACGATACTTCGGAATGAAGTTTGATCCAATATTTTATGGACTGTCTAGAAAGGCAAGTGAAGATATTGAAATAAGGAAACTTATGTTTAACAAATCTTGTGGACATTTTCTGTGCGAGTGTTGTGCTTTTTACAAACATGCCCACCAAACACGTGCCATTTGATATCAATGATATCTACCATTCATAATGAAATGAACATATAAATTGAAAGATGTAGCGACAGCAGCGGCGGCTGGTCCATACAAGCCGATTCCCACCGGCTTGCCTAAAATTGATTACTAGTAAAGTACCTAATGTTAAAGTAGGTTTCTTTTTGGTTTGGTGTTGCCTAGCAGAAATTTTCACCAGCCGCCACTGAGCGACAGTCATGCTAAGTGTCATGATGCTAACTAATTTGCATTCTTACTACGAATACAACATTGAAAGAAGAGTATTAATGTAAAGATATGATAAATGGTGTTGAAGAAATAATAATAATTAGAGAATACACCTGTGTGATGAAAATGAGAAGTGAAATGGTATTTTATACGATAACTAACTAATATGCATGTGAGAAATTAAATAATTAACTGGCACAACCTAGAAAATGTGTTCCGTTGAACAAATTAATAGATCTGCCAAGTTAATTTACAAGTTACAGCTCCATTAAACAAACCCGAGCTAATTTCAACGAGATTCAAGGGAGCCATAACAGGAATATGATCGAACATATATACATAACTACATTAGATCTAATAGTGCACAGATCGACACGGTCGCAAACACGTCACGGCATTCACGGCCCTTACATAATGTAGCGATTACAGTCCGAGCAATAGGGCGTGTCGTTGACCACGGGCAGCGCGCCGGCTTCGGGCTGGGGTTGGGCCGGGACTCCCAGCGTTACGCTGCCGTCCGGGAGGACCTGGTGGCAGCCGACGGGGATGCTGGGCCGGTGTGTAGCTTCGGGGGCCAGCGTAGGAGGCGCCGGTGCGGCCTCAGGCTCTGAAGCTTGGACGGCGCTAGGTTCCGGTGTCTGCGTGCCCTGTGAGCGAGGCGGCTGTGGCGTCACGCACTGAGAGGTCCTGCATTGCGAGTTCCCGCGATTCGGGGTACGCGGCTGTGGGGTCCCGTGTTGCGAGTTCGCCGACTGCCCCGGGCCGCCAATCACGCGCGGCGTGGCCGAGCGAGAGCGGTGCGTCTTGTACAGCGCGCATGGCGTGCGCCCCACGCTGGCCCGCGAGTAAAAGTGAGACGCCTCTGCCGGCCGCAAGAATCCGTTACAAACATAACAAAAAGGGAAGGATGCCGGGATCCATGCCGGAAACCGTCCGCCGATCGGACCGTCGACATACAAGATCATGCAACAAGGAACACACTTTTTAAAGCCAAAAGTTTCGATTTATTTTTCCCGATTGAGAGACGTGTAACGCGTACTTATAATCTTCGCAAGTTGCCGATTTAAATATCGACGGCTCAATCAGCGCGCGCCACAAATGAACGATAGCCCTAGTGTTTGCCCCCGTGTCGGTCCGCGCGTGTCGTCGGACTTACGTGATGAGTCTCTCGCACTCCTCGCAAATGTTCTGTCCGACAGGTAAGCCCCCGGTGTTGTTGAGGGGCGCGTCGGGCCTTGTGACGGGCGCCTGCACGTGTCGGAGCCCCGTGGCCGCCGGAGGAGCGCCCGGAGCCACCTCTACTTGCCAATTTAAATTATCAGCCATTTTGAATAATTTTGAACGGCTATTAATGGTTTGATATCGTAAAGGGAACATAAAACCGATTACGATAGCGCGCTGATGCTTTTCAAGGTAAGTGCAAAAATTAAAATACGGTTTCTGTATTTAGTTAGTTACTCAAGATCTAGAAGAGCGCTTTTTGTATATACGAAAACACGAAAACAGACGGTAAGACGGTAAGTACAAAAATATATTTGGAGCAACTTCTATTTTTAAAATGAAAGGGAATTTTGATAGTTTAGGCTATGGAACAACGATTCGAACGAAAGGATGATGTTGATGGCATATTTACAAATATCATGGTTTTACAACAAAAATGTATTATCAAGTTACTTTTTCAAATTTTAAAGAGTTACACAAATAGGGTTGAGGGTGTGTCTCACCTGGCTCGGGATCATTCTGTTCCTCTTGCAGAACCTTAAACACGGCGCTCTTTTCCGCATCGTATGTTTTCTCATTTTTCTTGAAGTTTACTCTGTCGAGAAAAATATCACATTGGTACAAATACACACAACATTTCGCTTGGCCCAGGGGAACTAAATACTAAGGCTTATTGAAATTCACGTTAGTTGGGATGTATTAGTCCTTGCAAGTATGCATACGAGCATTTCAGGCATCTTGAAATCGATCTCAAGATTCTTCACATTCATAACAGCCAGTAGTAAAAAGTAACATAATGACATTAATGACAGAAACTTAAAAAACTGACGTCGCTTATGTGGCCCGTACTGCTTTAGAAGTACATTCTTATTATTAAATTTCGCTGCTATCATGCGACTCAATATACTTTCCAAACGAGGGTAAATTTCGGGCCATCATATATAATGCCTAATCGCGATGAAAAGTGCAGAAGCTGAATATGACTATAACTTTTAGTCTATAAACAAGGTTTTATTAACGGTTAGAATACAATGCGCCGTTTCGTCGCACCTCAGTTGCCGGAACTATCGAAAATTGCATGAAACTATGTACATATGCAGTAAATCTGAGCCTAGGCTACCTCAAGAGTAGCAAGATATTAAAGACAGATACAAACATCAAGATGGCAGTTTATATTATAGTTTATAATGGGTGAGAAAGGGGCAGCTAATAATTACTACAAGTCCTGGGTTCTGGGGACCACAAGACAGTAAATCCGCCATGGATGAGTAGAACCCAAAGTACTTACCCTAGCACGCCTCCAGCGAGCACCTCAGTTTGGGCGGAGAGTGTCTCCGCGATAGTCTGGTCGGAGTACATCTTCACGGGTGTGTTGTATTGCTTGTTCACTATGCTCGGTACGTTGTTGCCGTTCATCTGAGGACATTTACAGATTCCCACATAAGTCATCAACTCATCACTTTATAGATGCGTAGCTGTGGATAAAAATTTTCCTTGTAACAACTGCGTCATGACTCATGAAAAATCCAGAGGACTCATGACAACTCCGCCATCACGCGAAAAACAGCCGTCGGCGTAGCTTTATTTGACGTTTAATAACTCATCGTGATATTAATTACATTAAATTCAATTCAGTTTATTTGAAACTCATTGCTCATAAGATGTTAGTTACATACAATACAACATAACTCAAAAACTTCATCTTAACTAAATCACAAATGGTTCATCGTTTCTGGGTCTGTGAAGTCCTCAACAGTAGCCACATTATGCCCGGACAGTCAATTCTGTCCGTAATCATAGCTAGGAGTGAATGGTGTACAAGCTGACACGAACGTGCTGCACTAGTCTAATACTTACATAACCAAACGGCTTAGCAACGTTGTTGTGTCCGGAGCCGAAGGCGAGGTTGGGTTGGGGCGTGGCCTTCAGCGAGGTGTTGGTGACCGGGGTGGGGGAGGCCCCAAGAGGCCGGGAGCCGGGCCTTGGCAGGCTGCCCGTGGGGGTCACTGTGGGACGCCAGGTGCCACCTCCACTGAAGTATAAGGGAAAAACAAAACTATACTGCAAAATTTTCCAAACTGTACGCCGTGCTTAGAGACAGTGTATATCCTATAGACTATCGTAATATCGCTAAGGAATAGCGAACCTATTGATTGCTTTTAAGACATGCGACTGTTTTGATTAATCATTAATTTCGAAGATCACGGTGAGACAATGAAGCACGAAGCACATCACCAGTAGAAAATACTGATACGTCTGAACGCACAGAAATAGTTATTTTCCCCTCACTAGCTCGGAAATTCACCTACTTTTATCAATTTTAAAGCAGTTAATTTGACTTTATTCAAGGACAAATTACTTTACCCACTAGTGGATAAAATGCGTTTTTACCCGCTGGTATTAAAGGACAAAACAAGTGTTTCCGAGCTAGTGAGGGGAAAAAATATATGTTTCTTGAAATGCCTTACCTACGGAAAATTTTGTAAACATTTCTAGGAACTTCAGTAACATAGTTGTATCTAAGCTGCAAGTGCTGCTGCTTATTTTAAGATTTTGTCAAGAAGATTTACCGTTGTACTACGAGTTCTAGATTGACACCAGCAGCTCTGATAGCGTCCTGCGCCTCTTGGTGCCTGAGTGTGAACACGTCTGTGTTGTTGACTTTGATCAGCGCGTCGCCGGCTTGTAGCCCGGCACGCTCAGCTGGGCTGCCACCGTTAACCTGGAACAAGGAGCGGTTTGGTTAAAACGAATGAACCAATGTAGCTCAGCAATCCAAAGATGGTCTTAGTCTCCGAAACCACAGATCGCTATTTTTCCCGACCCTGCGCTACTTCCTCCCAATAATCGGTTAGCATCTGTCAATGATTCGCGTTTCCGAAAAATAAGTAAATAATCAACCACATGGCTTCCTACAAAATTCTGTAATCGTCATCAGCGGTGCCGCTTTATTAAATGATGCTTTCCGTAAGGACATGTAAATATGAGATGTCAAGACATGTCTACCATAGGTATTTATTGCACTTGAGACCTTGATCTTGATGACAAGGGGACCAATTGTACTTAAAGTGTACCACTATATACATTTAAACAAAATAACTAACTGCTAATGTATGTAAGTGAAAATAAAGATCAATTAAAACATATGAATAACGCACTGGCAGTGGTATGCTTACTGAAAACTTTTCCTCTGCATCAAGTTTTAGAACGTTTTAGACATAAAATACGATGACAGCCAAAGAATTCAGATAATTTTATCCGGAAATTTATATTTCTTTCAACTTGCCTATTAATATAGTCTTTTCCAGTGATCTATTTTATATTTTATCACTCTGTCCCAGTTATTGAATTATTACGGCTAGGAATGCACTCAAGCAGCCAACTGAAGATCTAAGTCTAGCTAGACTCCAATTGCCACATATTCAAGGTCCCCAAATCCAGGAATCCATTCCACGAAGATATTTTCTTCCTATCAGCATCAATGATCTTTTTATCACATGCCCCACATATGTATATGATGCGTCTAGGAATGCGAGCAGCGGAAGGAACATGACGTCACCGACGCTCGCGCCGATCCGCGCAAAAACTGGACGCGGTATCATGCGTGCCTATATTTAGTCGTTTAATTAAGTAAAGGTGAACTGCAGCGAATCATTCATATAAGGGACCGCACATGTTGTTAAATTAACTTCTTTTTGGATATATTAGTTGAGTAATTTGCAGAAGACGGGATACGAATGACGACTTTACTTTTGAATGAAATAGTGATGAATAGAATAAAGATGAATGATGAATAGAATAAATTTTCTTTGTGATTGATGGTCAATGCAAATAACTATAATTATGAGATCAGAAAAAGAAGAATGGATTTTTATTGATCGTCTGAAAAAATATTGATTGAGTAACAGGATGTTAGTCTCACCTACGAGCCCTATCTGCTAAAGAAAAAAGACAAATCCATTAATACAACCTACAAGAAAAGGTAAACAACTCATGTGCCTGGACCACAGCCAAGCTGTCATTCTGCCGAATATATGCTAGACGAACGGATCGTCCTACAGCCCACTCGGGTCAATCTGTCACCAATAAAGCTGATACATCCAAGATGCTTCACGATCTGACATGACATTGCAAGTGTTAATGTCCCAGTTTTATTTAGCAGCATTTAAAATTGGATATGTACCTACTGTACGCCTTATCTTGTTGCAATAAGGTTTCTGTAAGATTGGATTGAATTTTTGCATAATCAACTCGAACGATTTTAGAGATCGGTCGACTACCTGTAAATGAGTCATTACAATAGTATATTTTATCACTTGGCAAGATGATTGATTTGGCTTGATGGTTTTTAATGAGCATTACTCTTTGAATTACCAGTTACCTGTAGGTATTTTACAGGTTGTTTATTTAGCCACCTGTACCTAATAATTTACGGGACGAACACATAGATCTTAGGTATGATTATTTTGTTTAAATATGTCTGAAATAATATATTTAATTTCATTTATTAACGAAATCGCAAAAATAATACTCTCCCATAGAAAATTTCAAGGTCAGGAAAACAAAACGTTTTTATCAACCAATTGTTTTCTTGCCATTTCGGGTTTTTCTCGTACCTAGTAAAAGTTGCTGAGTAGGTATGTCTTATGTATTCTCCTCGATAACTACTACTGGTTACTACCACAACTATTTATTATCTATTAAATATGTATTTGTTTTTTTTGCATAAATATTTAGATTTTTATATAAACACTTAGTCCTTAAATACTGAAAACGACAACTTTACTCTCGGGTCGCGCAGGTTTTCAAGTCGAGTTTTCACGAAATTACTTGATATCAGAGACCAAAATGTACTTTTTTTATATAAGTGAATACTCCTTTTCACGTAAAAACCATAAAAAATACAGAAACGATGAAAAAACTCAGATTTTTGAAGAAAAACTCGAGGAATAGGTGATTTGACTACCCATTTTGATACGTCGATTCTAGCAACATGCAATGGTCCATAGAGTATAAAATGACTTGACTTGCTCACATGAGTAAACTAGCTTTCTGATTGGATAAATGATTACTTCACTCTCCATAGATAATATTTGTAAAAATCCATTTAGAAATCGGTCAATTCGAAAATGAAGCGTCACAGTATTGTTTATATGTGTGCGTGTATTGAGTTGTGCGTAAGCTGCGTAGGAGCAGGTCTGCACCGAAGCTAAATGGTATAGTTTGCTAGAGAGCAGATCTGCTCAAAGTTGAAATGGTATAGCTTGCTAGAGAGCAGATTTGCTCCAAGGTCAAATATTTCAAACTGTATACTTTGCTGGGGAGCAGATCTGCTCGCATATACAGCGGGTTTGTATATGGGAGCAGATCTGCTCCTTAGCAGTTTACAGACGGCGCAGTGCACCGGCGACTTTGTGTACGTACACAACGTGTCGCCATTTTGTTTTTACGCTAGTGTGAGTGTATTTTGGATAGGTTTTCAAAACGAAAGAATTTGCAAAATATCTATAACATATTTTACAAAACGAACTTTTATATTCAAATCTTCATAAAATTTCCCATAGGATTACTATTTCGCACCAATTGCAAATATTCTGCAATGGTCTCAAATACTTGAAAAACTTTACCTCACTTACAGTTACTTCTCACAGTCAAGACATTTATGCACAAAAAAAAAGAATTCTGTTTCTTTCTTTTGTAAGTAAGTATTAGTAATTCAGTATAAAACAATAACTTACCTTTTCCGTAAAGATTTCCCTCGTAAATTCCACACCTCCATCACAACAAAGTACAAGGCAAGCGCCATAACTTGCATTCTTGTAAGTTTTATTTGCAAACGTAAAGAATGCACCGGCAGATGTCTGACCTCAAGCTGCAAACTATGCTAATAACAAATGCATTTTGACATAATTCGTTGCACATTACGAAAATAGCTCTTCAACAGTTTTTTTTTTCGAGTTTAAACGGGTTTTAGCAATAGATCAGCAAAAGTAAGAATTTGCACCTTACGAGTGGCCTTAAAACGAAAGTGGTTGACCTACCTTGAAACCTAAAATATGGCGCTAATTTGCAACTGCCAACAGGAAACTTGGAGAAACAGTCACAGGTTTTTTAATCACTTGTGCAGAACTTTACTGTATGAGTCCTATAATTAACAATTAATTGGACTCATCCAAAAGTTTTTCCTTTATAGAATCACAAGAATGCACCAAACGATTTCGATGTTCAATTGTTTGTAACACTAATTTCCACTTCTACAGTATTTATTTGGAAACTATGACTCACTTTACGCGCGACCTTACGGAAAACAAACAAAACCAATGTCACCAAGAACTTGCATTGAAGATCGAACAGCTGTTGATGCTCAATTGTTTTAAACACCGCGCACTCTTTATTAGTTTTTTTCTATTTTATTATTTAGACAGCGGCCAGTTATCAATCTCAACGTGTTGTATCTTAAAAAGCGCGTACGCTCTTACGTGTCGTTTAAATAGTTGTGTAACTGCCCCCTCCATATCGTTGTTGTTATTCTTATCGTGACAAATACGTCGTCTTGATGAACCAGTTAAGGTGTGAACTCCGACTAAAGTATATCATTGTCAACACTTTTAATTGACTGATCTTCGACTGTATTGCAAATGTATAAAGTCCACATACAGTCTATTAGTGGTCCTTATCAAACAAGAGGTGTAAATTGTTGGAAGTGTGCCAAAGTGACCAGGTACATTTTAAACTACAACAAGCCAATGATTTTACGACTGGGGATTTATAGAGATAATATACCTAATGATAATAATAGCACCACAAATGACTATTTCATTTGCACAATTGGCTTTCCTGTCTAAGGGATCTCACATTGTATATTCCATTAAACGGGCTTTCTTCCCTGCTTGAATGAATCGAAATGTCATTTTTCTTCCTTGACGTGGTCGCAATAGTCAACATAAGTCTTATTTATTTATTTTCAATATTAATTGCTTCCACATTCGATGTTAACACTTGTGTAAATGTCTTTTTGCCCCCTTTTGAGTTGAACAAAAGACAATTTATTCTTTCACGTTCTTATGATGGCATTTGATCATAGCGACCAGACGAGATGGATTACATTTATTGTGGTCGTCTTGAAGCGCGTGCTTGTCTCTGTGTGTTGAATATATCATCTGTCGGGATTCAGTATTCCTGAGGCCTTATTATGGCCTTAGTAGGTACTTAATGGCGCCCGGCTGGCGAGTACAGTCTACCTCTAGATACAGTTCAGTTGTAATAAAGTCAGCATCAAATCGAACTATTATTGATTAAGTACAAACACTTCTCTCAATATATCATAGCGAAAGGAGTACGAAAAACAAGGTGGAATGCCAAGTGTTATTTACAATAAATACTAAAGATCTTTTATATTTTTCTTTACATGAAAAAGTGTGACATGAATAGGAGGGTCCAAAACTCGGAATTTGGTGACGTAACGTAATTAATGGATGACCTTATGACCTCGTCAACTTATGATTGGGATACATGCCTAAAACATTGCATTCCTTGCAATATTTATACTGACTGTATCATACCTAACAAGCCTATGGGTAAGGACTAATAATTTTTACCGACGGTTCATAAGCCTTTTCGGAAGTAATAAAACAATCTGCATTATATTATTTCCGCAATTTCGCAACTTGTTTCATTATTTTCAAAATTTAAATATTTAAATCAAAAATATAAGGTTGTAAATTGCGTACACTTGTAGGCGTTCATGGCATGAAGTTATGTGTTGACATTGCTGACATGACAATAATTACAACCAAGGTAAAAATAAAATAAAACAAAGTACTAATGACATGACCAATAACTGATTTATGTTAAAGTTAATTGAAGTGGAAGTTTGAGTAACTATTGTTGAACAATTTTAACGATTATGTCAATCTATACATGTCAGTTAATTGAGTTAGCGGTAGATAAAAGTGAGGTATAGTAATACTTAAGGGGCTCCACACGGTTTTTTATCGATTTTTGACAAGTTTTGAGTTAAAACTCCTAAATTTGCACTGCAGATATAATTATAAGACCAACGGCCATCGGTTCTTCAATCTTTTATCTCTATTCGTAAGAGCCATATTAAAAAAATACTTCTTTTTTTATGAATTTTTTAAACACGGTCTAAAATAACACTTTTATAGAAATTTTATTTTAGTCTAGAAGGGTATTACATACATGAATTTACATTCATGTAAATAAATCGACATGTTTGGATTTACCTTTAGCCTTTCTAAAAATACAAGTAATAAATTAAAACAAAAGTTATTACCAAAAAACAGTTTTTGACCCTAAAATTTTTCAATTTTGATTCCAAATATCACAGAAACAATGAGTTGTGACGGCATTATGAGATACTATTTATAATATCAATGGATTAAAATCGAAGGTCATTGGCGGAGGGAACGCCCTTAAGAGTAGATAAGACATACATAGAATGAATGGACATAAATGTACGTAACCAGGATGATCAAGAACAAAACATGACTTACTCTTGAATAGATGACGAGTGCAACTTTTGTCATTCCCGCTATTCCCGGTTAGAGTTGTCAAATTCAAAAAATTAAGATCCTGCTAAAAGTATGGATATCTCTCATAGACAGCATAGATGGTCACTACCTCCCAAAAAAATATTATTTTCTTAATTTAATTTTTTTACTGGCGTTTAGTTGTTAATTGAGATTTTTAAGAAACCATAATCCTCGGCAAATCTCTTTGAAATTATGACAAAGGATCTAAAACCCTGATTATATAGCCCTATTTCTCATCATCCTCCTTGCCTTATCCCGGCATTTGCCACGGCTCATGGAAGCCTGGGGTCCGCTTTGACAACTAATCCCAAGGTTTGGCGTAGGCACTAGTTTTACGAAAGCGACTGCCATCTGACCTTCCAACCCGAAGGGTAACTAGGCCTTATTGGAATTAGTCCGGTTTCCTCACGATGTTTTCCTTCACCGAAATATTTATATACCATCATATGTCAACCTTTTAACCAAACATTCGTAAACTTTATTGCAAATTGCAAAGACAAAGTCCAATGGACAATTGGAAACTGGTGAAGAGTTATGTTACAGTTTATAGCACATTTGCGTTAAAGAACACATTTATATCGGCGTTAGTTAGATGCGCATAAAGGCGGCATCGGCAAAGGTTTTAATACGTTTTTCCAGCAGATTTTCTCGCGGGAGTCTTCTCGACTTTCGATCTATTATTTCGATTTCCTCACGACAGGTTGGGACCGATCAACTAATCTCGCCCTCTGGACCCAACCCAAACTCTAGGATTTTTCTAGTGCAGAAAAATTCCATCCTGGATTTCCTTTGCTCAAATGCCCCGAGGGTAAACGTATCTAAAACATAATCCATGTCCTAAATCGGTAGCGGTGTAATCTTACAGCTCCGTGAAGAAAAACAAATTGATAATGAAAATTCTATATGCATTGTCTATAAAAAGTATTTAAAGTATTGTTTAATCCAACGGTCAAGGTCATTAAAGTGATTAGTCGCCTTAACAGCAGTGTTTCCTTGTATATTTTATTTGTGTGCCCTCGCACGCGCGGGCCTTATACGGCAGTAACAAGAACGGCGAACACTAGGGCCTTACATGCAAAACAGGGGGTTATTCCGAGAACTGGCGAATCGAATAGCTACTAATATAAACCCCCATACCAGCATTTCTTAAACTATGGAACGGGTTGCGTGCGATGTCACACATTTGTAATGTTCTCAAGTAAAAGGTGCCACACATTGTCGCTTACCATTTAAGGACAGTGCTGTTATAGATCATCCTTCTGCTTAAGCAACGATGGAACTACTCCGAAATATGTATAAGCACTTTTTAACACAACCAAGAGTGAGGCACCCGTCATGGATCAAAGCCCATTCAACGTAGATAATTACGGCAACACTATACCACTGGTGTCAAGTGATGGTACCTATGGCATTTCATTTTAAGGAGTACCTTTCGCATACAGGGTTTGAATCACAGATGTCATATATACTTACCATAGATCAAGCAAACGTATCTACTTAGCGTGTCAAATGAACTCAGTGAAATCCACTGAGTTGTCCGTCTTTAATCGCAGCTTGCAGCTTTCGGGCGTCAATTTTTGTAAGTTGAAGTCAATCAAAACATAAAAAATGCCTCGTTACGTGATATTCAATTGCAACAACACAAAAATTATGAACAATCAAGAGCCTGAGACATAAAATTACAGGCAAGAAACAACTTCAGTACAAAATTTGACACGCTCGGCCCCTATACAAATAGATGAACTTGTTTCTTCTATCTAAATATAGTTCTGTGGTTTGAATTTAATAGACTTCAAGTAACAATTTTATGTAGACATGTATCCATTCCGCTGTACCGGCCCAATAAAATTATAAACAATCACCTTAGTGTGTACGTACGCTTGGACAAGATGACCGTATCTTAGAAACCAATACAACGTTTTAAAAAAAACCCCATGCTGCGTTAATAGAAGATAACCTCCGGAGAAAGTTTAGGGCCCAGCTAGAGTTTTTGGTTAAAGTATATAAATGAGTATACATAGTTTCATTCCTCAGGGTCATAGAGAATTAGCTTAGTATAGTCTAGTAAGTGTAGTTAGTATTAATATTTTCTCTATGTGGCGCAAAAGTGTAATGTAATGTTTGACGTTGACTGTCCGTTTAGACAATTACCTATCTAAATGAGAGAACTGTTGCAATAACGTACTTGCATTGGTAAGTCTAAGTATCCTATCCATTTTCAGAAATCAATTTGCACCTATCAGAACTGCAATAATGTCGAACAAGAGTTGTCGAAACTTTGCTTCATTAGTAACACAGATTTAGTACGGAATGCCAACCCGGCCGACCACAGATAATAAAAGCTAAATAACACTCCTGAACAATACTGGACTTTATGTTTTTGCCACACGGTGTACTAACTGTCAGTCGAGAGTACGGAGTAGGACGATGGTAAACAACGTATAGGTAATTAGAAAATACCAACGCGATAATCCACAGAAGGCGTTGTCGTTCACTGTTCCAATTTCAAAACAAATCCCAGTCAGTAGAGTCACGTCTTTGAGAAGTGTACCTTTTCACACTTTAACCTTTTGGACATAAGGCTCGAAGTTGTGTAGATGTTTTTGGTGGGTACGTGAGTCAGATTGTGTTCAATCGGAGATAGAACCAGAAGGTTGCGTAACTTGGTCCGGTTGGGGCTGGTTGGTCATTTGTATTGTACCGTTTTGATATATAGGTAAGCTTTTAAAATCGTTGACCCGAAGAAGGGAGTCTGTAAACATTTAGTTGGAAACAAACCCATTGACATCACGCTAATTCAGGGACAGACAAGGTGTCCTCAATTCTTCAGTCTTCTGGATTGTGGTTAAGGATAAACTGGTTGAATATATAAATTCTTTAAATTATTTTAGATTAACTATCGCGGATCGAACTACATTTTATATGAAAAAGTATAAACGTTGAATTAAAATATAACCTAGATCCAGAGATGTAATATGTGCGGATCTCGGGTAAACTCCTTTATTTCATGTTACAATTCAAGTTTTCTGAACAGGGTGCGTAGCCGAATGGCACTAACGCTCACAAAACGCTCACGAAACGAAACGCTAGTAGATATCTATCTCTATCGCTCATGCGTATTGGCGCGAGAGAGCCGGACAAACTGGCGCGGCGTTTCGTTTTCGTTTGGCGTCGGAGAAATGCCATTCGGCTACGCACGCAGAAAAACAGTACATTGCGTAACGCAGTCCGGTTCTTCATCTGTATTGTGTCGATATAATTCAAGTTTTTTCCTGGATATTAAACCTCATTCAGCGCCGAACCTGTTATTTCAGTGTGTTCTAGACTGCGAGCAAAACCTAGGCGTGTAAAGGCGCCATGGCCTAAGTCCCTAGTTGTTAGTAAAAAGGGATGTCGAGTAAGTACTCGTAATTCGTCTTATTTCGTTTCTTATACGTACCCTATGGTGCGGCGTCTAAGCACAGAATATGTAATAGTACAAGTACAGAAGGCCCACTGCTTTGATGTTCACGAAATGCCGCCTTTTTAAATGCCTACAAAATTCTAACAAAGAAACGAGCCGCACGTGCACAGCGTCGGAGGATAGGGTTGTCTACAGATTAAAACGAATTTAATTAGAATGTTATAAAGTTATAATTACTGTTATATTTAAGTCTTGGTAAGGTACTTTGTAGGTATATATACACTTATACAGTATTTATATATTTTTGTTTAAGTCCCAACATCACAAGCCTTATTGAACTTTTTCGTGGGACTTTTTCTTCATGATGACTATTTAACTAAGCGTTATTAGCCATTCCACACTCGGACATCACATAATGAACCTTAAAAAAACTTGCAACGTAAAGTAACAATATAAAGTGCGAACGTGCGTTCCGTGAGAACGCGCGCCACCCCTGCTTAGGCCGCGAACTCGCGGCCGCCAGCATGTACTTGTAGCGCGGCGATAGAATCGCGGAGTGAGCCGCCCCTGGTCTAAGGCCTATAATCAATACGTTAGCTATAAGTGTTTAACGGGCTAGTTTTTTATTCGAAGACAATTTCATCGACTTAGTTCGCGTAGGGATCGTTTAAGTGCCCTCATCCTAGCTTAGCTCAGGAGAAAAATTCCTGAATAAATACTAATCCTAGAATAAGCACCTGTAACAATATAATAGGTTTATTAACCGCCTAGCCGTCTAGACATCAAGGCTTGCACAGACAAATGCCATTTCTATTCTATTATTTATTTATTATATTTCCAAAGATTTAATTAAAGCAGAATTTAATACAACTATTAGAGATGTTTATAATATCTATATACCTTTGAGCTCTTAGAGGATGGGTTTCTCGTTTTTGGTGGCGATTCCACACAATCTCGCTTGCCTTAGAGGGCTTAAAGCAATAACAGGGACCTGCAGGGAGTGCAGGGACAGTTGCATTTAATATTCATGTTCTCCTTCCTTCCGCAATTGCATTCTGATTCCGGATCAAACTCAATAATATTCCCATCGACAGTTGACAATGCATTTTTCACTGCATGTTTAATATTCTCAAACGGTATTTCACATGTCTTTGGAAACATCCAAGATGATCTCATAATACCTACTCATTATTGATAACCTTACTGCACTTAACCCCTTGTCGGAACGACAAAAGTATGTAACATGCCACTGATAACACGAACAAATTGATATTATGATTGATACTATGAGTTATGATCATGACGACTCTGTTGACTGGTGTAGGTCAACGATATCAGGAAATACAGTTGAACTTGAATCCTGATTGAGTCTAGTCTGTCTACTCTGTCTAGTAAATGATTAGAGTTAGAACTGAGTATTTAGACAAGTCACAATCGCTTACGATCATATTTTTATCGTAGCTCTCTATTGCTCTTCCATTTGCGCAATAGAGAGAGCTATCTTCTATAACTTTATCGATTGTAACGGTGGCTAAGTACTCTGGAGTGTTAACTGCCTAAAACATGTTCTAAAAAGACTAAAAAGGGGCCCCACAGTAAGACTGAAATTTGTATTAAGTATATAAGAATGGATTTCGATCAGAAATAGGGTAGGTTCTAGGTTAAAAAAAATAGCTATCACAAACGGACAGATGGACAGATAATGGACAAACTACAAAGGTTCCATTTCTGCCATTTTGGCTACGAAGGTACGGAACCCGAACATAATTTGTTGAAAAAAGGTTACTTATTTTCTAAGGTTTTTTTTCAATAAATTTTAACAAAAACTTGTTTATTACGATTCAGAATTGTAAAATAGTTATAAGGAAAATCATTGAAGGCGTGACTATATCCAATACTCGTAAATAAACAAGATCCAATTGATATCATTATCATCTTCAGAAAAACGCACGACTGACATCGTATTAGATGAGTCATCCTGGTATCCTTTTTTTGCATTAGTCATTATTAGATAGAGTTAGATAGAGTTAGATCAAGTTACATTGGAAACGATTTTGATAGCCCCGCATGTGCAAAGGGTTAAGTCAAAGTAATAATTTCATCGGATTTTAACATTTGCACCGGTGACTCTGTCAAATGTAAGTATGTAGATATCTAAAGTAGGTACGTACATCTCCAAGTCTAATTTTATTCCGAAAAGTGATAATATTTAGTCTGTGCGGAAAGATTAATGACTCTTCTCTTTCCGCACAAACTTTCTTGATAATTTTCAAAATTATATGCGGTCTAGTACTATCCTCGTTAGACTTATATTGGCCGGGATATAGACCGTGATTACCTTTTTGATTTTTGTCGAGCTCCCGATATTTCGACGCAGTTGCATGCATCATGATCGCGGAAAACACGGTTTATATCCCGGTCAATATAAGTCTAATGAAAATAACCGTGAATCATTCAAAACTCTTATAGTACTATTCTATTTCTAACTGCGACGTAACCCGTGCCCAAGTTACGTCCAATCCATAAACATGGAAAACATTGTCACGATAATGGTATCTTCCATTGTAAGTGGTCTTAAAAGGAGTCCACGCTAAGATAACACCTAAGTGTCGCTCCAAACAGACTTGCTTTAGCATTTTTATGAGACGCATTGTTTACAAATAAGGACTAGGACAAATGTAACACTGCAATTGCGACGTTTTGATGTTAGTTTTTGTAATTAAATGGGATATTTTCCTCAAATGTATTAAGTTAGGCGTTAGATTAAAGAAAACTGCGTCATTCTACGAGAAAAAGAGTCTTATGTTATGGCTTTCGGCGCATAAGTCCTAACCCAAAATTTTAATTTCACAGAAAATTCACAATATTGTATAGGCATATCTTAAATATTAAACATGAATATGTTTTACAAAAGTTTAAGTTCTATAGATATATAACTTTTATAAAGGCTGGTAACGTTCAAGCAAGCTCTGTAGCCAAAATCAGTGACTATGACAACACTATGAAAAAATATTGATACTTTTCCTTTATTCTACCATTGATGGATTGTGAACATCGGAAACCTACATTTCAGTCTTAAAAAATGCGGATCACAGAAATTATCTTCATAAGATGAAATATGTCCATAGAAGTTAAACTTTCGTGAATCATATTTATATTAGGAAAGTAGACGGTCGGTTGTAGCGCGAAATAATTTTTTTATGAGAGTTAAACCTTCGCCCCTACATTTTCATTAAATTTTAACCCCCGACGCAAAAACGACGGGATGTTATAAGTTTGACGTGTCTGTCTGTCTGTCTGTCTGTGGCATCGTATCTCCCTAACGGATGAACCCATTTAGATTTAGTATTTTTTGTTTGAAAATTGAATTAGTCGGGAGTGTTTTTAGCCATGTTTCATGAAAATCGGTCCACTATGTCGCGGTCGGGGGTATTTTCAAAGTTTTTATTTTTAATTGATGATTCCGCCAACGTCAAGATTTAGGAAGGCACGCGTTTTATGAAGACAATTGGCCGATGAGTCTTCAATTTGCCGCCTTTTTAGTACCAAGATTTGGTTGACCGTCTACAGACACCTAATCAACGATTTTACGTAGGTACTCAAAAGCTTCTTAAAACTGTAACCCATTTTCCCGGTGCAGTGAAGCCGGAGTGAAAGTATTGGTGACGCCATCATCTGGAATGCCGCCGGTCAAACCTGTCCGCTCCCGGCACGCGCATCTTCCGAACATCGTTGCTCTAACATTGGATTCTTGTTAACGAGCTTTTTCAAACGACTTTTTGTTGGTTTCCATGCCTCGGTGCAATAAGAAAAGTCTAACGGAATTCTTCGGGTTGGAATCGCAGTCGCTTTCGTAAAACTAGTTCCTACGCCAAATCTTGGGATTAATTATCAAAGCGGACTCCAGGCTCTCAAAGCCGTGGCGAATGCCGGGATAACGCAAGAAGGATGATGAAGAATATTCGACAAATTCTGAAAGAAAGACCCTGATGGATAACAGAGCGAACCCCTTAGTGGCTTTAGTTAGTCACGGAACACACAAAAAAGGGAGAAGTTAAACTGCAATTTTACTATAAACTTTGAATTAAATGGAAGGAGGAGAGTAAATTTTTTAACTAAGATTCTCAAGAAAATCGACAGCCGAAGATAATTCGACTATGAAATATCGGAGACGGCAAGGCCGATTGGGATTTTTTTGTTAAAAAGGTAAAATGTTAATTAGGCCAATATGTGATGAGCATGGGAAAATCGAAAAACATATTAAATATAAATAAATTTAATGGTTTAGCATCTAGTTTGTGTTGTATGTATATGTGTCATGTACCTATTTACACATCTCGGACACTGGCGATCAAATATATAAAAAGTCGGTTAAAGAGGTGCATTCCTAAGCACACATTCTATGCTCGTGTAGGTGAGCGCGTACCATGCTTGTATGAGTGAGATATGACAGGTCGAGAGTTCGCGTTTTTGACAGGCGGTAACTGTGAGGACCTAAATTTGAGCATTATTCTGCCAATAAAGAAATTATTATTTATTTATTTTAAAAAAAAAAAGGAATGCAAAATGTTCGAACAAAAAACCTTTTAGCGGATCTCACCTCAATTCAGCGTAAGTATATATTAATAATTTAAATAAAGCAATAAATCAGTTTAGCACGTACTACTTACTTACGTAGTGAACGAAATTAATGTCTTTAAAATATATCGGACATATGTCACGGCTGTCAAAAACTACTTTAACGGGCCGTTAACCGTTAATGATGAGGTAAAACGGGGTTATTACTGACACTAGAGGATGAGGCGAGGGCTTTGTAAAACCAATTTAAGATTGCTCTCCGATAGTATAATATTTAGATTCGATAAATTGATCCTAAAAATGATATCTATTCCTAGTCCCCGATTATCTAAAATCTGAACGCAGAGTCGGTATAGGGAAAAGTATCAAAACTTTTCAAGTATTCTATAATTTCTATATCAAATGTAATACTTAAAGCTCATAATAACTAATATATCAACATCTACTGTGAAACCAACTCCCAAAATCACGAATCTTTTTAGT
Source organism: Leguminivora glycinivorella (assembly GCF_023078275.1). Lineage (NCBI taxonomy): Eukaryota > Metazoa > Arthropoda > Insecta > Lepidoptera > Tortricidae > Leguminivora > Leguminivora glycinivorella. The sequence goes on from NC_062975.1 coordinate 19,555,913, forward strand.
TTAATATATTTTATGCTGGTAGGACCAGAAAACGCGGATCACATAATACTGGATCTCAAAATGTTGGTCTTCATCCGCGTACGTGCGCACGAGTTGAGAACGAACGTGATCGCTTATCGGAGTTATCGGCGACTATTGGACACTCAGCCTATGAAAACCAAAAACCAATGTCAGTAAGGCTGTGGTACACTAATGGCTCTTTATATGTACTTTTTTTTTTAAATTTCGAGGTTTATTTCTAATACTATACTTTTGGTTGTAATTTACAGGGTCAGGGTCATATTTAACACCTTACATACTATGTCAAGACAAGTTCTCCCCAAACACACCTTTGACAGATTGTAACTCACACCTCACACCTGTCCTCTAAAAGGGCACGGACGGTAAAGAAGAGCCCTTCTATGACAAGAATTTTGATGAGCCGAGACTAAATTCTAAACTTGCAAGTGCGCCTCTGACTGAAAAAAAAAATTGGAACCAACACCACTTCCGCATCCAGTGTGTCCCAGACGACTAGTAAAGACTAAAGTGCCTACATTTTTTGTGGCCACGCCCACACAAATCCACCTTAATATTACAGTTATTGAACAGCGGGTGATTTGTTTGTTTGATCAAGATGTGGTTTCGAATGCGTGTATATAATAATACTACTGGCAGCAACACTACTTAACCGCCATGCTATAAAAATTATGCTTTATTTTAAAATAAGCACATATGTACACAAAGTAATACAAAAGTACTGAAGTAGTTGGGATCCGTCAGTAAAAAAAAGGTAATAAAAAAAGTAGGCGCGAAAGCTTATCGTCCATAGACAATTTTAATTTCGCGCCTTTTCTTTCAGATAAAATTGATTGTCATCGTGCTTCACCGTGTCACCTAATCAACTAAAAAGTTTTTCGACTGCAAACATTTGTGAGTGTGCACGGGAAAACATTCCACTTTGTCGATTGCTATAAAACCGTTTTGTCAGTTTATTTATATAAATTAGATACAAGTAAATCTCGCCTTAATGGTAACCGACAAAGTGGGACGTTTTACTAGTACACTGGTCAAAAAGAGAAATAAAAAAACAAAGTGTGATGTAAAGCTGCATTTTCGGTATGTTATTTGAGGTCCTTGGGGGAATGTAGGACTATATTTTGCAAGCAAAAAAATGGTGTGCTAACTTCGTAATTAAAAAAAAAAAGTAAAAAAATCAGACTTTTTTTGGTTTTTGCCGTTTTATTAAAAAACTATGCATTTTTGGTCAAAAGTTGCTGTGTAATGTTGAAAGCGCATTAAATTACAAACAGTTTAACATCTTTTTTATTAATGTTCGTCAAATATTTTTTGAGATATGAAGCGTCAAAAAAAGAGCATTTTTCCCTTTTCTATGAAAATATTCGTTTTGCTAATATTTTGAGACAGATATCAGCAAAACAACTCAGGCTATTACATGAATTGTTAAATAAAAATGTAGAAAATTTCACTAGCTTTCATTTAAGACCAAAAGAGTGCCAGTTATTTAAAAAAATAGGATTATATCATAAGTCTAGTATAACTGGATCAGAAATAATCGGTGGATGGTAATGGCCAAATGGGATAGTTTACATATATTTACAGGAGGCGTAGCGGAAAACGAATTATTATTATTTGGGGGCTGTTCAAGTATTACTCAGACACATATTTGCGTATATCAAATCAACATTTATTTAGTAAGTTTTAAGTTTACGGTCAGAAAGACCTCAGGATCGCCGCTTGGCGGAAAAAAATATTTACGAGTAGAAAACCCTCATTAATTGAAATCAGATTGTTCCGAAATTGTTCTTGTACGGACTGGTTTTTAAAGCATATCACTGAGGGTCAATAACATCGATGCAATCTCACGAGCGTTGTCGTGGACGTACCCGAATCATAGTATTCTCCGTTTAACGAAATATCAGTACATAGTATGTGTTGTATTGCACGCGCAGGTCTTTCACCGCCGCGCAGATGTAGTTGGACCATAACTCGACAGTTTACACGCTTGTACAAAAACTGAGGAACAGCTGTCTTTTTACGCTGTCACTACATTTGGCGAATCTTCTAGCCAACATGTTTGCCCTTACTGCGGTGGCTCGCCTCTGCCTTTCTATGTCCTCCTGTGGCCCGTTTCTCGAAAGGTACAAGTCTTGTATTACAAGTGTGTTTCCATGACAACCCATACGATTTGACAGTTCGCGCACTTGTATTACAAGGCTTGTACCTTTCGAGAAACGGGCCCCTGGTCTTTTAAACTGGACAACAAGATGTGGCCAAGATATTTGACTTCGTGTACTCTCCGCAATTGAACTCCATCAAGCAAAAGAGGTGGTACATGTGTGGGCATATGTGCTGCCTCCATGAGCATAAATTCAGACTTGTCCGGATTGTATCTCATGTTATGCTGGCTGGCGTATCTCTCGCATTCTGCAAGTAACTTACGCATAGCTCCCACAGATGGTGCTAGTAGGACCATATCGTCTGCATATGCGATGTGATTTATCATTTGCCCATTTATGGAGCAGCCAACCTCGGTACTGGTCAAAGCCTGCGACAGCCTATCCATGTACACGCTGAAGAGAGCCGGAGACATACTGCCTCCTTGTCTCACGCCACAGTTTAGCCCGCTGGCTGTGGACAGAGTTGACTTCCATCTTACTACGTTCTTCTGCTGGGTATACCACTTCTCCAGTATCTTAATAATTGGCGTGGGCGCTTTCCGTTCCCGTAGTTTATTCCCCAGCAATTGGTGGTCAAATACAACTCAAGTGGACTTTCTATCACTACATGAGTTGTGCCATCAAGATGCAGAACCAGGACCCTCAAAAAGGAAAAAGTAAAATGTAACTAATTCTGTTTTATTTTCCTAATTTACTAAACTTCAAAATTTTACTGTATTTTATTTCTTTATTAGTAATAGTCAAATCGATGCAAAGTTAGCTTAGACAATTTTTTCAGATAAACGGATATCAAGAAAGTAAGATCGAATAGATAGCACTTTCAACCTAAAACTTTTAGCGTAAACTATTTTACCTTAACCAATCTACCAGACTCTTGGCTTCTCTATTTATAGATTTTTTTTTGTTTACCAAAGTAACTATTCGTCTTACTGACCTTTATTTGCACTAAAACTAAAGCAAAATAAATTTTATACAATGTTATATTGCAATATATATCATATCATGAAGTATTTTGCAGATATTTGTTTAAAAATATTGGCAAAACGCTACATTTTATAAATGCGTCAAAAATTAACCTTTTTTGACGCTTCATATCTCGAAAACTATTTGACGGACATTGATAAAAAAGATGTCAAACTGTTTGAAATTTAATGCGCTTTCAACATTACACAGCAACTTTTGACCAAAAACGCATAGTTTTTAATAAAAAAATAAAAACCAAAAAAGTCCGATTTTTTTACTTTCTTTTTTAAATTACGAAGTTAGCACACTTTTTTTTTGCTTGCAAAATATAGTCTTACATTCCCCCAAGGACTCCAAATAACATACCAAAAATTCAGCTTTACATCACACTTTGTTTTTTTAGCCGATTTTCATGTAAGATTTGACCGGTGTATAGACACGCTCACATTTTTGGAGATCCACATAAAAAATCGCATAGAAAATTAACGAGCAATGGGCTTCGTTTTTTGGCTGCGGGTTCGTGGAACTCTTATCTGACAGGTATTTATTAAAACAGCCCCATTCGACATCAAACTGATAAATGTTTAGAGCATCATATTGGAATCATATCAGTTGATTTTATTGGCGCGTTCACTTCGCTATATCCTTAATACGCAAATAAATTTTCCTAGCAGTTTCAGAACCGTCTAACATACCCGTATCTAAGTACAACACGCTTCATAAGCGCACTTTTGCAAAATTGAAAGCTATAAAAATGACTGAAACCGCAAAAAAGTATTCGAAGGGCGAGACGCGAGACGGCCGCTCAAATACTACTAGTACTTAATATCTAACTGATATTTCAGTATGATTCAAATATCAATTTGATATCACATATATTTTTGAATTGGCCTGAATTAATGTTGAATATTTGACGTCAGGGTGATATTATCTTTGATTAATAGACCTTTATTGCGAAGTTACTAGGTCCATATTAGTCAGTAAGTGCTGCTGCTGATGATAATAAATATGAACATAAAAACTTATTAAGCATAACTGAAAATTGCAGGCTCGTTTAAAGATGGCGAAGTAACGACCATGTAATTAAGTTAAGTAATACAGGTTAATATTACTGATCTGTATGTTATTATCTATTTGAATAATACGCCCACGCGAGCTTTTTTGGAATAGAGTTACTTTATGATACAAGTGCGGTAAGTTTAAAGTCGACACGAGTTTTAAAATACAGACAATACCTGCAACATACAAAGTTTTGCAGAAAGAACATAAGTAGTAGTCTTTAATTTATTTGATATCGGCAGTGCTACCTACTAGTAATTACCTAATGAACTAATGCCTAACATGTGCTAGTAAAAATATTAATAAGTAAATAATAAATTGATACTTCTATGACTGAAATAAAATTACCAATTATTTACTGAAAAAAGAATCGAAATGTTTAATTTCCTGACACGCGCGTTGGTGTCTTCCATTTCATACCGAGAAATTTTTAAAATAAAAAATATAATATAATAGTTTTACACATTATATAAGTACTTATTCAAAGAACAAGAGTACACAAATCCCTTACATTGTCTATAATGTCTATATTGTATAGTCTTAGTTAAAGCCAGTGCCTCACCGAGTCAAAACATATACTGTAGGTACTTAAAATACTTACGAATGATGAACGACACTATCGCTAAGCTCTTTGTACTATCGACACCTTTTAAGGCAAGCAGCTACATGCCATTGTCCATTTCTTTTGTGCGGTGTTACAAGTTACTAGACGACCGAGCGTGATTTGTGATAAATATTGCTGGTACTGGTACTCACAAAGAGGACAAGTAACTCTCTGTTTCGATTTGAGATGGTACTTTTAGGGCCATTTTTGCGTTCCATTCCAGGGTTAGCTTGAAAGTCGGAATTATCGGTCTATACAGGGCTATTCTGAAGTGCATGACACTGTCCTGAGTGTTCTGACACTAGTCTGATCTGATACGTTATTTCTTTTCCATTATTTCTATGCATCTCGCATTCTCGATCGTACTAGCATTTTAGGAATATGTAGTTTGTTTTTTATCAAAAGTTACCTTCACTCGTATAACATATTTTCCTTCTTTTCCCGTCAGAAAATGCACGATGGTTAAAATTGTGGAGTTTTTCATGAGCATCGTGTGCCAAAATATTATTATCTGTCTTGGTAATCAACAACTTTTGAACTTATTTCAAGATGATATGAATCTTGCTTCCGTTCATGTTTAGACATTTTTGTATCCAAATCATGTATTGCCATGTACTTGACGTACAGTGAGCTGCAAAACTGCATGGAGAAATTATAAATGAAGTAATTGATAAATTCGCCATGCACGTTTGCAGCTGGTAGTAGGTACTTAAGGCTAGTTCCAATATTTTATGTTTTAAGTTTAAACTAGGGATGTACCGACTATTGATTTGGCCGACTAGGCCGACTACCGACTAGTCGGCGCTTGGGTGGCCGATTAGTCGGCCGACTAGTCGGCTAGTCGTCCAAAACATAATTTTCGACTAAATTCACATTTTTAATGTCATTTTTGGTCCTTCGAACGCGCTTTTTATGATTTTTTACAAGTTCAAAGGTTCATGACAATATTTATATACATTTTCCATTTTTGACAACCGGCTTGGCTTAGTGGGTAGTGATCCTGCCTATGAAGTTGATAATCCTAGGTAGGATATTTATTTCTGTGCTAAATACAGATATTTGTTATTTTGACAAAAAAAAGGAATTACGAATAGTTACATAATACAACCATAATTTTCAGATGGTAATTTAATTTTGTACTGTTTTTCTATCACTAATGAAGTGCCGACTAATCGGCCCTTTTTGCCGACTAGTCGCCGACTACAAATGTGGCTGGATAGTCGGCTTTACGACTAGTCGGCGGCTAGTCGGTACATCCCTAGTTTAAACATAACAAGAAGTAATATAAAACCTTACCTTCTGCACGACTAGGGGTGTGCCGAAGTCCTTGCCGCCCTGCAGCCGGAATCCCAGAGGCTCCGGGCCCGACTTATTCAACCGCACAGTTAGCAACTGTGCCATCTGTCGACAATACATAGGAAACTTTAGTACATGGATCAGGCGGTAGATGGCGCTTATTTCACAGATTTCATTAGGAAGAGAGGAAGCTGAGAAGCCTGAGGGTCCGACTTGTTCAACCACATAGGTATGTACCAACTGTGCCATCAGTCGACAATACAAAGGAAACTTTAGAAATTACATGGTATCAGGCAGTAGAAGTCTCTTAGGCTCCTTAGGCATCCACAATCCACAATTTGGATGATTTGATTTCTAGTCCACGGAAATATTAGTTTCATTAAATTAAATTTGAAAATTGGGCTGTGGGTGTCCCTAACCGGATAGCTTTAAGCCTTTTGAATAAAAAATAAGTAATATTAATCTGATTCGTCGAGGTATATTTTTTAACATACAGAACTAGGTCACGCCGGAATTAGCAATGTGTATATAAAGTGAATATCGGCTTTTTCTTCGAACAAAACCGTTCTATTTTAACACTGACATATCCTATCCATATCGTATCTAGAGCTAATATTTGATGTACGACAATCTTAAAGTTAGCATTAGGTTATATCTTTTAGAATTTCTCAAAATACTTCCTGTAACCGTAAATATATTTCTACTGACCACGAATAACAATAACTCCTGTGGATATAACACCCGACAAGTGGTGGACAAGTGTCATATAAGCACTTAACTGAAAGGTTTTATGCCGACATCGGCGATAAACGAGATAAACATGACCGCAAGCCATCAACGATGGTGGCCTAAACGGTTCATCGATGTCTCATATGTTCGTGATAATAAACGTTATGCGCAAAATGTGGACCTGGCTTAAAAGCCTAAGCATAAAATGTGAACCTGCCTTAAAAGCCTACAGGTAAGCAGTAAACCTGTCATACTCATCGTTCTTATTTGAAGAAAAGGACCCGCAGCTTTTAGCCTCCATTATGCCTGGATAAGGGTCATATATCCTTTAAGAAAAGTAAACCTATACATATCACGCAAAATCCTGCCTGAAAGTACAGCTGTGTACTTACCACCAATAACTAGAACCATAGCAATAACTCTTATGGACAATTATCAGACCAGAGGTGGACAAAAAACACGCAGAGAGCATTAAAGATGAATTTTAAACGGCTCATTGATGAATTTTCATAAAAGCTAGATGGGAAGTTAAGCTTGTCATACTAACTTATAAAAAAATTACTTACATCATAAAAATCACTCAAAATACTTCCTGAAAATGCAGTTCTATTGACCACCACTGTAACCATAGCAAATACTCTACCATAACACAGCTTTTTGACTTTTCAACAAGTTCATCGATGTCGTCTACATAAGTGCGTGATAAACATTTATTAATCCACAAATGCGAACCTGCTTTAAAATTCTTTAGGCAAGTTAAGTATTAAACCTGTCATATTTGGAGAAAAGGATCTGGCGCTCTTAGCGTCCATTACGCCTGGATAAGACTCATAAATCCTCAAAGAATGAAAGTAAATTGGCGATTAAGATGACGAGGCATTAGCTTGGCATTTGATCGACCTAATTGATGATTTATTTTCTCCCGGCCAGACATCGTGCGATCTATTTTATCTGTGATCAAATCTAAGTGCGAACGCAAAGACATTAGTGAAAGGAGCCGAGCAAAACTTTCGTTTACAGGTACAAAGAATAAACAATAAACGAATCATTTATCAATATTCTTCAACAGGTCGTTGATTTCTCTTCGTGATATACTGGATTTAATTAAGGAATCTTGTGGTTAGATCTCGGATGACTTTAGCTTGGCTGAATCCGAAAAGTTTCAAGTCATTTGTATGATGGATTTTACAGTTCAAATTACCTACGCCTAGGAGGTTATGCGTGATCTTGACGAAGCTGATTAACGGAAAGTTTATATGTATAAAACATAATGTATTATTGGTATTATTGCTTATGAATAAACAACAAAAGTTTATATCGTGCATCTAAGATTTTGTTATTAAGGCGCCGGCAGACAGTCTTGAAATTCATAATCTGAAAAAAGGAGTTGTATGCAATCTGTCAGATCAATCTGAAAATTCATAATCTTAAAAAATAAGAGGATGTGTGGACAGTTGCGAAATAGTATGGAACTCCGTGCACTCGATCTGATTTTTAAAAGATTATAAATTTTTCAGATTATTAATTTTAAGATTGTCTGTTGCCGGCCTAACTAATATTGTTATCTAGATATAGAATAGAATCTATATTGCTCTCATGTTGGTGTACAGACACTTTGTCTACCTCGGATTAAGTTGCCAAAGTTTAAGTAACTACATACCTACTTATGCGTAATGGACAAGACTTACTCTAATCCCCTTGTACCGAAGTGGTCATAACGGTCAGCTAAAATAAAAACGCTATCATGATGCAATATTTCAGACAAAGCACTTCGAAAGTGAGAGTAATGTATAACCTTGCAAAGGGCGCTTGCGCATCGCAGACGATCGGACGATTGACGAACCATTGGCATCAGAATCAACTCTCACTCAACTGACTCATGTCATTTATTTTTATTTTCATGTCAAGTGTTCATCAAGACGATATACGCAGATTTATCTTAAACGAGGCAGTACAAGTACTTACATAAATATTTTTATAAGGATATAATTTGATTATAAAACGATATTATAATGCACAAGCAAACGTTGGTATTTATCTAGATAATATGTAATACACACAAACAATAAAAATACCTATCCTAATGAACTTTGTTAACAAACTGTTCTTTAACAAAAGGCATAATGCTGGAAATGAGGAGGCACACTGACATTTTATCCCGCCAGGCGGCGCCTATGCAAGTGTCTAGGCATGTCACTGTCATTCATATGTGAGAGAGAGAAAAAATATATCATCTTCTCGCTCTCAAGTTTGAAATTCTTTATCTGTGCAATGCTAGTGCAATAGACTATTAGGGTGGCGCCATCTGTCATAACCTTTGCGTGTGGCTCCTCATTAGAAATAAACAAAAAATATAACCGTCTTTATGGAAAATATCCCCTAACGAGAGCGTCTACTATTCAACTTAGAAACTTCTCGAGCGCAAACTGCGCCTTTGTGATCCGCGCGTCAAGCCTCATTTAATCATTTTTCTCCGCACATATTGAAATGAAATGCACTTGGAGAATTGCATATTCATCCTTCGACGCATCGGCACCAATCAAAAGGTCGCGACACTCTCGACTAACGTCTCCATCAATTCTCACAATAAAAAGACTAAACATGTTGTTAATGACGAGTCATTCAGGCGCCTCTGACAACTTTTTGTGCTCGTTTAGCGCTTACAAAATGGGTGGTACGTGTACTTGACCACATGTATTTTGTATTTAATGTATAAATTATGGCATAGACCGGGTATTTGCAGACTAGCGAGTTTAAAAGCGGTCGTAGTTGCGTTATATTGCAGCACTAATACTTTGTGTACTTTTATCAGAAGACGCCGCTTTACAGAACAAACGTAGCACCTGATTTACCACGGCTTTAATTTCATTATTTTTATACACATCATAGCTGAAACGTAGAATAATGTATTGTTTACACCTTATATACGACATGCGATCTAAACTAGGACAGTCTCTAAAAATGTAGGAAGCAGTTCATCTCTCCTCTTAGCTAAGTCGAGTTTTAAGATATATATTTGATGAAATGCCTCAATCTTTGTCAGTAACTGTCTTAAAACTATATCTAACTCCAACGGTACCCATAACCCAACCAAAAAAAGTGTAAACTTCTATGCCACTATAATATATAAAAATCAGTGAGAACATGACAGTAGCTATAAATGGTAAAGCCGCTCTATTCTCCAAGAATGCGGGCCGTCCTAACGATAGTCTTTTTGCTGTCATCTCGTGCCCATTCTTGATGGCGTCGTTACTCTTATCTGTGGAATGCATTGTTTAATTACATGCTGAAGGCGATTAGGTAGAACCTTTGAGTAATTATGTTAACTAGAGAGGGCACCTCAACTTGATTTTGTGTAACAACACTTAGAGCCGATCAGCACAACCGCGCTTAGACTGTGCCGAACGGCTGTGGTAGATTGACGTATCGCAATGAAAAATATTTCGTCTAAATAATGCCGTCATGTGTAGTGAGGTACTGTACAAACTGCTCAGGAAAATCTAACTAAAGCCAAGGAGTGACTTTTCATACGTAGGTTTACTGCATTTTTGTTTAAACACGCTTACTTTTTAAAAAATGTATCAATATAAACTCATGCCGAAGCGCCATGTTGCGGCGGCGCCGTTTCGTTGAAACCAAAGAGTAAAAAATGCAACAAAAGCAGACGTGACAATATCGCAAGTTAGTTCAAGTTTCCTATCATACATTAAATTATATATATGTATCGACGCAAAAAAGGTTATTTAATTATTATTGTCAGAATTGCACAGTTTTCCGACATGTCGGTCTATAACAGATTCTCAATACGCGTGTCGAATTTCATGTGAGTATGTAAATGTAAGTGCAGTACCTAACCTATCTGAATGAATTTGGGTAGGTAGACGGTCAAGCAAATTATGAGAGTATAAAAACGCGCGAAATTCAAATTTTGTATGGGACGATAAACCCGCGCCCATACATACATGGATGTAGTTAAAGTTATGTATGCGACTATACATAATTAGGCATTAAAACATTCATCTTATCTTATTAACACAACAAAAACAACACTCATGTTTTAATGCCTACCATTATGCAACAGTCACATAAATAACTAATATCCAGTTGCGGCTACGTGTACACATGTATGCTCAGTCCGTATGCAGCTTTCTATGTGGGCATTTAAAAAAATTGGGATTGAGTTGTTAAGAAAAAGTTAAATCGCTGTTAGTTTTGCAACGATAATTAAGCACGGAATTTCAATAAAAACATCGTTTTTGTTTTAATTATGTAAATTATACTAAGCTATAATCTAAATTCAGAACGTGAAAAAAGTTTAGTTTTAAATACAGATTTCAAGCTTGATTGTCGTTACAAAACTAACAGCGATTTATGTTTTTTGTTAACAACTCACGCTAATTGAGAGTCATAAATTAAAAAAATGCCCATGTAAACCCATGTCACTTCTATACTACGACTTCTAATCTATGCACTCTATGCAGGGCTCATCATCGCGACCGAAACGTCGTAAGCGCCGAGTAAAATCGTAGCGCTTGCGACGTTACGGAAGCAGGCCATTGGTTCACACCCCGCCCCCTCGCCCCGCCTTCAGCTTACAGGCTGTGACACGTTCGTTGTTTGCTATAGCTCCTCTATACGAAGTAATAATTACTCAATGGGTAGAACACAATATGTCAACGTAAAGTAATCATATGTTAGTAAATATTGTAAGACAAGGTTACACAAATTTACTTTTCCACGGAGTGATAGACGACGATGAACAGATAAACGCAAAAAAAAACACGATAACTCAAAAAGGCCCTGGAAAATAGGTTTGTACTAATTGTACTATACCTACACCTCGGGACTTCTCGAATTAGGGCCAGTTGCATCAACCGCATTTGACAGACACATCATCGTGACGCAGCAGACATCTATGGAACTTCCCATACAATCAAATTTAACGAATGCTTTAACGGTGACAGACGATTTGATGTAGCCGGGTCTTAATATTATCTAAAAAAGATCCCTTTATCTCGTTTAGGCTATACGAAGCCTGACAATTGTGTCTTAACACAAGATGAAGACGTTCCTGTAGGTAGACACTGTATATGTGAATACAAACGACAAATAAAAATAATATTTTGATATGGTTACTAGTTAACTAGGAAAAATGGCTGTTAAAGTCCATATTCGTGTTGTACATCCGATATTTTTTGAAGAAGCATTTTAGAATCCGAACTTGGACTTGACACACTTCCTTTCGCAAACTAAGATGCGGCCCACTGTGCTAATTTAAATGTGCTTATGGAATGTCTACCATTCACACAATTACTTGGCTTTTCTTAAGCCTTATGTAAATGAGATAAGGTCGACCGATGATCTGTTAAATATGCTTGCACTTTGTAAACTGAGATGCGCAACGCGCACGATGTATTGGAAGTATAATTGCAATATTTACATAAGTCTAACCACGGAGTTGAAATGTAGTCAGAGTATAGATGAAAACTAAATTGGAACTTCATAATGAACTGTTGTTATTTGAATAGGCTTTCCAAGTTTCCATGCCTAATGCTTCAAGTGCTATCGATACGGTCCTTGCCGTCCGAAATCAAAACGATCCCGATATTTTACTAAAAAACTTCTTATTGAGCATAGAGCACAAGGATCCTTTAGGCATCCAATGCCACATATGAAAACTTTACACCAAAAACTTAGATGGAAACACAACTAAACGTACGCACGTACGTACGTACATCAATCGTATTGACTCTTACATGTTGGAGATGAATGTTGATGGATGGAGAGGAAGGGGTAAACCCAAACAACGATGAATGGATTGTGTGAAAGAGAATATGAGAAAGAAGATAGAAGAGAATGGAAGAGGAAGACATGTACCCACTTAACGTGATAACATAAGGGTAGAAGGAGCAAGAAGAAGAGATACTCGTACTGCCCGTGCAAGCTCAGCTTGGACCGAAACGAATCTACTGACTCCCTTCCTTCCTAGGTTAAAGTTATCTGCCGTTCGTTCTTAATGTTAATAATCGACATTTATCAAGCTATTTTACCTCTGCCTATTTTTTAACTCTGTGAGACTGTATTCCACTTTCCATTACGCTTTGCTGCGTAGTTTAGCACGGCCTTGTCAAGATGCCGGATGAAAGTAAAAAGGTAAACATGTCCCTCTGACCTACACAGGTAATCGATCCATTGCTGAGGGATGTCACTGATCTGTTTGATGCTCTCGGCATTCCACGAATATTTACTTAGTAGATACTTATTTGATACCGTTGCGTTGAATTTAAAAACTAAGTTATCAAATGCTATCATGCCATATCTCGGTTTAATGGTAGCTTTATTCAGAAGTGTGAAATGGTCCTCTCCCTTTAGGTTAGGTCCTAATACGTGTAAGCTTTTGAAAAGTAACGTGTTCTTTGTGAAATCTATTATAAATATTGGGTTTATTAAAACTATTAACACATTGGATTATTAATATGACCGTTAAATTAGTAAAAAAAGTCTACCTTTAAAATTCCAAGAACGCGATCAAGCAACGAACTTATGTTTTTATTTAGTTAGTCATGCGTTAATCGGTGACGTCACACGATGACTAACATACGAGGGTCGCGGTGGAACCTGGTATCTCAGTATTTGGGTGATCCTTTGTCAGAAAAATGATGCATCACTCATGAAGACAATCGGTTCAAGATACTTTGTGTAAATAAGAAACTGTTGTTTTTAGGAGTCTGCAGACAAACTTGCAGAAATGATGATGATGATGATGATGTTTATTAACAATATTAATTAACATACATTGGAATGCCCTGCATTTAATTCCCAATTTGATGATGTGCAACGAAACGAAATACGACACGCGCATGTGGCCAATGTACCTATCTACTGTCTATCTACCCTTTGTGATCAATTGATCATTTATGGTCTTAACAAAATAACTTATTATGATTGACCAATAACGTTATTTCTACGATTCGTATGTGCTTACATTTTAAATCCGGTACGATTAAAAATAATGCATAAATTATAAACTAATCTAACAACCGAGGAAATACAATAGGTTCAAGAATGCTACCCTGCGCAAAAAAGTAACAGTCGTTTATGGTCTGTATTAGTTAATAAAATTATAAAGACCTATAATTAAGTACCTACGTAGATAAAAAGCTAACGGTAGTATCATAATTATAATTCGACTACGCCTATAAACGAAACTACTTTGTTGAACGGTACGGTCTATTAGCAGAAGATTCTGCCATCCTGGGTGGCTAGCCGAATGGCACAATCGCTCACGAAACGCTCACGAAACGAAGCGCTAATAGATATCTATCTCTATCGCGCTTGCGTATTGGCGCGACAGAGCCAGCGGCGTATCGCTTTCGTTTGGCGTCGGAGAAATGCCATTCGGCTACGGGGCCTGAAATACTTGTCCTAAAGAATAAGTACCTGCATTTTATTTATCTGTGCTATACTTTCAGCTACAGAAACAGTGTTTACAAATTAACGCTAGCTTTTTAAATAAACTTGCTATAGATTGAAAAAAAAACTACTAGTTGAATTTGTTTTTTTTTTTTTATTTTAAAATTAAAATTACTCTGAGGGGGTTTAAGTATGTGACTGGTTAATAGTTGATACTTAGCAACTTTTACTAATCGATCCATCCCAAAATTACGAAAGATATCGGTTGTACCATGTAGATTGTAGACTTTAGATATGAGGCGGCAAATTTTTCTCGCGAGTTGTTCAGTTATGGCCAACATGGATGGCAAAAATATAGTCAGAAATAACAAAATCAACCTGTATTACTTAGGCTGTCTAAGTAGGTAAATAGCGACCTTTAGGCATGGTAATTATAAATTGTCTTGAGAAAGAGATGCACGCTACCGGTAATGGCGTGAATCAAGGTCAATCAGCCATTTGCCTACAAGCGTATTCAGTTACGCTCAATTTGATATCATATTTATACTAACTTTCACGGTTTTTATAATGAAATAATAAATTATAAGTTGTATCAAGCCACTGGCTCCCGTGCGATTCAAAGATGTACCATACTTACTTAACTATATTTTTTAAACGAATTATTTAAATACACTCGACATGTTTCGATCCGCTCCAATGGCGCGATGGCGCGCTGTCCCTGTCATACCATGTTATATAACATTTATAATATAACAGCCCAGTGTGGGAGCACCATAAATAACATATATATTCGGATCGGTGTTTCGCTTTTTGCTTAATAAGATAAAAGTCCCGTTTCAGATCAGAAAATTAAGTTAAGTGTTACCTATTAATTGCGAGAACGTGCACTAATATTAATATGAAATTGGTAATTAGGTATATCATGTTTTATATCTGAGTACGCCTCCGTGTAATTGACACTGACAGTTATGATTGTAAAACGTGGTTGTGGGAGGCAATTAATTATATATTATTACGAGTAGCACGTTTAGGTATAATGGAGAATATTGAGATGTCAAATCACTTGATACACCACTTAAGGAAGACAGGCCATATTAAACACCCATGGTTCCGCCAATATATTAAAAAAAAAAAAAAAACAACTGAATTGATAAAAAAAAATATCGAACTCGCGTGTGCTCAGTAGGCCTAGCACATGATGGCCGCGGGAGTATGTCGCCGCGAGATAGATGCCACGTCTTCTTCTAACTGTATTAATGACATAAGGACGGGTAGTCTATCTCGCGGCGACATACTCCCGCGGCCATCAAGTGCTAGGCCTACAGATCTCAAATTTCAAAATTAGAATCTGTATAAAATGCTAACTTGGAAACATCCGACAATCGTGTTCGTTTCACTCGTTAAAAAGCAGAAGTAATATAATAATCGTTAATACCGCAAACGAGATTTTTTTGCACCTCAGACTTGCAGTAGCAACCGTCTAATACTAGTTTTTGCAAGGCTAAGTCTAGATTTAAGTATTATGTTAACCGCAAACGGGTCAGACAATCTCGCCTGAACTAAATTTAACCGAGGTGTTTAGCCACCAAAAAATGAGTATAGTATTAGGATTAATCTCCAAAATATCGTTGTCCAAAACGGACTAAGAACACACATATTCCTTAAATAATGGCTGTGGGCGGCGATTTCGGTAAATACACTAATATTTGTTACCTGTTAACGAGTAGGTTAAATGTAAACATTGACACCTGTTGCTTGCACAGGGAGCTAAAGCTAACTCATAGTCAGAAAACCCACTTACTAGCCACGTATTAAATTTGGAACTTATTTCTAATCCATAAATAAATAGATTAGGTACACAATCTTATACCTACGAACAACCTGGCAAAAAAGAGTAAATGGACCTATTTTTTTAACATTGCAACACTTACAAAACCACATGCCAAACGGTTTACATAGACGGTGGCGCCCCTATCCAGGCTGTACGTAAAAGTAGGGCTAGATTGGCGCGTGATTATGTCGCCGCGACATAGACTACCCGCGTCCTAATGTCATTAAATACATTAGAAAAACACATGTGATATTTGTGCTAATGATGTGCTAGCCCTGCAGAAGCCATATGAAGTAATTCTTGCTTAGCTACAGGATAGATACGTGGGATCACGCGCGTAGTAAAAATAGATAATCCACCGTTATTCTTAGACTACCAAGAAAATCTAGTTTTTCTAATGGTCGGATTATTGACTCACATTAGCAACAGATCTTTTTATAAACTAATGTATGTGTAGGCGGACTTTTGATTGGACATACATTTAAAATGTACAAGAAATGGCAGTTAGATTGTAAAAGACAATGTATTTAGACACAATACAAATAAGTTTTTAGTAATCTTTAAGAAGAGTCATTTTATTAGGTGCCTAATTACCTCCCGCCGGGGTGTACGTGGTGGAATGCTTATAGTGACCCTGCGACACTCCACCCAAGGCGGAGACGGAATTCGTTGGTGGTTTTAGACGGTAGTCCTACATTGGTTAGTCCGTCATCGCCACTGGTCCCCCGGACAAGGTGGCATGCGTAAATGCATTTCCCCAACGTTAAAAAAAAAAAAAAAAAAAAAAAGGTGCCTAATTACATTCACGAAGTTGTATGGGCTAATTATTTATAGCCATTAGGTAGGAAGGAATAGCTTCAGTTTCTACGAAGGTAACTGTTGGACTCAAGAATTCTCAGAGCAACAGAACGCGGAACGTCTACCACCTTCGGCTTAAAATCTCAAAACTTCGATTCTCCCCGACTCCCATAATCAATTAATCAAACTAATCAACATTTTTCGCATCATACCACCGTGCCGTGCGACCTATTGTTATCAATACCGGTGATCTCATTCGCCGTTATAGTTCGTGTCATTGATGAAGACGCCTCATTTGAATAATCTATCCTTTAATAACATGACAAAATGATCCAACGCACGCGTCGATGTATACAAACTTTATTCGTGTTTGGTCAGCTGTGTGGCTGCGGCCTTTGGGGTCGCGTCGATACACATGATTGTTAAAGAAATAAAGGTTTCTTTATCGCTGATATGAGTGATATTTACAGTCTTATACGACAATCGCATAGCAAAAAGCCTACTTGCCAACACCGAAGCACACATTCATCTGTTCCGAGGTTTTCATATTTTCTTATTAAATATCCCTTAAGAGTTTAAGAGCCATAGTACCCGCAACTATTAATCAGTACCCTATTATCTTTTCAGACTCTTCCGTTTATATGATTTTATGAATAGTTGTCAGATTTGAAAGCAAAATTAGAGAGACAAAATGGAGCTTACAATTTAGATAAGGAATTACAGTTGTACGAGTAGAGAATGAAGAGACAAGACCTTTTCTAACCTTGTCATAATTTCTATTCAAGATGGATGGATTTTCCCAAGCAAATTAAAAGAAACTATAGCTGATAGGGTACTAACGACTAATTATCTTATCTCAATCTCAAAACAAAGGGACAAAAGAGGTGTAAAATATAACCCTAATAAGTAATAGAACCCTTGACGCACGCCAATCATTAACACGTGTTGTAAGACTTGTAGATACCTAAGCCTCTACAATTTAGCAGATGCCAATCAATTTAAAACAGCTGTTTTCTTTTGTTCGAATTTTGTTAGGTAAAAATACATACAAAATTACCTACTAATTATTACAAAATTCATCGACTTAAAATATTCAAACTTTGGAACCTTTCTCGCATCTTTTTGGGACACCGAAACTAGGTAGTAAGTGCATTAGGGTAATTCCGAATCACAGAAATGCTCGCATAATTTCGAAAGGGGAATCTTCATATGATGGAAATAATGGTGGTATTTATACGACTTTCGGAATTATCCTAATGCACCTTACCGAATTGTATAGCGAAAAGAACGTTTATATGGACCAATGGAATGGCCCTAGTCCACACCTGGGGCCCAAAGCTGAGGATGTAACCGGGATGAAAGCTTGACATAAATAAGAAGTGCTTCAAGTGGGGTGTTCCTGACTGGATCGGACTAATTAATGCGGCTCAGCGACCCGAAACAAGAGCCCGCTACTTTTCCTGATCAACTCGAATTTACTGCTGATCTGTTTCAACCCTGACTGACTCATGTCATGCTCATGCATTTAGCCAAGAGTACAACGGTAAACGGTGACGAAAATTTTTCATCTGGCTCTGTTGCACTAATACCTAAGAGGACTAAAGAAATATCTGTAGGTGCGATACGCTGGTTATACGCTACAGAGTGTGAACGATTGTACCTCACCTACCTACTTTTGGGTACGGGCCCTGCTTCCCCAGCAGCACAGTATAATAAAGAGTACTATCGTGCCAGAGTATTGGGTCTAAGGTTACCCTTTTATACCAGTACACATAACCTAACAATGTCATGTACGAAGTCAGGGCTTTCACTGATGCGCCCGACCTCGCCCGAAGAGGTCGACCATTGTGGAAGCGAGATCAATAAGTGATAATTACGGGCTTAGACAAGGCACTTGCACAATTTGTTTACGTCTTTACTACAAGGATAGTGTATGTAATATGTAAGTAGGGCATATTTTAATGCACTACCAGAATAAGTAATAAGTGGTAATAACCAATACTTCTACCGTGCAGAAACTAAATTAACTTCATACAAAATCGATGTTTGACAGCGGACAAGGGTCTTATTGACTCTTTCTAATGCATGACACTTCTTCTTCTTAGGGCCACTTGCACCAACGAAAATGGGGGTTAACCCACCATTTTATATGGAATTTGACAGTTGACAGCCCACTAACCCTGAGTTAAGTGGTTGGTGCAAATGGGTTTATCCTGGCATTTATACCACGGCTCTTTTTCAGCCTGGGGTCGTCTTTGGCAGATTATTCAGGACACTTGACTATTTCAGTTTATCAAAAATCAAGTAGGTAGATAAATATCTTATCTGTGGTACTCAAGACGTCAAGTTGTGGCAACCCTAATTAATATTTTCTTGGCATTTTCATAATTTGCGACCCAAAATTAGCGTAGGTAAGTCGATATCGCTTCAAGTTTATGTAATTAACACAAAAACAATATTTTTATTGAAATTTCATGCTTAATTATCGTCACAAAACTGACAGCGAGTTAATTTTTGTTAACGACTTGCGCTAATTTTGGGTCCCAAATTCTGAAAATGCCCTCCTACGTAGCAAATATAGCAATGCGACACCCGAACAGAGCTAAGGTATCTTGAAATGAGAAGATTCCTATCACTACCTATTCTAATATTTCTACTTAATGTTTTTTTTTTCGTAAAGAGCGTACACCCATCTTAAAGGCCGGTAACGCACCTCTAACAATTCTGGTGTTTCGGGTGTCCATGGGCGGCAGTGATCGCTTACCATCAGGGGACCTGTCTGCTCGTTTGCTTCCTATTTCATAAAAACAATCATGTCACAGAACGTAAAATATCAACAACATAAAATGCACAAGGTGCATTGCATGAAACAGATGTTTTCATTATTACGTACTGCAAAGCGGTATGTCACTGTGCAAATAACTAATGCTCAAAGAAACCTTTTAACGGCGGGCACTTTTTAGCACGCATTCCTCATTCCACAAATAAATATTTTACGTCGGTATTTTTGGGGCTTTACCCTGCATCGAACATGGGTCTTTACTTATTTCTTGTGCACTTTGCATCCGCGAAATAATTATTTTATTTATTTTATTTCAAAACAAATTACACAGTATTACAGTGAGACACTAAGGCACTGTGCAATGCATAAAACATCATACTATATTGTTAATACTTAGTGTAATAACGTTAACATAATAAACTTAATAACTAACTGAAGACACCCGATCATCCATCGCTTCGCATAACCTCAGACATTCATCACATAAGACCTTCCATCTACTGGCAAAAACGTCACAGTCAGGTGCTGATTTGAGAAGCGCATTAAGGTACTTCAAAACGCGAACTAAGGGTGAGTTCCTGTACGCTACAGTGCGCGCTTTGGGAACTGCTAGCAAGTCACGAGTACGCGGCCTAATATTGGCCATTGCAAAGAAAATATCGACAGCCCGAACACTTGGAAACATTATGAAACATACCTACAGTTATTCATAGTAATTCTATGTAGGTATAGTCTGAATTGACCCAAGGAGTAGATTTGCTATTCATGCACGGTGTCACCTCTGCGTCTGCGTCAAAAAGCAACTGAATAATATTTAATTGACGATCAATTTTATCTTTATACTGTATGTGGGGTTTTCTGCCCCTCTAGCACAACTTGCTTTGTCGCGCTTGATGTATGGACTCGCGCGCGAGTTGTGCTAAAGGATCTGGTGTACCTAACCTCCTCAAAATTAAATAGGCGAGTCTATTTTCTCGAACTCGGTAATGACAGCCGTTGTTAGCACTATAGGTAACGTTCGGTCGCCTGCTCATTAGAATAGTAGTTCCAGCAGAGATGTTTTCACACAAAAAGTACGTCACTGTGACGTGCTCATAGAATTTACCTACATTTATTAAATTTAACCTCGCTTTATTTTCGTTAACATTCAAGCGGACGGCCGGCGGCCCTAGCTGCCGTGTCTATCCGTTCCGTTTCACGCTTTCAGCGTGGCTTTCTTCGTTTTTTTAATTCTTCGTTAGTGGCACTAGGTATAAATACATTATTCCTCGTAACAGTAGGGTATCTTTATCCTTAAGGTTCAGTGTGAAGAAAGTTCAAGGCCAAACCGTTATCTCGCTGTTATAGCGCATTTTTGGAAGCTCCAGAAATCGTACACTTTTCATATCATATTGGCAGTGGTGTTAGTGCGTTGTCACATTATCCGATCCGATATCGGATGTAGGACCGATATATCATATATTTAAGCCGCCATCTTTGATTTTTGCCTTTGAAATCCTTTGCCAAGCAGAAATTGTATCCTTTTCAGATTCAACCGAGAAAGTCGTCAAACGACTTTATTTTTCGAGTTGCTCAGCAAGATTACCGAGATGACATTTCATTTGACCTCTAACCCTCAATCCAATTTAAAAATATTGGATAACACATTGTATAATACAGTGA
The DNA here is from genome assembly GCF_023078275.1 of Leguminivora glycinivorella. Classification (NCBI taxonomy): domain Eukaryota; kingdom Metazoa; phylum Arthropoda; class Insecta; order Lepidoptera; family Tortricidae; genus Leguminivora; species Leguminivora glycinivorella. The sequence goes on from NC_062975.1 coordinate 19,577,230, forward strand.
TTACTGTGTGTCAATAACCTCCAAAACGCAAAGAGAGAACCTTGGGTAAAAATAATACGGTTGCGAAACTCTTGGCTCCTGGCCACGGGTGTGACGGTTGAGCTGATAACACTTTGCTTAATAAAATAGCACTCAAAATGATATGCGTGATATGCGATTGGGCATGTCTGAAGCGATCGATATTACAAAACACGCCGATACTTTGTTTACATTATAGGTTAAGTACCTTTTGCTGTAGGTGTTTCGGCGTTTTTATGGCTTGGGCGAGCAATTCTTTAAAATGCTTAAGCGGCTTGGATGATAATTTTTGTAAACTTGTTGAATTGGCTGTTGGCATTGGTATAATTGATTTTTTATTTTTTTCGATTAGCTATTTCATTATTTTTCCCCTTACTAGCTCGGAAACACGTGTTTTGTCCTTTAATACCAGCGGGTAAAAACGCATTTTATCCACTAGTGGATAAAGTAATTTGACCTTGAATATAATCATTTTTTCTGCTTTAAAATTGATAAAAGTGAGTGAATCTAGTGATCACGATGATTTTACCACCTGTGGAACTACTGAAAGCAGTGATAAACGCGCTTTTTGCGTTGTACTTTCCTCGCTATAGTGAGGGGAAAAGTTTTGTGTTACACTCGGGTGCAAATGTATTTTACTTCTCGTGTGTTAAAAAACTCGCAAGTTCAGGATTCTATTCTCGAACCACTCGCTTCGCTCGTGGTTCAACTATAGAATCCTTTCACTTGCTCGTTTTTCAATTCCACACTCGGCGTTAAAATACAACTTTGCACCCTTGTATAACAAATAACTATTAATAAAAACGCTACATTGGTTGACTGGTAGAGAATGCCTTATGGCATTAAGTTCGCCTATTGTACATTGTGTTTCTTTGTTCAATAAAGATTAAATAAATAAATAAATACATGACATCAACTTTAGAAATTCGTATTTCAGAAAAAAGTTTTCCATTTTTTGACCAACAAAAATAATGTATTGACAATGTAGAGACCGCAATATGAATCACGGGTTTAACTAGGTAGTTAACATGCATGTATTTGCACCTATATGGAGTAGTTAGAAGAATTTCATATTCTTCTGTAGGAATGTTTATTTACTAATAGACCATCGTCCACCGTAATTTATTATCGGTTTTCCCAAAGCAACCAAATCATGATAAAAGCGATAATTGTCATGACACAGCCGTAGTTTTACGTAAGATCCTTCTGTCGAGTGATATGTGGTAATTGAAGGCAAAGTGTGTATGTATGAGTCACGCAGTTCAGGGTTTCCTCATCAATGGCGTCAAATGTTATGTAAATAAAATCAATTTTAACAATTAAACTAGTCCGCTATATATTGTCTATACAGCATGTATCTGAACTAAAAGCCAACACTTAAACCCGTTAACGTTTAGATCATACTGAGCGACTTTTACCGAGGGACCAACCCCGAATTCCCAAAAAAAAAATTGGCTGTTTCTTATATTTTGGTCGTGTGAAGCTGAATTTTTATATGGGAGTTTCAATATTTTTTTCGCGATTTCAGTCTTGGTGCTATAGCAGAAATTACTCAGTATGATCTAAACGTAAACGGGTTTAAGTGTTGGCTTTTCGTTCAGATAGGTATACAACTAGAGTGACATCCAATGAAAACTGTAGATAAAAGTTCCGTAACTTTTTGGAATAATTCATGGGAAAATTCTCATGTGTCTGAAACTTTTCCAAAGGCTGATTGCCTCGATTGCACCACATGTCACCGTTAAAGTGTCCGCTAAATTTTATTGTATGGGAAGTTCCATAGACCTCTGCTGCGGAACGTTGATTTTCGTGTTAACAATGTTAACAGTGGTTGATGCAACTGACCCTAAAACTACAAGAAGTTGGGAAATAGTTTTTGCTTTTACATCGTTATTAACTGAACCCCGAAGTCATTCATTTCTATTCATAAAATCATCATGGTTTGATTTAAGTATGCGATTCTTTCATTTTTCGTGTTTTACGGCTACAACACACATCCCACATGCAGTAATTTAATGCACATGTTTATTTTTAGGACTTTTTCCGGCTAGCAACATTAATATTATAAATGGGTCATGATTGGCAACCAACCAATATTTTAATGGCAAAATTTTCGATTTAACATATCCGCTCAATGCAAACTTGGATACCTATTAATAACTTAAACACATATAGGTCAAGGAGTACGCATTAGGAGTGTGTGGTTATTGAACTAGGCAATTCAAATTAGGGCGTTGTTAAACCACAATAATTGAAACAAGCATGTATGTAATCCCTCTGATGATATTAAACTTGTTTTCCTTGTGTTTTCATAATGATTGTATAGCTATGTATATTGCATTAGGTATAGGAAGTTCAAATGCATGCACGTTTTATTTAGTTACTTATCATTGTTATGTGACACAGCTTTAATTAGGTATGTGTTGTACATGTGTATAAACTACCTATGAACTAATTTTGTTAATTTTTAAATCTAATAATAATTTACTTTGATATGCAGTATTTTATTGTTTTCAGTGGCGGTCTGATGACCCAGATTGAACACATTGTTGATGTACCTACTACAGTAAATTACATAATACCTAGAGGTATACCACATTATTATAGTAACAGTAGCCCTAATGCGAATGAAATAGGGTTTACATACATAGTTATATCATAAATCATAATGCTATTCTAAACATATCTACATTGAACTCATTAACTCCTACACAAATTACGGTATCAAATTATTTATTTAACATTATTTATACATCTCCGCGATGCCGTACATTTTATGCAAATGACAAAACAGTGTACTTATTGTTACATTTTTCCTCTTTCCTCCAGATGATGACGTCACATCACAACACAACCGTGTCCAAGGGTGAGCAATATGACTAAGGAACAGTCTCGATTGTCAGGAGCAGAACGGATGTGCACCATTGATCCCGGAGCAGTATTGGCATGTTTATGAGTCGCAAAATTAAATGGTTGTCTTCAATCAGTTGTGGGTATCAAGTCAAAAGTAATTGACCATCTTTAAACCTTCTCTGTGAGTCACTACCCTCGTAAGGCCCACCATAGTTAGTTTTCCTATTTTTAATTTGAACCTTGTTCTATAAGTGAACTTATAAGAATTTCGTTGTTTCAAAAATCAAGTATTAACCCTTCGTCTGTGTTTGATAAGGATCCTAACATTCCTAACATAAGGCGTTGGATTTTTAAAATGTATATCAAAGTTAATTATTTTATGACAATTTATTGACAGAAACAAACAACGGGTTAAACAAAAATAATTCTACTTTAATGAAAGATTGCAACAACTATGTACATTGTAATGTACATTGAGCCTTACGAGGCTACTGTCGTTACTCGTTACACTCTGAAAGACCAAATCATGCAAAAAAGGATTTAATTCAGAATAAACATTCTTCTTCAGGCGATTATTCCTGATATTTGAACTGTAGCTAGGTACGGTTCTCAACCACAGATGACTTTGATCATGGTACTTATTCATAGTCGTGACGTAGTTTTCTTGCGCTAACAGCCGAAACGTCACTGTCTCTAAGCCTAGACAAATTCATTGAACCGGTAAAACTGCCAGACACTATTTTATCTAAGTACATACCTGCAATTTAAAAACCGCAACTAAGACCACGAGAATCCAATAAAAAGTAAGGTAAGTGATAATGCTATTATTAGAATTAAATTGCCTAGACGAAAATAAGACTTGTTAAAAACGTGATGATTGGATGACACCGATGACATTTTTATGCACTTTGAACAAATATACCTACAACAGTCCCAGTGCAACGCTTTACAAAACTGATTCTCCTGTTTCATAGATAAAGTTTGAAATGGCTTGTTAATGCCTACAGCCGGTTTTTACTACAAAACTTCTAAACATAGACTCATTAAATATGCAGATTGGAGGAGACTATAACTCAAGTTGTCACTTTAATATTAAAATGGAATTGTGTGTCAATGACCAAACATTAATTCTTCTTTAGACAACACAATTTCTATGAATGAAAATGCTTATGCATTTTAATAAAACATACTTGTAATGGACTGTTATATATCTTATGGTCTGAAATAAATTTTATTTGAATATTAATAGAATATTTATTTATAAATAATAAATAAATATTATAGGATATTCTTACACAGATTGACAGAGGCCCACGGTAAGCTCAAGAAGGCTTGTGTTGTGGGTACTCAGACAACGACATAATTATATAATATATAAATACTTACATACATAGAAAACATCCATGACTCGGGAACAAATATCTGTCATCAAACAAATAAATGCGCTTGCCGGGATTCGAACCCGGGACTGCGGCGTAGCAGGTAGGGTCACTACCGACTGCGCCAGACCGGTCGTCAAAAATCGGTCGCCGGTTTATTATTTATATACATTTTGACAGCCGTCTGCTGGTTCAGTTTCCCCAAAAGAGCAAGCATTATCCAAGCGAGCTACGAGCGTACGCATAATATTTCGACTATTTTTAACACTATCGCGCTAAACAATGAGTCCATTCACGTCCATTAGTCCACACACTTATGCAACATATACTTGCACACTATTGACTGCTCTTAAACCATACTGCAAGGATTTAAGGTTCACTGATATTCAGTTTTACGTGTTGTTGTTGGTATATATGATTACATGAGTAATACCGGGTAGGCCTGGGGCTAGACTGACTCATCGTGCACCAATAACAATGGGCCACTAAACTGAAAGCTAAGAACATGCCATATTTAACATATAGCTAGGACACGAAAACTTATGTGGACTGCATTTAGCGGTAGATGCTCTCGATAAGGGAGCCCTTCTGTTTTGGCCTTCATTAGAAAGCTAAGGATAACCTGGAAGGACATGTATTGTTTTTTGAATTTGGAAGTTTTTGATACACAATAAGAAGGTCAAAATACATTTTGGGATATGTACAAAAAAATTGTCCACGAGGACTTAAGAGGATACAGTATGGTGCAGAAAAGAAAATAATGACATGCTGAAGGCTTCCCAGCAGGTAATGTGGTCCTCGTGCTATAAATGTATGTAGTATTCGTTTTATGCGCACACTGAGAGAAATTTGCATTGTGAATTTAACCAGTTCGACTTGTTTATCCGTTTGAAACAAAAGTATTTTAGTAAACGGAATAAATCACAATTTTGATGATACAAGTCGAATTTGTACGAACAACAACATCAAACTTGTTATTTCATGGAATCAGCCAAACATATGTTTAAAACAAAGGGATATTATTAAACGCACAGCAAAAAAATAATCGCCTATCAATTTATCGTCATCAATAATATACTTCTGTACATCAAATTAATTACTTCACTGCAAATAAACTAAATGATTAACAAAACTAGTGATGCAGATTATTCCAAAATACACATCAGCACGACATTACTTTTTTCCTCTAATGCAAGACAATTAAATTCCTTTAGGAACAAAAATACAACAATCTTATCAAAAATACTAATTGCGCAGCAATTTACCCGTCTTCATAGCAAATTATTTAATTCGAAGAGCATACATCCTTTTTTCTTATTTTTTAAGTATTCACGTTCAGCTAATTTAATAATTATTATAGCTACAATATCTTAATTCATTGCATTATTTCTAAGGAGCAGAATTGTCACCGTCACGAAAACAAATTTTTGCTAGAAAATTGGGTTAGGTTAGGTTAGAACTGCGACCCTCACGGAAACAAACTTTTGTAAGAAAAGTGGGTTAGATTAGGTTAGAACTGCGACCCTCACTGAAACAAACTTTTGTAAAAAGTGGGTTAGGTTAGGTTAGAACTGCGACCCTCACGGAAACAAACTTTTGTGAGAAAAGTGGGTTAGGTTAGGTTAGAACTGCGACTCCCTGGGGTCTCTGACGACGAGATGATGAGGGTAGACATCCGCCTGAGGGGAGGTAAAAAAGCTCCTGGGCCTGACGGGGTACCTGGAAAAGTCCTACCTATCATGCTAAAGCATCTCGGAAACCGAATTAGGGAACTTTTTGATGACTGCCTGAAGGAGGGCCTGTTTCCGAGAGGCTGGAAAGAGAGTAGGTTGTGCCTCCTCAGGAAAGACGGCCAATAGTGCTCCTTGACGAGGTAGGGAAGATCTTAGAGCGTATCCTTGCTGGCCGCATTCTCCAACATCTTAAGAACACCGGCCCGGACGTCAGTGACAGGCAATTCGGGTTCCGGGCGGGGCTGTCCACAATGGACGCACTTTCCTCTCTTAGGAAATTTAGTGAGGATGCAGCGGGGAGAGGGCAGGGTGTCGTAGCGTTATCACTCGACATCGCCAACGCCTTCGGCACCCTCTCATATACCGTAATCAAGGAGGCACTTCGGTACCACCACCTGAGGACAATCGTGGAGCACTACCTATCTGAGAGAGTAGTGCTCTACGAAACAAGAGAAGGTCGAGCAGAACGAGAAATGGCCTGCGGTGTTCCACAGGGGTCAGTCTTAGGACCACTCCTGTGGAACATCGGATATGATTGGGTGATAAGGGGGGCGCCGCTTCCCCGCATGTCCACCATATGTTACGCGGACGACACAATGGTGGCTGTGCGGGGAAGAGAATTGGAGGAGACACTGAGGAGGGCGGCGGTTGGCACAGAACTGACGGACGGCCGCATTCGCCTGCTTGGGTTAAGGTGGCCCTCTCGAAGACGGAAGCGATAGTTCTCGGGGGGAAAGGACGGCGCCTGCCCGCCGGCTTGACGATTCAGGTGGAGGGGGAATCTGTCCAGGTCCGTCAACAAAAAAAAAAGGTTAGAACTGCGGCCCTCACGGAAACAAACTTTTGTGAGAAAAGTGGGTTAGGTTAGGTTAGAACTTGCTCGATCCGCCAATCGCGTCATCTTGCGTAGGGACGGACTATCACTCGTTGAACCGTAAAAGCTGTTTAATGCAGTCAAAAAAGCCGTTCTTCTTCTCTGTGCGCTTGCGCTTTAAATTTTATGTTTTTTTGCTGGTCACTTTATGTTGTAATTAATAAAAAAATTGATTGCAATTAGAAAAAAATGCTGTGTCATTTAGATAAACTGCTGTATATTATGTAAAAATAGAAGCTACATTTAAAAAAAAAGCGTTGCTAGGTATGATGTGCGTTGGTAATTATTAGCGATGCATTAATGAAAAAGCTTTACTAGAAGTTAAAATAGATGTACGCTACGAATATATATTGTAGTGTATTTAGTAATATTTTGAGTTGCAAATTTTGCTGTGCAATTAGTATTTTTGATATGAATTTGGACTATTTTTGCGTAAAAAAAGTTATTTTTTTGATTTGCGTTTAAATACCACCCTAAAACAAATGTGTCATGTTGCTTTTATAAAATCAACGTGTTGATTCAAATGACAAGTAACTTGTAGAATGTACTAGTTACACTTATCAAAATCTAACCTGTTGTTTGAATCAAAGAGCACGTAATCACTATTTTAACCAAAAAACTTGTTGAACGAACATGATACTTAACTGATTGTTTTTTCTCTCAGTGCATAAAGCATCATCTCTTCTATTATTAAATATCCTTAAGTATTATTTATATTTTAAGGGAGCAGATAGGTAGACCTTAGAAACGATGCTACTACGGCAATACTTAACTACAAAAAAAATTTGTCCTATATCGGATACAAACCACCGAACCAAGTTATCGTTTGACGTAGGTATAAATATATAATATACAGAAAACAAATAAATCATTAAGGGCGTGTCTTGAGTGATAATGATAGACTTGATCATACCAAACCAAACTAAGATTTTATTTAATCGTGATAAGGTAAGTAATTACTTTGAACTAACATAAAATGTTTACTTTGTATTTAAAAAAAAAATAAACTAAGAAAATTTATTAAATCTTTCACCGAGAAGTTTTTTATTTACTGAAAATTACCTGCTAAAGAATAAATTCGGTATCGTGTTCTAAATGGAAAATAGAAGAAAAAAAATTGACTAAGTAAAAAATCACTTTCTTTTGTTAATCTTGAGCCAGTAGCCAAGATCTTATCGTTGATGCTCTGTAGCGTATCGTCTTATCCCTCTCTCTCTCTCTCTCTCTCTCTATCGTTCTTCCGTATTGGTGTGACAGAGCTAGTTAGCCTAGCCTATCTTTCGCTACGGAGCATCAACTATTGTACTCTTAGCTACAGGATTTTTAGGTTTAGTTTGCCAAATCTATATCAATATCCGATATTTGACGACCACATGTTAATTTTGACGTAAACCGTCAAGCTACATCGAAATCACAATGACTCAGACTCAAATTGCTACTAAACACAGTGAGTAAGCCTGATAATTATAAATGACCACCGTTTTTCAGTCGGTGACAATAATAAACTAAGTGCTAGGAAATATAATAGGTAGTCAAACTAACTCAAAGTATACCTACTGCGAGAGCTAAAAGACACTGGCTACAGTGGCTACTACTTAAATTTTTATTTCATTATTAAATTATTGAAATTTCACTACAAGAACAACCTTGAATCAAAGTATCTGTGGACTTCGATAACTCTTATTGATTTTAGTTATTCTTTGTCTTTTACAGCTTTCTCTCACAGTTTATCTGAGATGAACATTATATATGAATTAAATAAACAATTCAAACTTGTAAGTGACAAGAACAACATGGACTCAGTATTTCAAGGAAATCATTATTTCAGTTTCAGTAGACAATGATTTCATATTCCTCATAATAAGCGTCACGTAGGTAGGTAGCTACACTCATCGTAAGGAAAATGTATAAAAACAGAAACTAAAACTCATGCAATTCTAGGATCTAAATGTAACGCTGTTAGCATTATCTTGTTCATCTGTGGCAGTTGGTATACTCTGTCAACCAAGTCTGTCAGTAAATAAGAACAAAGAAAACTATATGCATCCTTTTCTTTAGGGTGCTAGAGAAAAGGATACCTATAGTTTTCTTAGTTCTTATTTACTGACAGACTTGTTTGACAGAATATATGCAATTCCGAATAGCTGGTATCCCTGCAATTTTAATATGTAAAAACTACGGCATGTACAGTGAGCTGCAAAATTGCATGGAGAAGTTATGAATGCATTAATTGATAAATTCGCCATGCACTTTTGCAGCTGATAGTAGAGTTAAGCAATTGGAACCCTAGGCCACTCTACAACCATGTCAAAATGACAAGCAATAAGAGATTTCTTACAATCTGATTTATAACGTCACTATGACATAGTTCTACAGTGGCGTAGGGTTCTAATTGGTTGACTGTACCTATATACTTTGCAGGCGTATTATTATTTGAATTTGAGGATATGAATTCGATATGGTTCGGTTAGAATAAACGTCACTTTTGACACTGATACGAGTAGATCCGATCCATATCTAATGACATATGTATTAAATTAAAGTTATACCTAATACTACGCCCGCTATTTAGCCTTATAATCACTTGGTGCCTTGTCTAAGTTTGGAACTTAGCTAACTTGCTATATCTAGTTTCGCCTCACGAGTTATTTTGCTATAGTTATTAAATAAACAGTGTTAGCCGTTATCAGAAATGTCCCGATTTACACGAACACACCCAGAAATGCGTTTACATTCGAAATTCCGCTTATTATTTAAGACCAAAATGAAGCCTAGAGTTTGTCTATGCTACCGACTTGAATAAAACAAAGTGTGAGAGTGTAATTAACGTTACATTTTCACTATCAATTGACACTAACGATGACATTGACACACTTAAGTCATTGCAGACGACATGCACTGCAGACTTGCTCCAGAACTTGTAATCTTTCTGATAGGAGGCAAATGAGCAGACAGATCGCCGGATGGTAAGCTATCCATATGCCTACATACTCTACATAATCTATACATGTTATAGGGAAACAATAAAGCACCTAACTGCTTAATATATAAACATACGGGTACCAAAACCGATTAACATAGATAAAAACAGTAATATCATTGGCGCTTAGTGATTGACGTATATAATATTATCTGTTAAGTTAACCCAAAAGGCAGCGATCTCAACATAGTGTAACGTAGAATAACGTAACGTAAATAAACAAACATAAATCCGATTCTGATTTATAGTTTCAAAAGATTTCAATGGATAGAAGGTGTAACATATTGATTGGAGAGAATCCTTTCAGGTTATTTTGCATAAGACATGAACTCTCATGATTCAATGTTTTAAAATGAGGGTATCTACACAACTAGTAGGGAACAAATCAATTTTTTTTTATTTGTTGTTTTTCAAGTACCTACTCACACTATTATATATAACTATAAACTATACATATATCTATTTCAGTTTGTAATGAGGGTTTATAATGGGTATCTACTATGAATAGGTACATGTGGCGTTCCATGTCTAAAAGGTCCTCGCTTCATCTGCATTAAAGATGATTTCTATTGGTTTCAGATAAAAACTTCCTTATTGCACTTGCAGTATTGCATAAGAGGACCCTTTTCTATGGAAAGCCACATAAAGTTAGAGTCATCAATTTAAATATGTTTATCTCCTTGTTAGTTTAACTACGAGTCAAACAGGTTTTTGTATGTCAATTAGGTATTCACATACAATTGTAACTAACATAATTATAGCCATTTGTTTATGATTTAATGAAGCTTTAAAATAACATGTTCTTTATATGAACAATCCCTTAATATCTTTGCTTGTATAAGTAATCTTTGTTTCACAATAAAAGAAGGCACAAATGGCGGACTCAATGCCATAAGGCATTGTCACCCACTGGACCCACCCATTGGTTCACTAACCAATATACCTATCTTAAGTACTTATTCTGATCGGAATAAACATTTTGTCTTATTATTCCCTTTTCATGTTGATTATTTCCGTTATTTTAAATTAGTTATTTGTTTTACAAGAGGGCACAATTCATGTTTAACCGTTCGTGTTAATATTGATATCGGAGAATGATGAGAAAAGTAGAGAAGTGGTACGAAAAATGGAATCTTCCGCGTTGCAAGTATTTCAAGGCACAAAGATTAAACAAAATTTTGAAAATTTTCAATGAGTGAAACACTAAAATTTTCACTACACAAACCAACCAACTATAGGTACATACCGACTTTAAATCAGTGATTAACCTCCCTCATAGTATTAAATACCTATTCATATTGGAGCAACATAAAGAACCTTTTTAAAATTTGCATTTCCTCTTTCCTTATTATCCTTTGTTCTTTGAGTAATCCTTTATTTACTTTCGACGAGCGCATGTTGAATTATTGACCTGTGCAAATATGAACGAAATACCCACGTATTGATTTTCGGTTATTTGTGAATTTCACGAATTTGCTCAGTTGCGCTATTTGCATAATTACCTAACTATCCGGTTACAAAAGTTATTGTCTATGTTTGTTAAAAAAAGTTTAATAATGCGATTGTCGCACTTACTTACCTAAACTTACGACTAATGCTTATAATAACTAAAGTTTTTATCACTTTCCAATTTGGTATTAGGTAGGCTAAAGGATTTTGGTTTTATGTGCATATAGATAGACAAAAATAAATCGTCAGCCAATAGGCTCTGAATCGATCTTATTGAGCATCAAATTCAAGAAATGAAATAACAGAAGTTAAGTAGGTATGTACTAAAATAATAAGTTTCGCCTTATAATCTCAATATCCACATATTTCTAACAGGTAACAAGAAGTCCAAGTCCCAAGTGCTATTTAAATAAAATAAATATTGGGGACACCTTCCAGAGATCAACTTAGCCCCAAACTAAGCAAAGCCTGTACTAAGGGTGCTAAGCGACGATAAACATACTTAAATAGATAAATACATAGAAAACATCCATGACTCAGGAACAAATATCTGTCTTACCGGGATTCGAACCCAGTCACTACCGACTGAGCCAGATCGGTCGTCATTCGCAATTCTAAAATTTTCATTCGCAAGTCCCATTTTTTGGTTACCGGTAATTGAATTATGTTGTTCCTGTTCAAACATTTCATAAGTCCACGGCAAAGTAAAAATCCCACTTCTCGAAGACAAACTGTCAATAAACACACTCAAATTCACGGCTATGTACCAAAACGTAATTTCACCCAGCCTCTCATTTTTAGTTGCGCGCGCAGAGTTTGGGTTGTTGCACCCGGTGCCGGGACCCGTCGGACCGGCCTGCTATCACGACCCGATTCATCGCCTGCCATGTGCTATCACCCATCGGTATATGCGGCATACCATGCCTGTGCTATGTTGGGCTTTATAAAGTCACTGTTCAATAACAATGAGTGGACGCTTTTTATTTAGGACTTGAAGAGCGTAACACAGGTATATAGTTACAGAGGTAAGTGACTTAAGGACTTTGCTGTCAGGTACCTTCACCCATTGCTACACTTGCTACCTACATAACTGTGCTGTTGGATTTTATAAATGATGGCAGACTGATATTACCTGCAGCATATTCTAAGCAAAGAGACTAAAAAATCGTTTTTTGAAAACATTAGTACCTAATACCTATCGACTCGAGTTTGATGTCACCTATAACCCCCATCACCGCTTAAATATTTAGGTAGGTAAATATACCGGCAACAGTAACAAGAACTACATTCTACAAAATTGCAAAAAAAAGTGGAAAACCGAATAACTAAACTGGCAAAATTGTTAATTCTTTTGCTTCCGATAATTGGTCGAAATATGTGTTGCATTGCGGATTATGTCCCTCCTGTGCATCTTTTGTCATGAGATAGGTATTGCCACCTGCTTTTAACAACCTCTACATCCTATGCAACAGCTGCAGTAACTGCACTTTAGCTTCAAAAGAAACGGTTAGTGAATTACGATGATTATGATACTCATAAACTGCAGGAACACAGTTACCTGTTAATATCTGACTGGAATCCCGCCACCAACCGATGTTGGTGGCGGGATTCCAGTCAGAAATTAACAGGTAACTGTGTTCGATTGACACTTTAGACCTCCAACTATTAACTAAGTAATTATACTTAGTATTATATGTATAGATATAAATAATACAAATTAGTCGTTACCTGATCCATTAAAATAAAGCAGAAACCATATCTCAATCGCCTGAAACGTAACTAAGTATAGGTAGGTACTATAATATACTAATCCAAAGCAGTTCGAGATCAAAGCACAGAGTTATTTTACGTCCCAAATTACCTACATCTGTCATAATTACTCGTACAATCGCAAGCGCAAGGTGCCAGATCTTTACAAAACCCAGAAATTACGTAAAAGTTGTTAATGAAACTGAATGTTACTGCCAGCGATAAAATCTTAACGAAACTGTAATAAAAACTACTGGATTCTTCAACGATGAATAAACGATGTGATAAGGCAAGGTTTGCCACGACCCTGTCATGTTTTCACAAGGTCCAGCGAAGAATTTTCCCCTCAGTATAATTATAGAGACAGGATGTAGTTGTCCCTTAGGAATGACTCTGAACACAATAATGCAGCCTCCACGGTCCAAGGTTCGGGTAAGCACCTCTATGGCACCAACCGGTTTAAAATTCGCGATCTGATTTTGCACCTCTGAATGGACAAAACTCATTGGATAATAATGCTTTGTGCATTGGCGGAACGAAACAATAAACTTGTTTTGAGAGACTTGAAAACCGGCAGTGTTTTCATATTGGAAATATTATCAAATTATCTATTGTGTCCCTGAAAATTCTCAAGACTTATTGAATAAGTAGGTAGAACATAATTTTCAGCGGGAAAACTTTGTAAAAAACATGTACAATTTGTAGACATTGAACTTGCAGACATTGGTTGGCGACCACCCAACTGGACTGGACGTAATTTACGTAGCCTGTACACAAAATCACCCATCTCACTGAATTCCTTGTGACATAACACGGTAATAATCCTTTGCTAATAAATAGAATTCATGACTAAGATGCTTACATCAGGTTTTAAGCGATGTATTGTTGTTTATCATTTTATTACATACTTTAGCTGTTTTGCATCGAGATGTTGCAAATTTGCGTGAATTTTAATGCTAACAAGTTTATGTCAGCTGATTTACATAGAAATTATAGCGTTAGGTAACCATGTGTAAATTATATTTTGCTATAGATTTCCTCAGTCGCATCCCAGAATAACAAGAAGGTAATAAATGCATGTTATTTTTCAAAAACTTTTCCTTAATCATACTGAAATATTTAAGTTCGTCGAGTTAGGTTGTTATTGTATGCTCATTGAATATTGTTATTTAAGAAAGTACTTATGATGTTGCAGAGCTTTCAGACATATAGGTTAGTGCAGTTGGCTAGAGCTGTTGACAAAATTGCGGTCATAGATGTCGTCAGAGGCGTCCGTCTGTGTTCTAGCCAGGACTTAAACTGATCGGCTACCACTGCATTTTGCAACTCTTGGCAAGCTATCGCATTTTGTCTGTACCACATTAATCCTGGACACGTACCATTAATAATGGGATTAATCATGACTAGGTTAGGTAAGTCGGCTAAATTGTCACTGAAACCTACTGATTTCAACTTACAAAATTGTAATTAATGCTTCAGGTTATTTTACAGAAAATATCTGAAATTCGGGCAGCGGCTGAAAGGTCGGACGCAAATAGATCAGATTAACGCCACACACATAAATATCGTCTCGACTAGCAAATTAATAAGCCTAGCATCTCGAGTTTCCTCAATCTTACTCCCGATTTAGCACTAGCTGTTCCCCGAAATCTGCTCAGCGCTTACCGTCGCGATAATATAATTAATATATTATAATACTCACGTTTGATATCGCTGTTTAGTGGTTCTTCACTAGGCACTGTCAATCACTGGTTCAAAACAACGCGCAGTTTGTAAAAGGCGATCGCGCTCGCGGGTATTTTTAGGTCGGTAATACGACACCGGCGGCGGACGGCGGTCGTTCGTTCGTGGAGTCCGGGCGAGCTGTGGCGCGCGAGTGACTCGCGGCGGCGGCGGCGCGCGCGCCGCGGCGCAGGACGATGCCCGGTCCCACCCACAAAGCCTGCAGTCTAGAACCTCTGCCCTAGGATGCATCTTGGTTTTTTAGCTTTAGTTTTTTAGAACTTAACCTAGCGGCTTGATTTTTTTTACAATTTATGCCATAGTTTCCGTCTGCTTTTTGAGAATCTAGAGACTTAACTGTGTAAAATCATTCGACATGGTTCTTATCTAATACCTTTAAACGAGCACTCTTGTATATTTATTTATTTTAAGTATAATTTCGACTTCGGAAACAGCTCTAACGATTTTGCTGTACCTAATTTGTTGTGGGGGTTTTCGGGGGTAAAGAAACTGAAAAATCGATCTAGCTTAGTCTTAGGTCCTGGTAAACGCGCACTGAGAGAAAATACAACCAGTTTTCATGTTCGTTCAACAAGTTTTTTGGTTAAAATAGCGCCTACGTGCTCTTTGGTTCAAACAACAAGCTACTTGTCATTTGAATCGGCAATATATTTGAATCAACAAGTCGATTTTATAAAAACAACCTGACACATATTGTTTTAAACATACGTTTGGCTGATTCAAACGGATAAACCGCAACAAGTCGAACTTGTTAAATTCACAATGCAAATTTCTCTCAGTGCGAGTTTTGGAGTTTTCATGCGTTTTTCTTTCGCATTATTATCTGTGTAAGAATGTCCTATAATATTTATTTATTTTATTTATTTATTTATTTATTATTAAACGCAAAATATGCTATACCATTGTATGATATATCATCTGAAAACACGATGTAGGTAATAACATAAAAATAAATATTCGCCCAGGTATAATTACGATAATTAAGTACCCAATGAAATAAAAAATATTTTTATCAAAATAGTGTTGTCGCTCGAGAGTTCCAGTGTCATGTTGAGCGACAGCGCCATCTTTGGACTACGAACTCAAACAAGAAGCTGTTGAACGTGGTGACGTATCAGACTGGTGACGTAGTGCACAACGTCTGTCACCACGCGGCGCCACTGTAGCGGGACCGAGAAGGGGTCGTGACAATGAAGACACGGCCCATCACTTTGCCATCGAGCAGCGACGAGAGTGGTCGAAATTGTATATTCCAATAGTTTTACTTTTCTAAGCTTAGCCTATTGATTTGCGGTAAAGTAGCTTCGAGTGATCTATTTCAATTTCAAGAATTGCTAATGATTAAAATGTTCCGATTATAATAAAGTCACGTACCCATTGCTATGATTGCTATAATTGCTGTGCTTATTAATCATTTTCTACATGTAACGATCGTAAAAGTCTTTGTTTGACATATTTCAGCGTGTTCAAAATAAACCGTTAATTATAAATAGTACTACTTGCCGATAAACCCTGTATTTATATTTATAGTGGAAATAAAAGGTATATCGTTGTATAATCTGTGTTCTTTTTATTTTATCAGAAGTATTGCGTATCTTCTGCGCCCACAACCATGCCACGTGCTCGGAAGAGGAAAGCGGGGAAAAGGAAATCGCGCCATCGGTCTACTAGCTCCGAATCGTCATCTACGAGCTACAGCAGCTCAAGCAGCTCGTCAAGCAGCGACAGCGACCGCGCTAGGAAGCGGCGTAGACGGCAGAAGAACAAACGAAGCCGAGAGACACAGCCAACCGTGAGTCAAAACATTGTTTTATCGTCAGTGATACCAGAGTTCGATCCGTTAATCGATGACGTTGATAGTTGGTTAGATGTGGTTGAGGCTAATGCGCGTACGTTTGGGTGGTCAAACAGTATGATAACATACCAAGCACTACAGAAATTGAAAAATACCGGTAAAATTTGGTTAGATGCTTTTCAAAAGAATGAGTGTAAATGGACATCTTGGACTTGGAAACAGTGGAGTGGTATGTTATCAGACACGTTTCAAGTTAAACGGAATACATTTGTACTTCTCAAGGAATTGATAGAAACGAAACCGTTGCCGAAGCAGTCGTTATATGAATTTTACTTTCAACAAAAAGCCAAAATTGACCGGTTACATTTAGGGTTTAGAGAACGCGACGTGATATCAATTATTGTTGGTTCGATAGGCGATGTTAACATTATTAACTCGGCGGAAGCGGGTAGTTTCAAATTTTGTGACGAGCTCGCTTCATTCTTACACGGCAAAGTCTACACAGAACCCGAGAAACCTGCGCCCAATAAAAATAGTGCGACTACCAAACACCCTTTTCGACCGACTAATACTAATTTAAATCCAACTGCCATAGATAATAAAGTGCCCAGTGCAAATGAAACTTCTACGTCAAGTAGCAACAGGAATGCAACTAACGGTATCACTTGTTATCGTTGCGGTGAACCGGGGCATAGAAGAATCACTTGCACTGTTAAAGATAATGTCAAATGCGTGTCATGTAATAAATTGGGACATTTAGAAAAAGCTTGCAAGTCAAAAACAAGCATGAAAGTCGAAAAGGATGCGGAAGTCAAAATGATTAATGATTCTAAGCAGAAATTTTTCAAAAAAATAATGTTAGATGAACTTGAATGCGAAGGTTTCTTTGATATGGGCGCTGCTTGTTCTCTGATAACGGAAGATTTTGTTAGGCAAAATAACTTGCATACATTTCGATTAAACGCACCTGTCAATCTTTTCGGATTCAGGAATGATTTGTCGGCTCAAGTGACTCATGCGGTGGCGGTTAATTTAAAGGTCGATTCAGTCGCGTTGATTACGACGTTTTATGTAATTGACACGTTGTCAGGTGGTGATATTCTAATAGGTCGCAATTTCACGGAAGATAAGAGGATTATGTACATTCGGTTGGGAGATAATTTAACATTTCAATCGGTCCAGTCAATGGAGGTGTTCAATATTAACACTAATGTACTCAATAATAGTAACAGTAAGGAACACGAATCGATCTTGAACGGCATTTTCTCGAAGTATCCTAAATGCATATCCAATGACTTGACCGATTTGGGTAAAACCACATGTGTTGAACTTGATATTGAGTTGACAACTGATAAACCAGTATGTCAGCGACCGTATAGAATGTCTGAATCTGAAAGAGCTACTACTCGCGAGATATGTAATGAGTTATTAGAAAGTGGCATTATTCGTAACAGTAATTCTCCTTACGCAAGCCCTGCACTACTAGTTAATAAGTCGTCAGGAGCCAAACGATTATGTGTAGATTACCGACAACTTAACAAGATCACGGTCAAGGAAAAATACCCAATGCCGTTAATCGAAGACCTCGTTGATAGGCTTAGGGGTTGTAAATATTATACCTCGTTAGATTTGAAGAGCGGTTATCACCAAATCTCAGTCAAACCTGAATCGGTCCATAAATTAGCCTTTGTTACGAGTGACGGGCACTATGAATATGTACGTATGCCGTTTGGCGTTTGTAACGGGCCAGCGGTTTTCCAACGATTGATGGATACAATCTTAGGTAATTTGCGTTTTGGGCGTGTCATTTGCTATATGGACGATTTGCTCATTGCCACAGAGACTCTGGAAGAAAATGTTGCGTGCTTAGATAATGTGCTGCAATTACTTGAATCGAATGGCCTAACTATCAATATTGAGAAATGTAAATTTTTCCAGGCAGAGGTAACTTTTCTGGGGTATCTAGTTTCAAAAGACGGGGTGCGTCCTAGTGATCGCAAATTAAAAGCCATAAAAGAGTTTCCCACTCCAAAAACTGTTCACCAGTTAAGACAATTCCTTGGGCTCATAAACTATTTTCGAAAGTTTATTAAAGATTGCGCTTTACTTTGTAAGCCCTTAAGCAATCGACTAAAGAAAGACTCTGTGTGGCAATGGAGCGATGAGCAAGACACTGCAGTAGAAAAATTGAAAGGTGCTTTAGTAGATAACGTCACGCTAAGCATTTTTGACCCAAAGTTGCCAATCAACCTTTATACTGATGCGAGTCGTGATGGTCTTGGTTGTATTTTGATGCAAACCACAGAACATGGCGAAAAACCAGTGCATTTTTACAGCCGACAGACAAGTAATGACGAAAAGAAATACCATTCTTTTGAGCTTGAGCTACTAGCCATTACAGGTGTTACAGGTTTACAAAAATTTCGTCATTACTTGTTGGGAACACAGTTCAAAATAATTACTGACTGCAATGCTGTGAGATATGCATTAACAAAACAAGAAATCGTGCCACGCATCAGTAGATGGGTTTTATACACTCAAGAATTTACATTCGAAATACAACACAGAGCTGGGTCACAAATGCAGCACGTCGACGCTCTGAGCCGAAACCCGATTAAAAACGATGACGTACCAACGGAAACTGAAGAAGTCATGTTAATAACCGAGGGAGATTGGCTTTTATCAGTCCAATTATTAGATTTAAATATCAGCAAAATTCGCGAAATCCTACAGTCAGGTGAGGCCGAAGCGAATAGGCAATTGTTTAATGAGTACGAGTTGGTCGGTAATAAGGTTTATCGCAGAACAGAATTTGGTAGACGTTGGGTAGTTCCGAAAAACTGTATCTGGCAGGTTATTCGACTAAATCACGATGATGTCGGGCATTTTGCGGTGGACAAGACTGTTGAAAGAATAAGATCGAAGTATTGGTTTCCGCGGTTAAAGAAAACTGTCACAAAATACATTAAAAATTGCCTTAATTGCATTTATAACAAACATGTCCACGGCAAAAAGCCCGGCGAGCTTTATCCTATACCTAAACACTGCAGGCCGTTTCATACGTTACATTTAGACCACCTGGGTCCCTTTGTCAAAACCACGCAACAAAATAGCCACTTGTTAGTAATGGTAGACGCTTTTACTAAATTTGTTTTCATATCCGCTGTCAAGAACACGAAAAGTCAAATCGTCATAAATGAATTGAGTAAATTGTTTAAATTGTTTGGGCCACCAAAACGGGTCATTTGTGACGCAGGTAGTGCTTTCACATCAAAACTATTTACTGAATTTTGTAAAAACTCCGGAATTAGGGCTCACATCATTGCTACCGGTGTCCCACGCTCTAACGGGCAGGTAGAGCGTTATAATCGGACCATTTTAGACGCTTTACGTAGCTTAGGCGCGGACACGAATGATAACAAATGGGACCAACACATTACAAAAATACAACAAGGAATTAATAGTACAATTAATAAAACAATAGCTGCGGTACCAAGTGAGGTATTTTTCGGGTATCGGATTCGAACTAGTAATGACGGAATCACTGATGATGATAATGTTGAGAACTCGGTCGATATGACGGCACTAAGGAATCAAGTCGATTCCAATATCAAAAAGAATGCCGTAATACAAAAACAAGCGTTTGATGCTAAACGTAAGAAAGCACCAAATTATACGGTAGGTGATTTGGTGGTGCTTAAAATTCCTAGCCAGTCAAACGATGGACAAAGTACAAAGTTATTACCGCTTTATAAAGGGCCATTCCAAGTAACCGAGGTTCTAGGCAAAGATCGCTACAAGGTTGCAGACATGAGAGGAGCAGAAAGAACTTCAAAACGGTACGATGGTACTGCATGTGTTGAGAACATGAAGCCGTGGATCAGCTTTGCAGCAGATTCCGACTCCGAACAGGACCCGGATGTTGTCAACAATATCGAAGGTAACATCTATCGATTTTGTTAAAAATTTGCAAAAGAGTTAATTTAATATTTAAATGTTTGGCCCAAATTTGTTTGATTTTAATACATTCAGTTTACTCAAACAGATAGTCAGTAATTTAACCTAAGTATATCTCAAAGGTTGTTTATGATCTAATGCAGTAGCCTCGTACAGAGATGGTAGTGTATGTACTTAAACTGTGGAAGATAGGAAGTGAAGGTCACTTTCTATTTTTATCGGGTATGTGGTGATACACGACTTGTAATCTGAACATTACAAGTTCAAACCACAATGGGGAGCGAGTTGGCCGGCGATGGGATAACAAACTCCACCCGAATAAAACAGTTTATTTACTTGCACTAATCTTTTAAAGGCTGCTTTATTTATGTATTTGTGAAACAAAACACTAAGACATTTGTGTTCTGTCCTCAGCTCCTGCATAAGATCCGGACGTGGCTCGGGACGAGCACGTGCTCCAGGCTGGCCGGATGTTGTCGCTCGAGAGTTCCAGTGTCATGTTGAGCGACAGCGCCATCTTTGGACTACGAACTCAAACAAGAAGCTGTTGAACGTGGTGACGTATCAGACTGGTGACGTAGTGCACAACGTCTGTCACCACGCGGCGCCACTGTAGCGGGACCGAGAAGGGGTCGTGACAATGAAGACACGGCCCATCACTTTGCCATCGAGCAGCGACGAGAGTGGTCGAAATTGTATATTCCAATAGTTTTACTTTTCTAAGCTTAGCCTATTGATTTGCGGTAAAGTAGCTTCGAGTGATCTATTTCAATTTCAAGAATTGCTAATGATTAAAATGTTCCGATTATAATAAAGTCACGTACCCATTGCTATGATTGCTATAATTGCTGTGCTTATTAATCATTTTCTACATGTAACGATCGTAAAAGTCTTTGTTTGACATATTTCAGCGTGTTCAAAATAAACCGTTAATTATAAATAGTACTACTTGCCGATAAACCCTGTATTTATATTTATAGTGGAAATAAAAGGTATATCGTTGTATAATCTGTGTTCTTTTTATTTTAATAGGTATGCCATTTTCAATAGAACATATTTATTTTATGAAACTTGTTCTGTTTTTAAATTCTTGAATCGCGGATCTAAGATATCCTTTCGCGGCTACCGGGCCGTCAGGTATTTAAAAACAAGAATGTCTATACAATACTTAAAACACTATAAACAATAACTACTACTAGATACGTAAAATACTTATGTATTTACCATCGCGAAATTCACATTTTATCGATATCGTTTATTTCATTCCCTGATACGATTCCCAATTTCGGTCTCACAAATTTCAAAAAAGCATTCCGCAGATATTCGAGTAGCGAAATCGGCAACTCAGAATCGGCCCCCGGTACGAAAATCTAGCCCGATAACACGCAGAGGCAATTAATCCGTCTGACTGAAGTTGTTGTGGTTGGCTTTATTTCAGTAGAAGTTGTATCCACAATGTGGTTTCAAATGCCACCGTTTTAAAACAACCACGAGACGTTACCCTTCTTCATTTAAATATGAACTTAGGTATTAGATTCGATCAAAAAGAGAAGAGTACCTATTTTTTTTTTATTTAAGAAAGAAACAAACGGTCTTTTACAAAAATATTAGTACATAGTATTTTTAAAATTTAAACCTGGAGTTTCATTTATGTTTTAAATATAATGCAGTGCAAAACAGTGAGTATCACACTATTCTACACTACACTACTAATTAGAATGTATGAACGTACATTTTGTGACTCTCATTCCGAAGAATCTATCCCTGAAGATGTTCGGCCTGACAATTTTGCGGTCATATTTAAATTAATAAACACAATTATTTACTTTTAGTCGAGAGCAAATGATCAGTAGTATCAAAACCAATTTAGCTGTTATAATATTCCAACCAAATAACAATTAAATAAAATGTGTCACGCCATTATTGTGTGGTATTTCGATTGTTATTGTAAAATACAAATCAATAATGTTACGGTATATTAGGTAACGGAATACAAGTTGTACGAGTTACAAATTGCTCAAAAAAAAAAACTTCACGTTATTTAAGTTAGCATGTCGTTGTTGGAGTCAGACCAACCTGAAAATTTTGTTAGACCAGGGTAACAATTTTGTTAGCGTCATGCTCAAGGGTTAAGTACCTAAACGTCATAATTTCTTACGAGCTTGACGTTTACAATGACACTTGCGCCGGCGTCGCTGTCAAAATCACTGCAAACTTAGCTTGGTTCTATCTTAGTAGGGTTTTTGCGTGTTCTTTATATTATTGCGGGTTATTGTACTTCTGTCCTTAAAGTCTAAGTCCCTTTTGTGCGGCGATGCGCAGTGTCAGATTAATAAAGCCTGCGTCTACCGAGACGGACACGCAGTCTGTTAAAAGCAGTATCTTGACTGGAAGTCTATTTGGGCCATTTTTTTTCAAAATTGTCCACCCCTTCATTTTTTTGGATTTGGAATTTTGTATGTGATTTCCACTCAGAATCGCTAGCTCTTTCAATCCTAATAGGAGAAAAAAAGTGTCCCAAGGTTTTTTCTCATTCCGTTTCATACATTTTGTATGGCGGTAACGGAATGGAAGGTTTGAAAAATGTATGGAAATCTTGGGATATTTGTGTTCTCCTGTTAGGATCAAAAGACCTCGCGATTCTGATTATCAATCGCGTAAAAAATACCCATGTTACAAAAAAGTGGGGTGGACCTTGAAAAAAAATGGCCCATTTTATGCCCATTTGCAATTTCTTAGCGAAGAGTTGCTGTAAGAATTATCCTGACAAATTCCTAAATTCCTGCAAGTTTATTTCTCCAAACAGTTCTTAGTGTATGAGACTGTATGCACTAAGCAGGCGCTTTAAATTTTGTAATCTATTTTTCATTGTCAACATTAGTAATTTCGTTTTTTTGTATATTTTGCGGAACGGAATTTTCAACATTCAGTTACATCATACATACGTATACCTACCTATTGAAATATTTGAATACTCGTATTCATGCAAATGTAACTTTTTGTATATTTTTTTTTGTGTTTTTACCACAGAACTTAATTTAGATAGAAGAAACAAATTCATAAATTTGTATAGGGGCGGAGCGTGTCAAATTTTGTACTGAAGTTGATTCTTGCCTGTAATTTTAAATATGTCTCAGGCTCTTGATTGTTCATAACTTTTGTGTTGTTGCAATTGAATATCACGTAACGAGGCATTTTTTATGTTTTGGTTGACTTCAACTTACAAAAATTGACGCCCGAAAGCTGCAAGCTGCGAGTAAAGACGGACAACCCAGTGGATTTCACTGAGTTCATTTGACACGCTAAGAAGATACGTTTGCTTGATCTATGATATATATGACATCTGTGGTTTTTACCATGTCAGCGCAGTATTTCAATCCCAGCTTGAACTAAAGTGTTTTAACAAGGATATTTTTAAATATATGTGAAATGTTTGGTAATTGTATGACTTCGATAAAATTTTAGGCATTTTTGACATGAACTGTAAGTAAACGTCTTTGAAAATCAATTTAGAATGAAACGAAAAACATAGAATTAATTTTTAACAAGTCTTGTAAAGTTTTTTTTAACAAGTTTTGTAATTCATTCAAGTCAAGATACTGTGTCAAACACTTGTAACTTTAGTTTTTTTTCTCAGTTGAAATCCGATTGGAATTATACGTCTCAACAGGTAGAGGTGAGATGTGCTCGATTAAAATTATAATAACTTTAAATTGCAATATAACGATTTATAATCATTATAATTTTGCAACCACACGTCTATGCACCGACTTATCAATCACTTCTTAGCCATTTAAATAGCATGGTTCCGTACAAAAAAAATATATATTGGGGTCACCTTACACTACACAGATCAACTTAGCCCCAAACTAAGCAAAGCTTGTACTATGGGTGCTACTGCTAAGCGCCATTATACATACTTAAATAGATAAATTAAACACATACTTATATACATAGAAAACATCCATGACTCAGGAACAAATAACTGTGTTCATCACACAAATAAATGCCCTTACTGGGATTCGAACCCAGGATCGCGGCTTAGCAGGCAGGGTCACTACCGACTGAACCAGACCGGTCGTCAAAAAGGTACAAAAGTAGGAAAGATAAGGTCTGACTACACGCTTCATATTGGTGGAGCGTTGCGAGGCGTGCGGCGCGCATGTCTAACAATTGAAGTTTATTCAAGTGTCCAGTGTGCGTAGCCAGATGCACAAACGCTCACGATAATCTTTCAATCTTTCTCACTTGATGGTCTCATCGGAAGATCAGCGCTGGAAGTCACCAGCAACACGCTGAGATGAGGCCATTTCGTGGCACTTCATTCCTTTCTGTCTTGTTGTTATTATATGTATTTTGTTTTACCTGTGTTCACGAATAAACGTTTATTCTATTCTAATATCTCCTTCGTTATCTATCTCTATCGTTCTTGCGTATTGGCGCGACAGAGCCAGCCTACATTTCTGCGGCGTTTCGGTTTGAGAAAAATAACTTCATAATATTGTCAAACAATTAAATCAACGTCCGTTCCGTGGGCTGAGTAAACCCTTAAGCAGTAGAGTTGGCGACTGAAACCGTGGGCTGAGTAAACCCTGTAGCGATGGCGAGTGGTCAACTGAACCCGTGGGCTGAGTAAACCCTGTAGCGATAGCGAGTGGTCAACTGAACCCGTGGGCTGAGTAGACCCTGTAGCGATAGCGAGTGGTCAACTGAACCCGTGGGCTGAGTAAACCCTGAACCGATAGCGAGTGGTCAACTGAACCCGTGGCCTGAGTTAACCCTGTAGCGATAGCGAGTGGTCAACTTAACCCGTGGGCTGAGTAAACCCTGTAGCGATAGCGAGTGGTCAACTGAACCCGTGGGCTGAGTAGACCCTGTAGCGATAGCGAGTGATCAACTGAACCAGTGGGCTGAGTAAACCCTGTAGCGATAGCGAGTGGTCAACTGAACCCGTGGGCTGAGTAGACCCTGTAGTGATAGCGAGTGGTCAACTGAACCCGTGGGCTGAGTAAACCCTGTAGCGATAGCGAGTGGTCAACTGAACCCGTGGGCTGAGTAGACCCTGTAGCGATAGCGAGTGGTCAACTGAACCCGTGGGCTGAGTATACCCTGTAGTGATAGCGAGTGGTCAACTGAACCCGTGGGCTGAGTAGACCCTGTAGCGATAGCGAGTGGTCAACTTAACCCGTGGGCTGAGTAGACCCTGTAGCGATAGCGAGTGGTCAACTTAACCCGTGGGCTGAGTAGACCCTGTAGCGATAGCGAGTGGTCAACTTAACCCGTGGGCTGAGTAAACCCTGTAGCGATAGCGAGTGGTCAACTGAACCCGTGGGCTGAGTAGACCCTGTAGCGCTAGCGAGTGGTCAACTTAACCCGTGGGCTGAGTAAACCCTGTAGCGATAGCGAGTGGTCAACTTAACCCGTGGGCTGAGTAGACTCTGTAGCGCTAGTGAGTGGTCAACTTAACCCGTGGGCTGAGTAGACCCTGTAGCGATAGCGAGTGGTCAACTTAACCCGTGGGCTGAGTAAACCCTATAGCGATAGCGAGTGGTCAACCGAACCCGTGGGCTGAGTAAACCCTGTAGCGATAGCGAGTGGTCAACTGAACCCGTGGGCTGAATAGACCCTGTAGCGTTAGCTAGTGGTCAACTGAACCCGTGGGCCGAGTTGGCCAGACAGGTGGGATGACTCACCCACAAAAAAAACCGTAAGGGGTGAATGAGCCCGCGGGACGATTTTTCCGTGGGCCCAGTTGCCCACAGAGTACAATTTGATGAGTATCACTTCGGCCGGTAAATTACAAATTCTTTATCAAAAATCTCTTTGTCTTTATTCGTCTTCGTATTGACCTCTCGGATAAAGTACGTTGAAATGCTTCTTTCGGAGAGGCTCCTAAACAGGTATGAGTCAGGTTTCATATTTGGTGTTTGAATAATTGAACCCTCAATATTAGGTAGGTACTTGTTCTCCATTCGTTTGCGAAAAAATAATTTCTTTATATGCCTTTCGACGTATTAAAGGATCGCATATCGGAACAATATAATTAAATGAAACGGCTAACTACATATCAGGGGCCCATTTCTCGAAAGGTACAAGCCTTGTATTACAAGTGCGCGAACTGTCAAATCGTATGGGTTGTCATGGAAACACACTTAATACAAGGCTTGTACCTTTCGAGAAACGGGCCCCAAATCTTACATTGTGAACGTACCTTAGGTTTTATGAAACTTCATCCGATCTTCATTGTGACGCACAACTCTCTGGACGGAAAGGTTCTTCACTCGTCAGCCTTTTGGAATAAGCTTTTTGACGTGTTCTACTGCTATCGATAACAATATCTTAGGTAACTGAAAAGTATTATTGCTGATTTAATTTTATTTCAAAACTCGAACCGCTAAAAAAACCTGAACATTCCGCACACCAAAATACTCTAAATAAGTATGATTATAAACTGAGAATAAGGGGAATACTTAGACCAAGCTAACGCTGCAGCGATTTTGATAACACAGGCTGCGCACTACGTGATAATTTTAACGCCAGTGATAAAATTATAAAAAAAATGGTCAAAGAGGAGCTTGGTCCAACTTTAAACTTAGGTGACAAAAAAGTACAAGTCGTAAAAACATTATTTATTCCATTCACTCCCACGTACAGCTACAGTCATAATAAACTCTATAAAAATAACTTAGTACCGCTACTCCTCCTCCACCTCGTCATCTGTCGTGAATTCGCTCTCATTTCCACCCTGTAACAAAAACAGTACATAATACATATAACAAAGAAAAATTTTTTTTTTTAATATTGGGGAAATCTTACACAGATCAACTTTAGCCCCAAACTAAGTAAAGCTTGTACTATGGGTGCTAAGCGACGATATACAATACTTAAATAGATAAATACATACTTATATACATAGAAAACATCCATGACTCAGGATTAAATATCTGTGTTCATCACACAAATAAATGCCCTGGCCGGGATTCGAACCGAGGACCGCGGCTTAGCAGGCAGGGTCACTACCGACTGAGCCAGACCGGTCGTCACAATTATTTTAATTTAATTTAATGTATTCTAATTTTAATAATATACTTATGATCCTATGTTGATAGCAAAATAAATGAAATGAAATTAGAAATGGAATGAGCATACTACCAGAAATTGAAACCTCTACCGAAATCAAAGAGTATTTTGGTGGGCGGAAAGTAAATTTTTAGATGAACATTCCGCCCGCCAAAATAATCTTGGATTTTTATCGATTGATGACAAAGTTTAATTCTCGTTCATTCTAATCCGCTTACATGTGTTGCGTACGAACATGGCGCATAGACATACCGCGTGGCGTACGTTTGTTAGAAGAGTTACTACTGGTCCGATACTGGTTCCATGCAAATATTTTCTGAGAAAGTGATATAACTAAATGTGTACCTGGTCCTGATTATCAGAGTCGGTGTCGGACAGGTCCCACTGCGGATGCTCGTGCGGGACGGCGGCCGCCTCCTTCACGTCCAACTTCAGGTCCAGTTGCTGGTCCATGCCGATGTACGAGTCTGTGATGAAAAATTACAGATTATAAGCGTGGAAAAAGTAAGCAGTTTCCTACCCAAATCATGCTTGGAACAAATACACTTTCAGCGCAAAAACCGCCTGTTTTTTATTATTATGAAAGGGCTTACTCTTGACCACAGACAAGCCAAAGGCAAAGACGTTGCCTGTTGATTTTTTAAATGAGGTTTGCAAATTATGAGTAGACATTTGAGAGAAAAACTGTAGGCACAAAGCATCAAATCCTCATACTAATATTGAAATTGCGAGCCTTCATTTACTGAAAGTTGTTAGTGTAAAAAAAATACAAAACTGAACATTCCGCCCGCCAAAATAAATTAACTGTGACAAAATATGGTTGTCTGTGTATTGTATCAAAATACTATATTAATATTTTAGATCCGTTTAGAAACTATAATAATAGTACAAGTACAAACTACACACCTGAGTGCAAACAAGCGCTGAGTGTAACATTTCGCGCACCAAAAGGGGCTAACTGTGACTTTAAGTGTGAAAAACGTGTTTGATGTATTTTAAATCAGTTTGTAAATTATAGTAGTACCAAAGAGGATAGAGTATTATAGAGAGTTACTGTCAAAGTAAAATGTGTAATCACAGTGCATAGACTGCCATCTCTCTACACAAGCTTAAAACTTTTGGACCTCAGTTTTGACAATTTGGCCCATATTGTTAGCATGATATGTGTTAAAATGTCAAATATTAATATTAGCGCCATCTAGCCGAGAGTCCCCCAATGGTGTAACGCCATCTAGGCCACCGTACCTTTTTCTCTAGGGCTTTGAGGTACGTTTTTTTCTTAGACTTTATCCGTCTATACGGAGTTACATATGTCTTTGGTAGTACTAACCTGATCGCAGACAAGCGCTAAGCGTATAAAGCTGCGGCCACCGCGGAGCTGTGAAACGCAGCTGCAGCTCCGTCTCGTGTAGGAGGGCCGTTACGTGCGCCGGCGCCGTGAGCAGCGTGTGCGACTTGCGGTCGCAGATATAGCACCACCAGTACTCTTGCTTGTCCTGCGACGGGAAAACGAACTGTTGTAGTCAAGGTATTAAATATAGATGCGGTCAAAGTTTCAAAAATATACACGACTTTATTGGGTTGTGCACATATTTTTAGCACTTTGTCCACATCTATATTTAATTGCTCGACTGTAGTACTGTGCCGAGCTTCAGAAATATGTTCTGGTGCAAGATGACACTAAATTGAGTAAGGAACGGAATCTTTAGTAATTGTAATTTTCAAATACATGAAGGAAATACTAACAGATTGATTAGTAAAGATGGGGTCGCAGTATCTCGATTAGTAAAATATGGGACGCCCATAATCTAAGATCAAGTAGAGCGAAAGACATATTTAACGGTACTTTACTAAAATAGTAACTGAGGAATTCCCGAAGTTTGTACATTTGGATCACGTCTTTGATTTTGATAAAAGTTGGTAGGCAGATTTCTATGCCGAAAATGTATAGAAATCTGGTAACAAAAAGGAAGGTTTCATACAAACTATCTAATTCTAAGACATTTTGATAAACCTAGTGGATCTTGCTCAGCATCATGGACTCTATCAGCCTACCAATTTTTATCAAAATCAAGGGCGTGATCCAAATGTGTAGTCAACCAATTGGAATCCTAGGCCACTGTAGAACTATGTCATAGTGACGTTACAAATCAAATTGTAAGAAATCTCTTACTGCTTGTTATTTTGACATGGTAGTAGAGTGGCCTAGGGTTCCAATTGGTTGACTATACAAACTTTTCGGGAATTGCTGAACTATAATTTTATTGGCTTTGGTTTATCTGTTAGTGTAAGTTGGTTCATAATAAATGAAATGAATTATTAATTTATTTCTAATAACACTATAAAGATGCTTACTGCTACTATTTCGCCAAACCAAAGTTTAACGGCGAGATTATGCACTCTTATACATGACTTGGCTTTGTGGCATAGACAAGGAATACGTCTTTATGTATAAATGCAATGATTTCGAATCTTAACCACGCATCTCAAGTAAAATATGTTCTTTTTTTTTCAACTACCCTCGTCACCTAACACAACTTGCCAACATACCTGCGGGTAGTAAGGGCAGTGCACAGGGTGCGAGGAGCGCGAGCGGCCCTCTAACCGCTCCCGCTTGTGAAGCCGCTTCTGGAATTTGTCCCATTGGTCGTCATCCTCCCCGGAAGACTTGCGGGACTCTTCGGACGCTGAGTCGTGTGATTCTGAGTCTTCGGCGCTCGATTCGTCTGATGAATCTTCCTCTGAAAATGGAACTTTTTTTAACACTAGACACAAGAACCCACCTGATGGGCGTTCCTGAACTGTTCGGATGCTGGATAACCCGCTGCACTGAGAGAAATTTGCATTGTGAATTTAACAAGTTCGACTTGTTGCGGTTTATCCGTTTGAATCAGCCAAACGTATGTTTAAAAAAATATGTGTCAGGTTGTTTTTATAAAATCGACTTGTTGATTCAAATATATTGCCGATTCAAATGACAAGTAGCTTGTTGTTTGAACCAAAGAGCACGTAGGCGCTATTTTAACCAAAAAACTTGTTGAACGAACATGAAAACTGGTTGTATTTTCTCTCAGTGTGGGTGGGTTCTTAACATACAAGCGGTTGTGGATTGCGATGGGTTTCTGACGAAGTGCGCCATCTTTTGTCTGGTAGTGTGTTAATATCCATATCCATAGTAATATTATAAATGGGAAAGTGTGTGTGTCTGTTTGTTTGTCCGTCTTTCACGGCAAAACGGAGAGACCTATCGACGTGATTTTTTAGGGGGAGATAGTTGAAGGGATGGAGAGTGGCATAGGCTACCTTTTGTCTCTTTCTAACCCCCCACTTCCCTAAAATGGCGGGTGGGAGTGAATTTTCGAATTTAACACGAGCGAAGCCGCGGGCAAAAGCTAGTGAATTGATAAGGCAACACTGAACGTTAAATATTTAACGCTGACAGTTGTAAGTGGCAACACTGAGCGTTAAACGTTTAACGCTGTTGGCTTAAAGGTCTCGTAATCAGGCCCCGTAGCCGAATGGCATTTCTACGACGCGAAACGAAAACGAAACGCCGCGAAAGGTAGTCTGGCTCTGTCGCGCCAATATGCAAGAGCGATAGATATAGATATCTACGAGCGTTTCGTTTCGTGAGCGTTTGTGCATTCGGCTACGCACGCTGGCCATAAAATCCTCAAAAAAAAAGTTGAATGTTGTGAGTTGGAAGTCTCATTAGAAATCTCACTTCAAAAAACCGGCCAAGAGCGTGTCGGGCCACGCTCAGTGTAGGGTTCCGTAGTTTTCCGTATTTTTCTCAAAAACGACTGAACCTAGCAAGTTCAAAACAATTTTCCTAGAAAGTCTTTATAAAGTTCTACTTTTGTGATTTTTTTCATTTTTTTTAAACATATGGTTCAAAAGTTAGAGGGGGGGGGACGCACTTTTTTTTCCTTTAGGAGCGATTATTTCCGAAAATATTAATATTATCAAAAAACAATCTTAGTAAACCCTTATTCATTTTTAAATACCTATCCAACAATATATCACACGTTGGGGTTGGAATGAAAAAAAAAATCAGCCCCCACTTTACATGTAGGGGAGGTACCCTAATAAAACATTTTTTTCCATTTTTTATTTTTGCACTTTGTTGGCGTGATTGATATACATATTGGTACCAAATTTCAGCTTTCTAGTGCTTACGGTTACTGAGATTATCCGCGGACGGACGGACGGACGGACGGACGGACGGACGGACGGACGGACGGACAGACAGACATGGCGAAACTATAAGGGTTCCTAGTTGACTACGGAACCCTAAAAATGTAAATAAAAAAAAGATTCAAAACCTTTTTTTTCCAAAATAGGTAAATTTAATGTTTTTCCTACTCAGAATCACGAACCCTTTCGATCCTACTAGGTAAAAAAAAAATCGTCCCAAATGTAATTTTTCTACTTCGTTACCATTTTTCAAACACTTTGTCCAGCGGTTAGAAAGTGGAAAGTATGTGAAATAATAGAAAATTTTGGGACCATTTTTTTGTCTCTTGTTTTTTGTCCTAGATCGAAAGGGCTCGTAATTCTGAGTAGGTAAAACATAAAATTTACCTAGTACAGTCGACCAAAAATGTGGTGTACCACCCTACGGTTGAGGTTCGTATGAACGTCATGAGACAACAAGGTCGATTTCCGCTTGCAATAATGTTATATCAGTGACAATTGCTCTCTCTATATATGATACTTATTACGTCATGCCATATGTCAAGTCAACCTTAGCGATCGTTAGAGCTCGCAGAAACTGGTAGACCACTTTCTTGGCCGACTGTACCTTAGAAAATTTTTTTTTTGGTGATTGTTCTCGCGAAAATGCCCAAATGTCATCGCCTAGTTACCTTCGTCGTCCTTCTTTTTTGGCTCCTTCTTCTTAGGCTCCTTCTCCTTCTGTTCCTTCTGTTCTTTGTTCTCCTTGACTTCTTGCACTGGTTCAGGTACGGGCTTGGCTGGCTGCTTGGCCGGCGCTGCCTTCTTGCCCTTTTTGGCTGGCGCTCGCTTGTTCTGCTGAAAATTGTGTTTTTATAAATATTTTGTGGTGTTATCCATTTGTCTTATTGCCAGACCCTTTAGCACAACTTGCCTTGTACCGCGCGAGTCCATACATCAAGCGCGACTTGAAGTATGGACTCGCGCGCGACAAGGCAAGTTGTGCTAGAGAGCCAGGTGTACATATAGGAAATAATCAATTGAGGAGTGGAATTCTTTGCCGGCTATATTTCCGACCTCATATAACCCGGCAACCTTCAAATCAAGAGTGAACGGGCATCTCCAGGGCGAGCTCACTCCATCGTAGGCCACGTCTTTGCCTTTGGCTAGTCTGTGGCCAAGAGTAAGCCCATTTGTAATAAAAAAAAAAACATTTGTCCCCGGTAGAGACTAATGCGAATGAATCCTGCCCTGTACTTGTAGCGCGGCGATAGAATCGCGGAGTGAGCCGCCCCTGGTAATTCCTTCGTATTTGGGTGAATCAACTTTTTCTTGCTTTTTGCAAGAATTACCCTTACTTATTATTAGGTCTACTTTTGTGATTTTGAACCTTACCATCGTGAATAAAGATCCTTATTTCACGTATACCAATTAGGGAAAAATTTAAAAACGATTCATTTTTAATTAAAACAATATGTGACCCAGTGGAAGAGACACTTTTTTCATACAAAAGTGAGGGACAGCTATGTCCACTGGGTCACTGCTCGAAACAAAGTTATAAAATAGGAAATCCTATAATTACATGTTGTATTGCGTAGCTAGTATATTTGTCTTTAATATAATAAGTATACATTAATTAGACTAAATCCCAATTAAATTTTCTGACCACATGTAGTCGAAGTATGCGAAATTTTGCTGGCAAAGAAAAGTTGATTCACCCATTTGCACGGAGACGTGCGAACGTGTCATGCTATTTCAGTCAGTCTCAGTACAAGATGTACTGACATTGACTGAACTAGCATGACAAATACGTACGTTTCCGTAAAAATACGAAGGAATTGCTTTTCGCACTACATCTGTAAAAAAACTTCCAGAAGTCAAAAAACCAATCATTTGTACCTACCCTTAATGCCATCAAAGTGGAAAGAGAAAAAGTTTAATCTTATACCTGTTTCATCCACACGGGCCTCTTCGAAACCTCCTTTTTGTCCTTGTCATTCTCTTCAGTTTTGTCGTTCTCTCCCTTTTTCGCATCACCGTTACCTTCCTCATCGTCCCTGTTGCGAAAAAATATATGATTTAGAATAATATGAGTGAGTTAACGGTAATGTAATATCAGTTCAATTAACGAAAGCGTAAAAAGCGCTGGTGGCCTAGCGGTAAGAGCGTGCGACTTTCAATCCGGAGGTCGCAGGTTTGAACCCCAGCACGTACCAATGAGTTTTTCGGAACTTCTGTGCGAAATGTCATTTGATATTTGCCAGTCGCTTTTCGGTGAAGGAAACATCGTGAGGAAACCGGACTAATCCCAATAAGGCCTGGTTACCCTTCGGGTTCGAATGTCAAGATGGCAGTTGCTTTCGTAAAACGCCAAATCTTGGGATTAGTTGTCAAAGCGGACCCCAGGCTCCGTAGCAATCGCCGATAGCTCATCGCTATTTGCTTTTGGTGGGAGCAGTGCCATAGCCCAATACGTAAGAGGATTCCGCGTTCACACACAAAAATATGAGCTTCGAATAAACATAACAAGATTTATTATGTAATAAATGTTATACAACCAGTTTTTATTGTATTCCGTTAACTTTAAGGGAAGGTTCATTAGATGAAATAAACTTAATTTCTCTAAGAAACTAGCATCTTAACTCTTACGGTTATCGAGTTATTAAAAAAATAAAGATAATTACTGAACACGTGTGTGACAGCCTTTACCAATTCCTAAAGTTATTTGTTTTGACATGTGCCGTCAATCACTTGACACTAACTTGAATTTTATTCTCAAGGGTTTCTCACACTAATAAATTAATTTATTATGTATGAAAATGATGAAAAAAATTATTTTGGGTTTTTAACTGAAAGTGATATACAGGGTGGTTCTTGATCATGAACCTAGCTTCGTGTCGAATTTAACAGAAAACAAAAAAAACACGGTGTATAATATAATATACACCGTGTTTTTTTTGTTTTCCGTTATACTCAACACACAGTTAGGTTCATCATCAGGAACCAAAAACCGGCCAAGAGCGTGTCGGGCCACGCTCAGTGTAGGGTTCCGTAGTTTTTCGTATTTTTCTCAAAAACTACTGAACCTATCAAGTTCAAAACAATTTTCCTAGAAAGTGTTTATAAAGTTCTACTTTTGTGATTTTTTTCATATTTTTTAAACATATGGTTCAAAAGTTAGAGGGGGGGGGACGCACTTTTTTTTCCTTTAGGAGCGATTATTTCCGAAAATATTAATATTATCAAAAAACGATCTTAGTTAACCCTTATTCATTTTTAAATACCTATCCAACAATATATCACACGTTGGGGTTGGTATGAAAAAAAATATCAGCCCCCACTTTACATGTAGGGGGGGTACCCTAATAAAACATTTTTTTCCATTTTTTATTTTTGCACTTTGTTGGCGTGATTGATATACATATTGGTACCAAATTTCAGCTTTCTAGTGCTTACGGTTACTGAGATTATCCGCGGACGGACGGACGGACGGACAGACAGACATGGCGAAACTATAAGGGTTCCTAGTTGACTACGGAACCCTAAAAACAGAGTGTATAATAACTCCACGGCCGATACGGCCACGGCGACTGCTTTCAAGTCCGTTGCTGTCTCTGATGTGCTAGCAAGTGGCTGACATAACCGATTTTAAATGTTAATAAATATGTGTATAGGTGGGTCACTATCAAATTTACCTTATCGCTAAAAGACTATATAGCTGACATGTCTGGATTGTGTTATGTCTTTGTGGCTACGTAGACATGAATGCTAAATGCGACTTTAGCAAAACGTCTGGATCTTAAAACGTAACAATTTAAAATGATCTAACTGCAAAACATCTTTATCTTCGAATGTCTGTATTACAAAACAGACATGAACGCTAAACAGTCAAGGAGCATAAAGTCTGGATTGTTTAATGTTTTTATTGCTATAAAGAATAAACGCCAAACGACCAGTTAGCAAAACGTCTGGTTTTAAAATGCTTAAGTGTCTTGAGAATTCAAACCTTCTCGCACTGTTATTAAGAACTGTTACATATTTATTATAAACCATGACGTCCATGACACATTATATTTCCGGACGTTTTGCTACTGTATCGTTCTGTGTTGACATCAACTAACTAACTACACTTTTGGCTTTTTAGATATGCGAATCATACGGACTATGTATATTTCCAGACGTTTGGCTACTCATTCATTCTAAGTCTTAGCCATCCAGTTAAATTGACTTGTTGCTGATTGAGTATTCTACTTTCATGTCATCCCAGCTAAATTGACTTTATGCTGACTGTATATTTACATTTTCTGACATCTAGTCGAAATAGTCGTTTAGCGATAAGGTAAATTTGATAGTGACCCGTGTGTCAGTTTGTTTGTCCGTCTTTCACGGCAAAACGGAGCGACGAATTGATGTGACTTTTTAAGTAGAGACAAATTAAGGGATGAAGAGTAAGATAGTAAGTAAGGCTACTTTTTGTCTCTTTCTAACGCGAGCGAAGCTGCAGGCAAAAGCTAGTATTGTTATATTAAAATATTTATCCATACTAATATTATAAATGGGAAAGTGTGTGTGTCTGTTTGTTTGTGCGTCTTTCACGGCAAAACGGAGCGACGAATTGACGTGATTTTTTAAGTGGAGACAGTTGAAGGGATGGAGAGTGACATAGGCTACTTTTTAGGGTTCCGTACCAAAAGTAACCCTTATGGCGCCGCTCTGTTGTCTATTTCTAACGCGAGCAAAGCAAAAACTAAATCAAAATCGGTTCACCCGTTCGGGAGCTACGATGCCACAGACAGACATGTCAAACTTATAACACCCCGTCGTTTTTGCGTCGGGGGTTAAAAATAAAAATATTGACTTGAATGCTGTTTGTGTGATTGTTTTTTTTTTTTTAATTTAAGATTGCCTGTGTAATGTGTTTTGTAGTATTTGAATGAAATAAATATTTTGTATAAGTTATTCACCATCTGATCTTGAATGCAGGGTCACTGATATTAGAACTTACTCAATATTTTTCTCCTTGATGCTGGAGTCACCGAAGAGTTCCTTCATGTTAGTTCTCCTCAGGAACACCGTTACAGTGACTATGGCGCCCGCTGTCACCACCGTCGAGTTTTCGTCGTCGATTACTGAAATAATAAACTAGATTAATAAAGTTTTATTTCATTTGTGTTTCAACTGGGGACTAAGCTATACAGGTCAATTCACAGGAGCTGGCTCGAACGAGTGAATGTAAATATGCGTGTCCGGTATATTAAGGCATTTCCAGAATTTGGGACCCCCCAATTAGCGTAAGTTGTTAACAAAAGTTATCTAGCTGTCAGTTTTGTAACGACAATTAAGCATAAAATCTGTCAAAAAATTAACGTTTTCACATTCTTAATGTAGATTATCGCTTAAAGTTTATGTTATCAACACAAAAACAATATTTTTATAGAAATGTCATCCTTAATTATCGTCACAAAACTGACAGTGAGTTAATTTTTGTTAACAACTTACGCTAATTGGGGGGTCCCAAATTCTTAACATGCCCAATAAAATAGTAGGTCTTGCCTAACGGCCGAGCCACGACAATGGTCTAACGGCTCAGCCACGACATTGGTCTAAGCGCGACAGCGGCGAGCGGCGGCCATACATTGAAGCGAGACACAGCGATGGGACTTTTCATTCGCACGTATGGCTGCCGCTCGCCGCTGCCGCGCTTAGACCAATGTCGTGGCTGGGCCGTAAGGCGGCCAGCGGGGCGGCCCGCGGCGCGAGAAACGCGCGCGGGTGCCAGCCATGCCATGTAGTTTTAGAAGCGGCGGCGGGAACTAGGAGCGGCTAGGACGGTTTCATATTTAAAAACATGTGTTTTATTGTTGAATATGACTCTTAAGCGCATAGAATGCTTTAAAATTAGTCAATAACGTCTTGTACAAGAAAAATCTGTGGGATAACTAAATACAGGATATTTCTAATTTTCTATGCTATCGCCTTAGTACGTTTTCACATTATCCGATCCGATATCTGATGTAGGAACGATTTCAAAGGCAAAAAACTTAAATATCGATCCTACATCCGATATCGGATCGGATAATGCGAAAACGCACTTAAAATACGGGACAGTCAAGACAGTTGCAAGTCAGTTGTTACGCCTATATCTATATTTTACAAAAATATATATTCACCTTCAGTATTAACCTGGAAGTGTATATAGGGCATGTTGCCCAGCACTTTGATGACGTCATCATACTGCTTATCATTCAGGAACCGCATAACCTGCCGCCTCTCATCCCCAGGTAACTGCGCCAGTTGTAGCAACGACTTAATATGCTTCTTCCGGCTCGTGAAGTACTTTAGATGGTCTTCGGTGATGTATGGCAGTTGAAGGAGTGGGGATTTGTACTCCCAGAGGCCTTGGACTATCATGGGGGATAGCTTCATGCAGTTCTCGATTGTTTCTATGGTCGGTAGGCGGGGTACTGGAAGAAAAAGATTAGAACATGGTAAGTTATTCGTAGTTTCTATGAGGATGATTTTAAGCTAAAACCATCATAGTCTGGCATATGACCTTTCTATGCTTTACCTACTAGACAGCAAGAAATTTTGTCCTAATCAAAATAATTTGCATGGTATAGCACACTAATAAGATCTATGGTGAATCAACTTATTGACAGATTTGTCTGTCTTTTGCTTGACATAATGTGTGTCTAGTTACCAATTAGTCGGGCTTGTAATATAATATACATAATTTCAAAATATTTTACATGGGTCTTTACTTATTTCTTGTGCACTTTGCAACCGCGAAATAATATTGGCCATTGCAAAGAAAATATCGACAGCCCGAACACTTGGAAACATTATGAAACATACCTACAGTTATTCATAGTAATTCTATGTAGGTATAGTCTGAATTGACCACCTAAAGGATCAACTCTTGTAAGTCTTGTAAATTGTAACACAAGGGACAGTAACTAACTTCTCCTAGCATAGGCGAGTGCTATAAGCCGATTGACGCAATTGACCATCTCCACAATGAGATCAGGGCAGCGTCTCACTATATATCTCCTATCGGCATCCAGCGCCTCACTAGGCAGACGCAGGCGGGACAGGTGGGCGTCGAGTAAGGCCCTGGCCTTGATACTAAAGGATCATCTCTTGTAACACAAGGGACAATAACTTACTTCTCCTAGCATAGGCGAGTGCTATAAGCCGATGGACGCAATTCACCATCTCCACAATGAGATCAGGGCAGCGTCCCACTATATATCTCCTATCAGCATCATGCACTTCACTAGGCAGACGCAGGCGGGACAGTTGGGCATGGAGTTAAGCCCCTGACCTTGATACTAAAGGATCAACTCTTGTAACACAAGGGACAGTAACTTACTTCTCCTAGCGTATGCGAGTGCTATAAGCTGATTGACGCAATTGACCATCTCTACAATCAGATCAGGGCAGCGTCCCACTATATATCTCCTATCGGCATCCAGAGCTTCGCTAGGCAGACGCAGGCGGGACAGGTGTGCGTGGAGTAAGGCCCTGGCCTTGATACTGTAGGGACGGCAAAGAGGTTGCTCTTTGTTTTTTTCGCCTAGGTTTGGGAGCTCACGGAGAAGCTGAAAAAAAGAAGACCATTAAAAAATCGCTTTAGCGTTTTTACTGACTAGTCTACGGTTTTACTGAGGCACTTTGCTTTTGTAAGTCTCAAAGTTATCCTCTATTTAAGTTGCAATTGTCAATCCTCTAATTTTGGCAATTTACAATTAAATACTTACTCGTTTTCTGTCTACTACGATTTAATTATATACAATCACGCCTGCATCCCATTAAGGGGTAAGCAGAGCACACGAAACTACCAAAGCTTCAGTGCCACTCCTGGCAAATAAGGGGTTGAAAGAATTTGACACTGTAGTGACAGGTTGCCAGCCTCTCGCCTACGCCACAATTTAACCCATATCCCATAATCGCCTTCTACGACACCCACGGGAAGAAAGGGGTGGTGAAATTCTTAACCCGTCACCACACAGGCTACGATTTAATTATTTTAAATTAAGCACATTACCGTCAATGCATAGCCCATAATCATGATGACGTGACTATTTTTTACAAGTTTACGTCATTTAACTATAATGTATTGTAAAGTAAATCAACAGCTCACAGAGCAGAGTGTTTAATAAAATAGACAAGATAAAATTTTCTTGGAGCGGACAGTGTTTTTAAAGTTATTTTGTCTTTCACAGCATCCATACCATATGAAATGCTGTACTATCTCGTATTCCGCATCTTTATAACCAGGAATTCGACTCAACAGATCCTTTTAATGGCACTAAAAATAAATTTAAAAATGACGTATTAAATATATTATTATTGAAAAATAACAGATAAAAAAAAAAAAATGTAATTCATTATAAAGTAAAAGGTAAAAGGTATTTTGTGTTTGGGCTTGGAAAGACGATATATCTTGGTATCTTATCACTTATAATATGGAAGGGTATATAAAAAAAAAAGTAGAACAATAGTAATTTCTTACAAGAGCTTAATCTGCGTAATATAGTGATCCTTGGGTATAAGCGTGAGTATAAGAATTATTTATAATCGCTAAATTCAAGTACCTATAAATATTATCATAGATTAAATAAAATATTATTAAGGTAGGGTAATATTTAACCTGCGTGTCGACCTCTAACTTCACTTTTCGTTGTATGTATTGTTTGCATCAGTTCACTGTTTTCTGTGTGGCTTGCACATTTTCACTGTAATTTTTTAAATATGTAACACAATTATTATTTTTTAGTAACATATTGTGTATAATACTTTTCACTCAACGGATAACTGTTATTGGCCTAAGACTATGTAAAAATACCTATGTAAGTTATATATTTACGGCTGTTGTTGTCCTGAATACCAATAAATAAAAAATAAAATAAAATAAATGATCTCAATTCATTTCATATTGTTCCGACAAAGCTTGTAGCTGATTTGTTTTATGTCCATTTGACGAAGCCTGCGCTGCTGATCACGAACCTTTGTTTAAATGAAAGTTAATGATATTGATTGTTTAATTTTGAGTTTTACCAGGGGCGGCTCACTCCGCGATTTTATCACCGCGCTTCAAGTACATGCCGGGGGCTGCGAGTTTGCGGCCTATTTAGTGGTGACGACCTGCGGGCGGCGCAATAGAATTCAATGACGGCTGCTCGCGTGCGGTCCGTTTGTTAATGTAGGTAAGAATTTAGAATGGCAGCATTTTGTGAATATCAAAGGAGTGAGCCTTCTCTACTTGTACTATTATATATTCTGTGGTTTTACCTTTTCCGACATATTAATCTCAACTTACCATAGGCACTTCTTCATTATCCGTGATTCTCTCAACGATCTCCGAGTTGTGTCTTTTATCGAACTCGCAAGACGCCGCGAGGATCATCAGCGCCCTCTTTAGGGGCATGGAGGGGGTCTTGTGGCAGAAGTAGAAGTACATCTGGGTGGTGTCGAGCAGGACTTGCTCGCCGGAGTAGCGGATGGAACGGTACCACCAGGTACCAACCTGGGAATTAAAATTTCTAGTAAAAACTTTCCTAAGACAACTACAAAAGAAAAAGTGATATTGAATTTTCCTAACCAAGGTAAGTATGTATGTATAGGAAATTGCTAAATAAATTATTCCATAAAATCCTTTTCACCTAAAAGGTACATTCACCTAAATTCACCAAATAACAAAATCTACCAACTCAAATTCTAATTCTACAAACTCCCAAAAGTTTATTCATCTTCGTGAAGTGTTGTCTCTGTGTGCAACACTCTTGGATCACGGGTGATAGCAGTATTTTCTTTGTTTTATATAGTTCTATATTAATTTCAAACTTATGGGATATAAAGAAAAGACATTAAAACTTACAACAGTAGGCAGTGCGACCATGAATACGAGTGCGTAGAGACCCAGGACCCACACACTGTTCTCCTTCTCAACGATCCAACTGGGCAGGGCTATACCGAAACTCATGGCCCCTGGGCCGTCAGGGTTGCCATACTTCTCCCAGTTGCGACGCGCCTCGTCATCTGTTAGAGCCTGTGGATAGTTAAATTATATCAGGAAATGTGTCAGATGTCACATCTTTCCGATTTTTGAGCTATAGGTACACGTATTATATATACATAGAGAATACTGATCCTCGCAGAGAAGCCTGATTCCATTTAACGTGTCTCATAAGAGGTATCCAATCATTCACAATAAAATGGTTTTATTTTAAAAGCCATATAAAGTAAAAGTTATATTTAAAATAAGACTAAAATCCAACCCATTTTCTTGAACAAGACAAGATCGTGGAATCATGGCATTTGAGATGGGGCATGAGTCTTTATTACTTTTTTACTAGTATTCGCGAGGAGTGGCGTCGTCATGATCACGATTAAAATGTGTTTGCAACTAAACTGTTATCAAATATGAGCATCCTTACCTGATATGCTTTAGTTAGCTTCATGAAAGCTTTTTCATCACCAGTCTCTTTATCAGGATGCAGAATCAAAGATTGCTTACGATAAGACTTCTTAATTTCAGCCTGCGTTGCACCGGGAGGCAAACCCAATATCTCATATGGATCAAAGTTAGACATTTCATAGTCAAACTGTGACACCTTATATGCTAAAAATGCAAGTAACACCCATCCCGAGATAATTGCGAGTTTAATTAGGAAATTCTTTAAAGATTTGTAAGGCTGTGATTGCTCTATTATTGACTGTTTCTTTATACAATTTGGACATTGACATCTTTCCGCTTGCTTTGCAGGATCTGAAACAAGGCAGATTTTTACAATAACATGATAATACAAAATATTATGTTTAAATCCTGATGAAATTAAGCCTAGGCTAAATGACTTTGGATTAGAAGTATAGTATAGGGGGATACCCAGAAAAGCTAAAAAACACATTTTTTTTAAAAAAGCTAAGAAACTTTATGGCCTAAGACACTGAATTCCTTTTGCCCCTTAAATTATATCATAGTTCAGTACAGAGTATTATTGTTCAGTTATCTAATTATGCCAGTAACCATTCTATGCCATTCTTTAATCACTTGGTTTAATTAGAGTTATTTTAAAATTTAATTAAATTTTTGACATGATAATTCTTATATAGTCTTGGACTCTACAAACCAATGAGACAACAACATATTTATTTCTAATACAGATTAAAGTAAATATTATAAAAAACCTTAACAATATTACCTTTTTGAAAATAATATGTAATATGTACTCTTTACGTAATGTTGTAACTAATAATGAAACAAACATGACTTGTACTTTAGAATCATTACTTTAGGTGATATTGAATTTAAACTGATAAGAATCTGAGATTTTACTCATTAAAATGAGTTTATAAATAGTCATACAGACGGCAACAGAGGCGTGGTTAGGCACTGCTGGTGGTGATGGGTGAGAAACATTGAGATCTTCATAGGCATATTATAGGCAAGGCTTAATGAGATCTACCTACTGCCTAGTGCTCTGAGGTTGATAAAGATGACGAGCTGTGTGCAGCGGCCGTGTCACTCATACATTAGCGTTGTGCGACGAATCAGTACGCCGCGCGACAAACCTATTGACATAACGGTACTAGCACCCATCTAACTACCAACTATGAGTCATATCAGCACCAAAATGTAGGACAATCATCAAATTAACATTAACAACTACGATTTTAAAGCGCATTAACGAAAAAACATGACTTAAAGCTTTACCTTCTTTTCTTTTCCTCGGCCAATAGTAAAACGTCGCTGGCACTAATATTAAAGCGAGGAATGATAACACAAAATAAAAGAATGTCGACCCACTCTCATCA
The DNA here is from genome assembly GCF_023078275.1 of Leguminivora glycinivorella. NCBI lineage: Eukaryota > Metazoa > Arthropoda > Insecta > Lepidoptera > Tortricidae > Leguminivora > Leguminivora glycinivorella. Next base: position 19,620,833 of record NC_062975.1, read on the forward strand.
TATTCGAATTTTTGGCCTCCCATCGTTATTTTATTAAATCATTTGTGAAGAAAATGAAAATCACTACACGCAACACGAGCTCGATAGCGGAGACGTGTCATTAAACGTCACTTAAGTCATTGTCAAAATGCTGTTGTCATTTGTAATGGAACAGTTCGAGAAGACGCGTTAAATATATGGATAATGATAAGAAGGGCAGTTTAAAATGTAACTGGAACAACATAAGTACCGAAATGTCAACATATTGACATTTTATTTTTAATCTTCTGATGGCCCCTGTACACACATGGCCAACGGTTCCACCAGCCCTTTGTGAAACCCCTTGGCCAAGATAAGAGCCGCTGTTTACACATTGGCGAACCAATCACTTGGCATTGGCTCTTCATGAAAGATGGACGTGGAATGAAAAAATCTAGGAAATTCTTGGTCATAGACGTTGTCAGAAAAAAAATATTAAAAAATAATAACCCCGTAGTAAAATTAAATTATTTGCAATATTAACAATTTTTTGAATATTCTGATAAGAACATTTATCTTTTTTAGGAAATACATTAAACATTTGCAAGGTTATTTTATTTCCTAAAATCTACACTATTATTGGCATAGATAAACTTATTATTTTCGTAAATATATCACTACTGTCCTCTCCGACGGCTGACGACCAACTGAATGAAGCGCCAACGTGTAAACGCAGTTGGCCATTGGCGCCAAGATCCTTTGATGTGTGGACAAAAAACCGACACGAATCGGTTGGCCGGCAAGCGCAAGCGCCAACTGCCAACTTACGGCCAAGTAGCCCTCTACACACATGGCCAAGGGGGTTGGTGGAACTGTTGGCCATGTGTGTACAGCGGCCATGACAGAATCCACATCCAATGAAAATTCAAAAATAATATAAATATATAGACCAATATTATGAAACAGTGACGAAAAAAACTAACGTTGTAAGTATACACATACTTTTGATCACAGTTCAGTGTAATTACTTTCCATAAACAACAAATATATATTACGCAGTGTGCTTGCAATTAGACGTTTACGTTTCGTAAGTAATTTTGGCAATAGGCCTTCAGCGTGTTTGTTTTTTTATGAAGATATTTGTAAATTGCGATCAATTTCCTCTTGAACTTTGTTTTATTATTTCATAGACACAATTTGCAGATGGCGACCAAAACTATTGCAAGTGCCACCGTGAGGGCTGTGAAGAAGCGATTGCTGCCTTCTCGTGCTGCCCTAGTTCTTACTCCTTCAGCAGTAAACAAGATTAAGGAAATAATGGCTAAAGAAGAGGCTAAAGGATTCATCGGGCTGAAAGTGGGTGTCCGGCAAAGAGGTTGCAACGGTCTGTCCTACACACTGGATTATGCTAAGACTAAAGAGAAATTAGATGAAGAAGTGAAACAAGATGGAGTCACAATTATTATAGATAAGAAGGCACAGTTAACATTATTAGGTTTGTATTGATATTTTTGAATTGTTAGACCTAGTGTATTCTGCTGACCAAATTAAAGCTATCTAATGTCAATTAAAAATTGAGTAGTAGGAAAAGCTTTCCTAGATTAATAAATGTGTCTGTGTCATATATGGCATCATGATTATTTTTATTGCAGCAGTTGTTTATTCTAGCCAGGCACAATTGAATGTATAATTTGAAATTTATCACTGACTGGCCCTTTTCTTTAAATTTCTTACCAAAGAGTTAAAGTTTCAGTTAATTTTTTTAGCCTATTTATTAAAATATAATTTTTTACTTTTCAGGAACTGAAATGGACTTTGTAGAGAATAAGTTATCAGCTGAGTTTGTATTCAACAATCCAAACATCAAGGGCACCTGTGGTTGCGGAGAATCCTTTAGTATATAGAAAATAGACATTTATGCCAATAGCAATAAATTAGAAAAAAATACTATACAGGCTTACAATAATTACAATAATATCTCTACCTATTAACATGTTCACTGTGGTAGAGGGTCTAAAGATCTCTTACGAATTATGGTTAAATGTGAGTTAATTGCCACAGTGAAGGTGTTAACAGACTGGTTGTAATATCCAAATTATACTATTAGAATCAAATTATCAGTTTTCAAAAAGCCCAATAAGACCTAGACAGCTTGAATAATAATCTCTACTAGCAATTAATAGATCCATGTATTTTGCAAACATATTGTGCACTGCAGAAAATCCCCTACACATTGAAAAATTACCTTAAAATTATGCTTAATAATACACACATCTAATTTTCATCAACATTTGTTCTCTTTAATATTTTCAACTGTATTAGTACAGTTACTAAACTACATAATTATTGTATTTGAAATCATGTTTGCAAACTTATGTGGCTAAATAAATTAGTTGTGAATAAACCAACTTAGTTGGCAATTCAATGTATATTTTTGTAATATACCTGTAAGTTATATGCTTAGCTGTAGTTAAAGGACTTTGGTTCAATTACGTGATTTTCTGATTTATAAAAGATACTATTAAATAGATTGAACATTTCAAGTAATTTTATTGTTTTATCACAATTCTATGCCTGTTTACTATACTATGTCACAACACATTCTATCTGTTTACCTAAAAAGATTAATAAGAGACTGTGCTTCTGTAACTGTATTATACCGGCTAGCTTTTGCCAGCAACTTCATCTGCGTCAAATTAGTAACATGAATAGCAAAAAAATAAGGGCAATGTTAATAAAAATGAACAGGCGCTGCCTAAATATTTAATGTTCACGATGGTAGTGAGATAACTTTTAAAATTACGGGGATAATTTGTGATAAAAAAATCCTACATTGACCCAAGATACCAACAGTCGGTTCAGTCTATAAGCAATTAAGCATGAAAGCACAAACTACTAAAAAGATACTGATGAAAGGGTTTGGAGAGGGTCACTTGATCACTCATATAGTCACACCGGTATATTTTATGGTAGAAAATAATGAATAAAAAGGAAAGGGAGGAAAACGAAACATTAAATAAAATAAATAAATAAAAATAAAAATAAAATAGCCTTTATTTCAGACGTTTTGTTACATTTCATTTTGTTGTTGACATTCATAATATATTATATTTACTAGTTTTTGTCTGTATGCCTTTTGTAGGCAAAGGCCTCCCCTAACTCCTTCCATTTGTCTCTGTCTTTTGTTATTGTAGTCCAGGAACTTCCTGCAAAAACGAAACATTACATTAATTAAAATCACTATTATAATAGAAAAATCAATCACATAAAAAAATGTTTTAATGATAAGAAGAAAAAAAATATTCGTGAACGTAGATATTTCTGGAAATAACTAGGTTATGAACGCGTCCATGAGTGAATAGTCGAGCATCGTCCGTCGCATTCGCACAAATAACATGGAGGCATCGCTGTAGAAACTGACTTGAGCGTATTTGTCTTTGTTTACGTGTTGAATTAATGAAAGCAGAAAACGGTGGTTATAACAAGTGCACAAAGAAACATCCTTCTTTGGGTTATGAGATTTCTACAAAGACATTCTTACAGAGTTACTACGGAAAGCTAAAATTTGTGAAATGAATAACGGAGACGTCGGGGGGTCCAGAGGCAGAGGCCGCGGTTGGCAGCAGCCGGAAAACCAGCCTCGGGAGCTTCGGCGCCCGAAGATTGTCGGCGAGGATGCTAAAGGTAAAACGATGTTGTAAATACCCTACTTTTTTTAACCGACCCAGGTGCGATGACGTCGCCATAGTCGGCCAGTTAACTGCGTTTTTATTCAAGTCTTCAGGTGAAAGTTAAGGATTTCAATTTCTAATGACGTCGACGTAATTTGACAGAACGAAGACGGCCGGTCGCATACTTGCGGTATTTTCCGCTGAATCCTTATTTCATCTTCGAAGTATTTGTGTTTTTAACTAGGTTTATGCAAATAAGCTCATTTTGTATAAATACCTACGTAATTATCTAGTGTCACAATTTAATCAAGTGCTTTGACCTGTGATTTAATTTTAAGCCACATGTGTCTGTGTCACCCAGGGTTTTAAATGATTTTGTCTTATATTTGTGCCTAAGTAAGTAGCTTTTGATATTAGAAGTCTGTAAATACTAGTTTCATTATGCAGCCAAAAGAAGTGCCCTGTTATAATCATCACATAATACCCCTCACTTATGGGTACCCCCATGGTGGCACTTGATTAGGGGATTGGTGTCAAATTTGTGGATATCTGGACTTTGTAGTTGTTGTTAGCTACATGATAAACATCATCAATAAGTATTATAACATGTTATCTAATTTATTCTACACAACAAGTTTTACTCAACAATCTGAGAAGATTGAATAACTTAAGTTATGAAAGGGATCCTTGCATCTAATTAAACTAAATAATATTTTCAATCCTTTTTAGATAGCTAAGCCCTTTTTACTCTGGAATTGTGTATAAATTGCGTCCATCATTGTAAATTTGTGTCGCCAAATGTATAAAATCAAAATTTTGGTTTAAGTGGTTTGGTGTTGGATCCCAAATAAAGTACCTTGGTATAAATCTATGCATTTGCTTTGCAAAATATGGCAAAAACAAGAAATGATCACATTGTTGGTTAATAAAGATGATATTTGCATAATGTTACTTGGTTATACCTTATTGACCACTGTTCACTAACAATAAGAATGAAACACATTTATTTTCATACTTATTTAATTGCTTCATTTTCATAAGGTGTCTAAGAGATTCCCATATGTTTAATACATACCATGTACATGTTGAAATTTGTCTATGATTCTATATATTATGACCTACTTTGTTTTACGCTGCTGTATGCTGTTTTTATTGATGTTCCGGACACATGTTTCTGTAAAAAAATCATACTTTCCTAAAACACAATTCAAGTATTTTGTGATTAAAGCTGTAGTGGTTTAAAAGTCATTCAACTAAACTTGTTGATAGTTTGTTTTTATCAAGCAGATTTTTCAAACCAGATAAATAGTATTATCAGTGATTATAAAGATAACTAAATTAATACATCTCTACCTTTATCTGAATTTTTTTTGGAAGTCTGATCATTTTGTCTGCCTGTTGTTTCTTCACTATATAAATTTATTAAATATTGGAAGTGTAGTTAGGTCTATTTGGCTCAAATTGACCTAATGATGCTTATATGTATATACATTTGAAAAAATACAACAAGACTATTGCAAAGTTTATTATTTATTTCTTTCACACCATGTTATATAACATTTTACTTGTAAATTTTGCAATGTGATTTGTAAAATTTTTAGGAATGAAAAAGTTAGGTAAATTATTATTATTATTTGTAAAGCAGGCAGGCAGTTGTAGTAACTGATAAAGCCTGTATCCAGTTGTCGGTAGAGGTTTCAGGTGTTATGTGGAATTAGCACTGTGCTTGTCTAACTTATTCTTGAATTCGTTTACACTTTGGGCCGAAATGTTACAGTTCGGTTTTCAAAACCGAGTTCATATCTGAATAAACAGGAATCACAGCAACAATAAGTAATGTTTTCGTAACCTTTTTGAAATTTTGTAGTGGAAGCGCCCAAGTCGAACCTGTCTGCGGAGGCGAAGGAATGGTACCCACCAAACTACACCCCGCAGACATATGCGGCTGACCCAGCCCCGTATAGGCCCCAGAGGTTCTCCGTGCAGGACCGCCTGCGGCAGGCGCAAGATCAGAACCCGTACAACTTTGACAGCATGTCCTACTCGCTCGAGGAAGCTGAGAACATGGATTTGAGGGTATGTATATACTGAGTTTCAGAATAACCTCCTCAGTTCTCATGTACAGGTGTAGTATGAAAAGTTTTTCCTTAGTATTTTTACGGAAACTTATGAATGTGTCACGCTGTTTCAGTCAGTCTCAGTATGAGACGTACTGTCACTGTCTGAACTACCATGACAAATACGAACGTTTCCAGAAAAATACGAAGTACAATTTTTTGTACATATTCCAAAACTTATTAACTAGAACTTTTATTGAGTAACAAAAGTTCCAATTTTAAAAACATAATATATACTTCCAGGACTCAGGAGGAAAAGCCAATGACCAAATGTATTCAGCATTGTATAAATCAATAGTACATTGTGCAACAAGGGAGGTAAGGGGGTCATTAAATACGTGTGTCGTGATATATGAATATAGACACGAGTATTTAATATCCTTACCTCCTGAGTTACACACAATGTTTTTCATCACATTTGAGAGAAAAATACAGAGGAAAAAGTCATAAGGCAACAAAACGTTCAACGCAACGGCGGCGTTGCGACCAGTAGTGTATCTTGATCTATATCAGATTAACCATATTAAATCCATTGTTTTTGATAACAAACACCTTTTGAACGAAAACAAACACGAAAATAAATTATATATGCATATAAATTAAATGCGATGTTCAAGAAAACATATAAATCATATAATTGAATTAAATTTTTACTTATTTTTCATTCATTCATTAATTTTGATCTGTTGTACTCTCCGTTGCTAGGCAACGGTGGGCACCTCGCGCAGGCACGCGGTCAAGCGCGAATCGAGAACATATTGTCAGATTGTAAATTATAACGATTTATCCTAGTTAAATTTACGAAATAAATGCAAAACACACTGAAATAATTATAAACATAAATAAAATGCATTTTTCATACCGTATAATATCTTTTTCACCACACCAACTGGTAAAGGCTTACTTTGCTATTCGAAAACAGATAGCAAAATCGCATTTTATCCACGAGAATGCAAAGTAATTTTATACAATTTTTAACTACCTCTCGTTCGTTTTTCGTCACATTCCTAAATTTGTCTGATTCTGCTTTCGTCAGCCATTCTTTATTCGTAACGATCGTCGATGGTCTTTCTCAACTCATGGTCAAAGACGATAATGACTGCAAACTAAGTTGACGAATGAAGAATGGCTGACGAAAGCAGAATTGGACAAGTTTAGGAACGTGACGAAAAACGAACGAGTCGACCCAAGAGTATACCGAATACCGATCGTTGGCTATCGAGTAATGAAAAACTGGTTACTTATAGCGTATACTATAATTCCATTACTTTCGCAGGAGAACATCGGCAACCTGATAACAGTGATGTGCGAGATAACCTTCGACCCGGGCAAGTTCGACACCCTGTGCGGGCCGCTGGTCGACTCGTTCGCGTCCATGCTGCATGAGCGCAGCTACACGAGGGCGCTCATCGACGCCATCGTCAACCAGGTACGATCCCTGACACAGCTACCTGACAGCAGTGAACTTCGAGGCAAGTTCGACACCCTGTGCGGGCCGCTGGTCTACGCGTTCGTGTCAATGAGAATACACCATGGCGATTATATCGTTACGCCAACGTCAACCTGGTACGGAAGATATCTAGTACAAGAGATACCTGGTACCACAGCAACTTGGTCCTTTCATCTCATTGGATCTCTTTCTAAGGATCCAAAATGTTCTCTGTTAATCTTCATTGTTAAGAAATTCTCCTGAACTCCTGTTCAGTTCTTACGTCTTAGGGACTGGCCATATCTAAGAGACGCATGTCCTGAGGTGCGGAACGGAAGTCCGCGCCACGCCGCCTGAATGTAATTCAAAAAACGTCTCCTCAGTACATTTTGTATAGGAAAGACGTAAGACGCGCCTCAAGCGACGCCGCACCCCGTCGCCGCCACCGCGCCGCCGCCACCTCGTTAAATTACATTCAGGCGGCGTGGCGGAGACGTCCGTTGCGCGCCGCGAGATACGCAACGCTTAAGTGGGAACGCTACCTTAGAGTGCGCGAACACAACCCATTAAGAAAAAAGAGAATTGTACTATTCCCTTTTTTTGCATACTATTTTTAGCATAAGACAACAACAGTATGGTCCAGTCTCACTATGTTTGTGTTAACTTACACATTTGTCCTCAGTCGATTGGCGAGCCCAACTTCCGCTACAACGGCGCTCGCCTCTGTTCCATGTACGATTCCGTTGCCCCGCCCGAGGAGTCCACTTTCCGCGCCTGTCTCCTCGAGCGGTGCTCCGCCGAGGAAAACAAGATCATCACCGGTCTCGAGGGTTCTGAAGAGAATGTTCGCGGCTTCGCCATGTTTCTGGCTGAGATCTATACGCAATTAGAAGACAGCCAGGTTAGTTACCAATGAATCTGTTCACCTTCCAGATCTGTCTGTTTGAATCGTGCTCCACTGAGGAAAATAAGATCATCACCGGTCTCGAGGGTTCTGAAGAGAATGTTCGCGGCTTCGCCATGTTTCTGGCTGAGATCTACACGCAGCTAGAAGACAGCCAGGTTAGTTACCAATGAATCTGTTCACCTTCCAGATCTGTCTGTTTGAATGGTGCTCCACTGAGGAAAATAAGATCATCACCGGTCTCGAGGGTTCTGAAGAGAATGTTCGCGGCTTCGCCATGTTTCTGGCTGAGATCTATACGCAATTAGAAGACAGCCAGGTTAGTTACCAATGAATCTGTTCACCTTCCAGGGGGGTTACCATGACGTGCTAAAGCCGTTCAGTTTAGGTTGAGAGAGAGGGACGGAGCTATGTAACTGCTATAGCTGTGTCCCTTTCTCTCAACCTAAACTGAACGTCTTTAGTACGTCATGGTAACCCCCCAGATCTGTCTGTTTGAATCGTGCTCCACTGAGGAAAATAAGATCATCACCGGTCTCGAGGGTTCTGAAGAGAATGTTCGCGGCTTCGCCATGTTTTTCCGGTTTCCATCAGGCGGACTGTATACCTGTTTGCCACCGATGTGGTATAAAAAAACAGCCAGATACGCTGGCGTCCTAATATCTCTCGACAATATTCTAATAGCGTTATAAAAAGATACCTTTACTCGTATTCAAAAGTCGGAAATATGTCGGAAATATCTTTGTGCACAATTTTTATCTGCTGTGATTAATAATAGCTTGTCCCAAAGATGTTTTTTTTTTTCTGTTCTTCGGCCGGAAAGCATCAAATTTCGGGCTGCTGCGCTAAACGAAGTTACCGCCGAACAGAAAAATAGGACAGAAAAAACCGGCCAAGAGCGTGTCGGACCACGCTCAGTGTAGGGTTCCGTAGTTTTCCGTATTTTTCTCAAAAATTACAGTTAAATCAACCTATCTCAAAAACTATAAGAGATACTTTGATCAAACCAAAAATCGTTGAAAGAGTTAATTAGCATGCATCACCTCTATTTTTTTTAGAATTTTATACCCCGTAGTTATAAAAATAGAGGGGGGGGGACATACTTTTTACGACTTTGAGAGCTGATATCTCAAAAACCGTTCACTTTAAGAAAAATGTTTTTTAGAAAACTTTATATCATTTTAAAAGACCTTTCCATTGATACCCCACACGGGTATGTACATCGAAAAAAAAATTTTCATCCCTCAGTTACATGTATGGGGGGCCCCACCCCCAATTCTTTTTTTTACTATTTAGTGTCATAATTTTGTAGCGGTTCATACAACACATATTCCCATCAAATTTCATCACTGTAGTACTTATAGTTTCCGAGTAAATCGGCTGTGACAGACGGACAGACGGACAGACGGACAGACGGACAGACGGACATGACGAAACTATAAGGGTTCCGTTTTTGCCATTTTGGCTACGGAACCCTAAAAAGCCTCAAATCACATGTTTGTTGGCCTCGGCTCCGCCACGTGTGTGTGAGACATTTTTGTGACCTGTGACCTGAGACATTTTTTACTTTTTAACTTATTGTTATTGTCTGTCGTAGGGAGGGCGTATCCGATCGCTAGGCGAGAGCCTATGCAAGGTGCTGCTACACCTTCTCGACACCGACAACGAACCCAACATCAAGTCCGTTTGCCAGCTGCTGAAGGTGAGTTACTAACTTACTATAAGTCTCTAATGGGTCGGCAACGCGTATGTGACACCCCTTGAATTGCAGGCGTCCATAGGTTACGGTGACCGCTTTCCATCAGGCGGACCGTATGCCTGTTTGCCACTGACGTGGTATAAGACGGTGTCCCAAACCTTGGGATTTAAAGCGGACTCCAGGCTCCCATGAGTCATGGCAAACGCCGGGATAACGCAAGGAGGATGAAAATGAAAATTAATGAAAATGAAAATGAAATATTTATTTTTCAAGTAGGCATATTACAATGCGCATGTGAACGTCAAATAAAGCTACGCCGGCTCTAACCCTACGTCTCAGCCTCGAGAAAATTTCAGTCCCCCCTCAGTTGGGAGGGGGGACTGAAATCTGATGATCAGGGAGCGTACTTTTCATGCCGATGACATTAATCTGACGTCACGCTCCGTATAGGGTGATCCCAAATAGTTTTATTGTAAATTATTAATCATTAGTCGTCAATCATTTTAATCGTGTACAAATTACTTCAAATACAGTAGTCCATTTGGTTTAGGCGTATAATGTCCCACTCGCAAAACGTCCCTCCGCTATAATAACGTCCCATACGCAAAACGTCTTCTCTGCTAATTGTCCCTTATGCAAAAAACCCCATTCGCATTACGTCCCGTTATCAAAATGACCCATACCCTTCGCGAAATGTCCCTTCTGAAAATACCCCTATCGCTGAAAGTCACGGCTGCCTAATGCCCCTTTCGCAAAACGTCCCGTTTGCAAATAGCCAGGTTCTTATGGATTAAAGAGGTAATAATACAGATTGTTATCAATACTGGCCACTTGAATATAGTCCGGTTTCCTCACGATGTTTTCCTTCACCGAAAAGCAACTAGTAAATATCAAATGATATTTCGTACACAGTTCCAAAAAACTCATTGGTACGAGCCATTTTTTACGGGACATTTTGCGAAAGGGACGTGTTGCGATCGGGTTATTTCGTGAAAGGGACTTTCTGCGAAAGGGACGTAATTTATATAAAGGGACATTTTGAGAACGGGATATTTTGCAGAAGGGCCGTTTTGGCAATGGGACATTTTATAAAAGGGACCTTTTGCGAAAGGGACCAAGAGACGTTTTGCGAGTGGGACATTATACGCCTAAACCGTCCATTTACATGTGGCATAAATAATACCTACTTGAAACGTGAATAAAATTATTTGATTTGTTTTTATACATAAATGTAATTAAATAGTATTGTTAACAACACATTACAATAAATACGTAGAAAAGAGAATTCCTCTCTAACGTAAAGCACACCATCCTTCTTGCATTCATTACCATGCAAAGAAATTCATAACTTAAAATGATTAATGACTAATGATTAACTATTTACAATAAAACAATTTGTGATCACCCTATATGGAGTGTGACGTCAAATTGATGTCATCGGCACGAAAAGTACGCTCCCTGCTGATGATGAATGTTGTCGCCCCCTTTATACCCGACGTTGTGTAACACACATGCCTGAATCCGACTTGGGTATGGATCCGCGTGGGCAACAAGGGTTCATCATATCAGTAATACATATAACGCCATGCTACATGAGAGTAGGAGAAGGGGTCGCTTTCGACCACACTGTTATATGTATATTTACTCCAGAGTTGGCATCGCACGTCTGTTAATGAGAGTCAAGTCTACTGGCCTATCCAGAGTGACTCTCCCTGTACGATCGGTTCGCCTCCAGACTAAGTACTAGCTGAACATATAGTACTCTGGTGTCCTACACACCACCTGGACGTGGGGGCGCTGCCCCACGGGGTCCTCCATAAGCCTGCCCCCACTAGACCCGACCCTTACTCCAACTCATAACCGACCGTACTACATGCTTTGCCTGTGTGCTTCCGGTACACACTCCGGGGAGCCCTACGCTCCCCAGTCCAATGTCCTTGTATTATTTGTCTAGGTAGACACCTCAGGATTGGACTACGACTTAGTGAAACTACGTTAACCAAAGGCCGTTGGCTAACCCTTTGTTCCACTCCCATGTAGCTAGTATTGTCGATTATACAAGTATAAATATGTGTATAAACACTCACCAGGGCAGGCTCCTGTAACGGCGTGGAGGCGCTACATGTACTCCTCATTTCATACACCCCGCGCCGTCTCACGCCACGTGCACGTACCTTGCTTTTCTTCCAATGGCGCCAATGTGCTTCCGTCCCGCCATTGGAGCTGTCATTCGAGCTGTCCGTGTTGCCACATGACAAAGTAGTAACCTATTCAATACCACTTACCAATTTACATCGCGCTCGGCGCGACACTCTCGACAGCGAAAAAAGGTTATTGCAGCAAGGCGAGCAAGCTCCGCGTCCACTCCAGGATCTTATCCCTGGCTCGAATCGCTGCGCTCCGCTTGCTCCGACCAACGCCTCTCTCCTCCGGCTGCTCCCCTGATGGTGGGACTTCATCAGGACTGGATACTCCACAGTCACCCGTAGAATCAATCTCGATGTCGGGTTGTTCATCGAGTGCAGGTGTAGGGTTCAAACTCCTTGGAACCTCCACCTCTCCAGTGACCTCCTCGACCTCAACAGAATCTGCCGCCATGGGTTCTATGTCAGGTGTCTCGTCCTCCACCTCCAGCGGGTACAGATGGCCAACAGAACGTGTTAAAGTAGAATCGTCAGTCTTGACCCTCGCTACTCTACATTCGCCATCGCTTCCTCTGATCAGTTCGTGGATCTTCCCCACTTTCCAGAGGTTCCTGTTCTTGAGGTCCGATTTCACTTGTACGAGGTCGCCTACTTGTGGTGATCGAAGAGATTTCACTCTAGGCTGCTTGGGTGAGTTTTTGTATCTCTCTCTGAGACTAGCCAGATACTGTTGGATGAACATTCTTTTAAATTCCTCCAGAATGCTATACCCTCTCTTCCAGCTTTCAACAAGGTCGCTCTTTGTAGCCGTGTTACAAGTCGGTGAATCCACGGTGGACGGTCTCATAGTTAAACATTGTCCTAGGCTTAAAAAATCTGCTGGACAGAGAACATGTTCCACTTCAGTGCCGACTCTTGTCAGTGGTCTCGAATTAAGCACATTTTCCACCTCTTTCACCACTGTTAGTAGCCTGGTATCGTTAAGAAGGTGTTTTTCCAGTGTTCTTTTGAGGCAATGTTTTACCATGCCTATCAGCCGCTCATAAAATCCACCGTGCCACGGTGCTAGTTGACATATGAATTTCCACTGGATGTCATTCTTAACGCAGAATGGCTGTTGTACCATTTCAGCAACTAACTTGAAGCAAGTCGCATTGTCTGAGTATATCCGTTGCGGCTTGTTTCTCACAGCTATAAACCGTCGCAAGGCTAGGAGACATTCTTCAGCTGAAAGATCCTTTACAAGCTCAAGATGTATGGCTCTTACCGTCAAACACGTGAATAAAGCTATCCATCGCTTCTCTTTGCCAGTCTGGGTACTCACAAATAGCGGTCCTAGATAGTCAACACCAGTATAAGTGAAAGGTGTGTTATAATTCACTCGTTCTGGAGGTAGTGCCGGCGTAGCTGGTAAACGGTATGGACCACCTCCGTGTTTGACACACTGGGTGCAGCGTTTTAACACTTTCATCACCTGGGCTTTCCCCTGTGGTATCCAATAGCGTTCTCTGATGATACTCAATGTGTGTGGAGCACCGACGTGGTAGTTACTCTCATGGGTCTCCTTGATGACTCTGTCGGTGAACTCAGAGTTTTTTGGCAGTAGTATCGGATACTTCATGTCATAGCTCCAAGTGGTATTCGCCATACGTCCACGGCACCTCAGAAGGCCGTCTACATCGACAAAAAGATCTAAGTTTCGTGCTAAATGTGTTCTTTTACCATTTAGTTCTTCTTGAAAGTGACGTTTTTGTAGATCTTTTATCTCAGACACTCTTTTGTTAACAGTGGTCTGCTGCTGGATACCCTCTTCACTCTGATTCTCAGGATTGTCAAGTTCCATGGTTCCATCAGTAGGATATTCACCATTCTCTATGTGTGTGTTCAAATCCTGAGTCTCCATAGGTTCGTCGGGATCACTGGGACTTTCTTGCTCCAGGGCTTCACGTTGGTCAATGTTATCACCAGTGGATACTTCCTGTGTCGGTTCACCTGGGTAGTCACCCAGGACCTCCCCAACGGAAAGAAGGTTTTGATGTGACTCATAGAGTCTATTCTGGGGCCAGCAGGATTCTTCTTTGACAAGAAACTCTGGTCCGTTAAACCAAAGTTGTCTTTTCTCTTCAAACAGTTCGGGTCGTGTCGCAATGTCAGCAGGGTTTTGCTTTGTGTGGACGTAGAACATCTCTGTGTTGGGGTGGTCACGCTTTATTTCATTCACTCTGTTAGCAACAAAGGGTGGAAGCAATTCAGTAATACATATAACGCCATGCTACATGAGAGTAGGAGAAGGGGTCGCTTTCGACCACACTGTTATATGTATATTTACTCCAGAGTTGGCATCGCACGTCTGTTAATGAGAGTCAAGTCTACTGGCCTATCCAGAGTGACTCTCCCTGTACGATCGGTTCGCCTCCAGACTAAGTACTAGCTGAACATATAGTACTCTGGTGTCCTACACACCACCTGGACGTGGGGGCGCTGCCCCACGGGGTCCTCCATAAGCCTGCCCCCACTAGACCCGACCCTTACTCCAACTCATAACCGACCGTACTACATGCTTTGCCTGTGTGCTTCCGGTACACACTCCGGGGAGCCCTACGCTCCCCAGTCCAATGTCCTTGTATTATTTGTCTAGGTAGACACCTCAGGATTGGACTACGACTTAGTGAAACTACGTTAACCAAAGGCCGTTGGCTAACCCTTTGTTCCACTCCCATGTAGCTAGTATTGTCGATTATACAAGTATAAATATGTGTATAAACACTCACCAGGGCAGGCTCCTGTAACGGCGTGGAGGCGCTACATGTACTCCTCATTTCATACACCCCGCGCCGTCTCACGCCACGTGCACGTACCTTGCTTTTCTTCCAATGGCGCCAATGTGCTTCCGTCCCGCCATTGGAGCTGTCATTCGAGCTGTCCGTGTTGCCACATGACAAAGTAGTAACCTATTCAATACCACTTACCAATTTACATCGCGCTCGGCGCGACAAATGTTACATAACTTTTATTATATAATTTAATTATCAAGCGAACATTTTTAACTGACAATCTTGACTCTATACGTCGTATAATAATCGAAACGAAATCAGCCAAGAAGGTCAAAAGAACCTCTAAAATGTTTATACCTTATTTATAACACACGCTGAGTTTGCGTTTCCCTTACTCTGTTAAAAATAAATATGAACGATTAAGAAACGTGCGAATTCTTGACGCATGCACAAACGAACGTGCCTGCAATGATTACTTATTTGTTTTAACGCGGTCAGGCATAAGGTGACGTCAGTGACCCCAATAATATGGTCGCCTCGCTTTCTCGCGACATATGGATGGTTATTATTGTTTTGACTATATCAATATGTGTTTTTAATAATTTTGTTACTTTACTGGACTATGGAACTTCAGAACAAACGATTACAAGGATATATCAACTATTTTGCTGAAATAATTTCTTATTTATTTAATTGAGATTCTGTATATTCTGACGACAAAGGTTTCATAATAACTGTCTAGTTGTGATTTTGTTTTAATTTATAAAACGCACAGAAAAAAAGTGCCGTGCCAATATATCGAAAACCATGACATTTTCATTATCAAATTCGCTTAATGTCCTACCTATCACCCTTTTTCGTTTTGGAGTTGTAGGGACACCCTCGATTGATCGATCGATGTATGGCACCAAAAAAAATCCGGTTTTCAAACCAAAACAATGTTGCCCCTGCGAGCAATCGTGCCTGATGCCCGTTCCGTTCATCAACTGACATATTTTCAATAGCAAAATATTAATATTATCGTCACGATATTGTCTTCGGTCACCGCGATAGTTACTCATGAAATAAAACTATGGAAACGGATTAAATCGCGTATAATGAATTTATAATTCATCCCGACGTTTCGAACACTTTACAGCATTCGTGGTCAATGGGTGACTGAGGAAAAATTACAATGTGCTACCCACATACAAGAAATATTAACGAACCATGACCATAAATAATATAGATTTTTAAGGCGGGTTCACACATTATTAATAAAGCTAGTTATACAATATTAAAAAAAATCATTTCCATAGTTTTATTTCATGATTATCGTCAGGGTTCATTAATATTTTTTGTATGTAGGTAGCTTTTGCACATTGTAATTTTTCCTCAGTCACCCGTTGACCACGAATGCTGTAATGTGTTCGAAACGTCGGGATTAATTGTAAATTCATTATACGTGATACAATCCGTTTCCATAGTTTTATTTCATGAGTAACTATCGCGGTAACCGAAGACAATATTAAGCAAAATATTAAGTCTGAAAAACATTTTCGTGTCCAGCTTTCAGGCATCGCTCTGGACGCGGATTGCCCGGGCGGCATGCACGCCATGTTCGAGCGGCTGAAGCGACGCGCCGCGCTGCCCGCCGTGCGCGCCGTGCTAGCCCTGCGCCAGGGCCGCTGGGGGCTGGCCGAGCCCACACGAGGTATGTACAGACGCATATTATGTATATACAGAGATCAACCGTTATTTGTATGCCCTTTTCGTAATAATTTACCTTATATGCATTTAGAAATGACGTCTGAACACTGATTATATGAATATATTTCAACTGTTTTCCGCTTAAATCACATTTATTATGAAAATTGTTTTCCTTTATTGCTTACAACAAGTAGACTGTGCGAAAAGAGAACAATTGTGAAATATTCAATCTATGATCCTTCTCATTCCGAATTAGTCATGAAAATTGCTTTACAAATAGCAACCATTTCTCAGTCTCAAGGTTGACATTGCGATAACTTGTTCAAGTCGTCAACGATAAATTTATAAAATGACCTTATGGTTCGCCTTACATGGAGCCAAACTTATAAAATTGTATATGTCACCCCATAATTTTTCAATTACAGTTCTTGCCCTCCTAACTGCCCTATCTCTTCTTCTTTTTGGGGGAGCCAATCCCCATACACTAACCAATTTTTCATTTTTTGGGGAACCTATCCTCATACACTACCCAATCTTTTTATTTTTCTCGGGGAGCCTATCCCCATACACTACTTTACCCTCTGTTTATTAACTAGGTCGTGTTGGTACAGTGAGTAACGGCGACGGCGCGGGCGCGGGCGACGGCGGCTACCTCGCCGACGGGCACTCGCTCACGGCCGAGGAGTGCGCCTTCCTGCAGAGCAACCTGCCGCCCAAGTCTGCCGCTCTAGAGGAGGACATACTGTGAGTACTGGCATGATTGTTTGTACAGGCTGCAATACTTAGTATGTTGCTCTTCGACGGCCGCAGAAATATGGGACACGCTCAAAAAGATCTTGTCAGCGTTTGCGGCCTTCGTTGTTTAACATATTAATATTACGGCATAACTACTCTGCTCGTTATACTTCTGTGCATTGTTTGCCCATAGCGGTCAATATGGCGGCAATACAATGTCTGAGGACCCCAAAATCCCCTTTGAAGCGCACGTGCTTCATACATTGTGCAGATTTTTAATTTTTTATACCTAATCACGGTCACGAACAAAAATGATTCAAATACGTAAAAAAAGGGCAGTGATCGCCATTATAAATGTGTACTTTAAATCAATATTGAAAAAGGTGTGTTATTTTCATCATATTTCCGTTGTTTTCGAGTTTAATTAGTTTCTTAAAGTAATATTACCATTGTTTATTTATTATAACTGTAATTTGTTACTAAATAAATTATTTAGCTATCAACCCAGTACCTACCCACAACACAGGCCTTCTTCAGCTTACTATGTGTCTCAGTCAATTTGTGTGAGAATGTTATATAATATATATGTTTATTTATTTTATAAATTTCAGCGAGGAACTGGAGAATGAAGCCTGGGACACCGGCATGGACGCCGAGATGCAAGCCGGCTTCCTCGAGTTCCTCAAAATGTCCAACCAGATCAACCGATAACCTAGGTCCAGTGGCCGGGCTAAAAAAAAATATAAAACACAAAACTATAAAAAGATTTATCCCTAGAGCGACCAACTTTGTAATCACTCTAGAAGGAAACGGTTTCGATGTTTTGACATACTTTGCGAGATTAAATGTTTACCGTTAGTTCCATTTTTAGTGGGCAGTGTGGTTGAAATTCTTATATAGCCGGGTCGAAACAGGACGAGGGCTGACGCGAGACAATGTGCTCGCGCGGCAAATGTTCAATGTAGACGTGCCTCAGCCGAGGCAGGTTGGTCTTAAACTGGCGGGCTGCCTCAACCGAGGCAGGTCTACAATGAACGTTTGCCGCCCGACCACATTGCCTCACGTCGTGCCTGGCTCTGTCTGTACCCGGCTAATTGCGAAAAAAAAATGTAAGGTAAGGTGAGGTAAGACTAACGTAGTTTATTTTACTTAGGGCAAGAGCACAAGAATAAGAATTCCTTACAAGTGTTATTCTTGTTTTAGTGTTCTTATCCCATCTTACCTTCTTAGCTTAGGCATTTTTTCGCAATTTCTAGATTGGTACCTTAGTTAAAATTCATTAGGTAGACATTTTACTTCGCAAAGTATTGAGTAAATGTCTAAACTCAGTATAAACTTAAACGCGCCTGTGTCATCACTGCAGCTTATCTACTTAATGAATCGAAATTCGAAACTATTACATAAGTTTTACTCGCGCCTATTAAAATTTAAGAAGCAAACTTGAAAAAGATGTCTTTTCCGCGCTGATAGATGGCGCCTTTTAGAGTGGTTAGACAATTGGACATTATTTAAGAGCTTTTTAATTTTTAACATCGTGCTTTTTTCTTGAATAGCATAATAGGATCGATACAGTACATACGTTATACATGTTGACGGACATACTGTGGGATTTACGTGTAAATATAATTGAATATTGAGATATTGATAATGACATAAAATATCTATGAACCTGTTTGGTTTTGTTTCAAATATTCATTGATGGTATAAAATTGTGTAAAGTTGGTTACAAATTAGTGTTTCGAATTTGACAGTAGATGTTTTTTAAAGTTCCCATACCATATTATTGCCACGAGTTAGTTACTGATGCGTTCGCTAGCATTTGCGCAACTTATCACGTTCACGGACGGCTAGTGACGTCATCTGTCATAGGCCAAAGGAAACAAAAGACTACGCGTATGCTATAGCATACGTGTCCGCGAACGTGTTATACTCTCTATACATTCGCTCTTACTAACATGTCAGTTCGAAAAATATGTATAGAAACTTATACCAACATTAGAACATGTGTCTGTAGCTAACTCTTGGTTGAGTTATGGATAAAAAGTTGGATTATTCCTAACAATAAGGCATACAGTACTATTTACTTGTCAAATTCGAAGGCATGATTACATTCTTATAATTTACATTTTCTACACTTCATGACTTTGTTTTAGTCTATATTTATACGTAAATATGTAACATTCGTGATTGTTTTAGATTTGGACTAAATGTAAACAAGTATTTGTAATAGAAATTGATTTTCAAAACAACATTACTGGCTTACTGCACACTACGCTTGTAACGAAAAAAAAACATGCCTTTATTAGGTAATCAGGTGGGTAAGACATGTTAAGTCGGGGCAAATCTAACATTACCAGGGTTCCCTACAAGATTTAGGGTCATTTGCATAATCATCACAGCTAACATACACATCAACACGCAACAGAAGTCTGTGGAAATTCTCATACAAAAATATTTGACGAACGCTAAATTTGGTACCAGACATTTTGTTGACACACCCCACCTTACTTTTGATTCTTGTTTACATTTCGTTCAAAAATGTTAGTGATCTCATCTCTATGTATCCACAGTGGACACTTGCATCGCTCCTCTGTATATACTGCAGAGGGCTCAAGGCAAGCGCCCAATTATGTGTGAGCGAGATACTGCTATGTATACAGGTCCCGCTCTCTGCCGGATCTTTATGAAATACCGTTCCGTTGGTACATATCACCTGCTGATGTATTCAAAGGCTGATTGTCCGAAGTTTAATCATAGATAAAGAAAGACCGTTGTGGTTTTAAGTTTTTGAACTAGATGGCGGTGTGATACAACTAGATTTGTAATTGTATTGATAGATTTAAACACTTAAGAACTCATTACCGCATAATTCACCGAGCACTACAGTGCCTTCTACATCAGATGTAGTACTGTTCCATTCGCCGTACACTAGAAACCGTCTTACACCGCCATCTAGTTTTAATTTTAAAAACTTTCTACGACCTTTGATAGTATCTCTCCACGTCTTACTAATTTCTCCGTTTTTAACTGTTTTTTTTATATGTAATGAACTTTTTTCTATAATTGAATGAATTATTTAATTGATTGTATGTTGCCGAGTGAACAATTGTTCGAATAAAATGTTGCCTTTAGCACAAATATCGAATTTGCAAGTGAAGTTAGTCTGTTTCACATGTGTGCATTAATATATCAGAACTGTTGCCTTGACAGAGGAATGTTCAAATATTTGTCAATAACTTGTATGCTCCGATGTATCTGAAGCTAAATGTATTGTTTATGTATTTTTCTTTTCTTTCAAGAAAGTGTGAAACAGTGGGCCTACTGCGAAATACGAACGTCGAAATTACTTTATCTGCGTATCATCATTTATCCCGGTATTCGCCACGGCTCATGGGAGCCTGGGATCTGCTTAACAACTAATCCCAAGATTTGGCGTTGGCACTAGTTTTACGAAATGACTTTATCTGCGTATATATGGTTTGAATTTGCGACGGCTAAAGTGGAAATTTCAATAATCGTGCTTCGCTGTAGGCCCTCCGTTTATGCCCCTCAGAATTATTTCAAGTCAATAATGCTCATCTATTTTACTTCGCCTATATTCTCAAAAAGTTCTTCGTGATTTGTGTCGTGTACGTTGGGCCGCCATACTTGTTTTTTCTTACTTTCAATGAAATTTGAATACTGTGTGATTGTCTGAATAATAGACTTGATATCATTGACATGCTTCCACCATAAGTGCTGTTAAAGTGAC
Organism: Leguminivora glycinivorella; assembly: GCF_023078275.1. Taxonomy (NCBI): domain Eukaryota; kingdom Metazoa; phylum Arthropoda; class Insecta; order Lepidoptera; family Tortricidae; genus Leguminivora; species Leguminivora glycinivorella. The sequence goes on from NC_062975.1 coordinate 19,641,704, forward strand.
CACATACCATAGATAGCAGAATAGAGTTTTGAGCGTCTTGTACAAAATTACACGCGGGTCTCCACAGACCGAGTAGTGAGGAAATTGCCAAGCGAAGTTGCCGATGCTTGGAAACTTGCCTCGGGACAAGTTGCTTTCGAGGCAAATATCTCGCGAGGCTGCGTTACGTATTTAAAAGTTGAAGTAGCTACTTAAAAAAAAACTATTCTGCTATTTATAGTCCACTAAGCTATTACATTGCAATAATAATAGTGAACTCCAGTTTTTGAATATTTATTCAGTACGGGATTTATTTACTTGCAATTAGGAGAATGTTTATAATATTCCATTGTATTTTTGTTGCAGTGATATTATGAATGTTATAAGAATAAATGGATATTTTAATAAAAGTCATTTCAATAAAACAATACGGTCGTTTTTATTTACAATCCAAGCTTACTGTAACACCTAAAAACGTAATAATACACTGAAATGCAATAAAACACTGTTTAGATGTGAGATCTTCCAATTAAGTAGTAACCCTACCTACCTACCTATCCGTACCTATAACTTTAACACGTTCACTGCTAGACAAAAACTGGCGCAGTACTCCAGAAGCGATCGTTGCCTAGCGGGTTGTCCGAAATCTGAGCAATCGGATTCCAGGGGGCCGATTTTTGAATTTCGGCCATTCGAATTCGTGAAATTCGTTCAATAATATCTCCATTACTAGCGATTTAAATTCTGACAGAATCGAAAACGAGTGGTCATTACATTACAACTAGTTTTAAAATTACTAGCCGTCCTTTTTCAAAAATAGCATTACGTCGTTTTCCACAGACTTTCGAACGACGAATTCGTGCGTTCATAATTTAAAAATCGATCCCCTGGCAGTGAATGTGTTAAACTTAGCGAGTTACAAGCCTTTCTTTTTTCTATGAGCTTTTGTCGCGTCAGCGTCAATTTTTGAAGCGAAAAGGACCCACAGTGACAGTACTCGCATGTACGACGCAAAAACGACGGGGTGTTATAAGTTTGACGTGTCTGTCTGTCTGTGGCATCGTAGCTCCCGAACGAATATACCGATTTAGATAATATTGTCTTCGGTTACCGCGATAGTTACTCATGAAATAAAACTATGGAAACTAATTAAATCGCGTATAATGAATTTTTCCCCTCACTAGCTCGGAAACACGTGTTTTGTCCTTTAATACCAGCGGGTAAAAACGCATTTTATCCACTAGTGGGTAAAGTAATTTGACCTTGAATAAAGTCAAATTAACTGCTTTAGAATTGATAAAAGTAGGTGAATCTAGTTATAAAGATGGTTTATTACCACCTGTGGAACTACTGAAAGCAGTGATAAACGCATTTTTTGCGTTGTAGTTTCCTCGCTATAGTGAGGGAAAAAGTTTTGTGTTACACTCGGGTGCAAATGTATTTTACTTCTCGTGTGTTAAAAAACTCGCAAGTTCAGGATTCTATTCTCGAACAACTCGCTTCGCTCGTGGTTCAACTATAGAATCCTTTCACTTGCTCGTTTTTCAATTCCACACTCGGCGTTAAAATACAACTTTGCCCCCTTATATAACAAATAACTATAAAATACATCCCGACGTTTCGAACTCTTTACAGCGTTCGTGGTCAACGGGTGACTGAGGAAAAATTAAAATGTGCAAAAGCTACCCACATACAAGAAATATTAACGAACCATGACCACAAATAATATAGATTTCTAAGGCAGGTTCACACACTATTATAAAGCTACTTATACAATATTCAAAAAATTTACCATTACTTTGTTAAAAAATAATTAACCAATTAATCTACACAAAATTGACAAAGAACAAACTGCAAATGTCCAACACCATACAACACAAATGCCTCACAGCCTTCGTCGTGCTTGTTCCATTATCAGATGTACTACTGAATCCCAAGCCGGTGGTAAAGTAAAGCCATCCTCTCTATTAAAGTTTGGATATTTTTTGATCTCAATGGCCTCTCGCAACATTCTGGGTATATATCGCTTCTCCTTAACAAGAACCAGAGGCTTGTCAAACTTTATAGCATGATTGACTTTATCCATGACATGTTCAGAGACTGCAGACCTTTGTAGTAGTAGTAGTAGTAATCACTTTATTGTGTACAACAGTTTATATACAATTTGTAGGAATAGAGATACAAAGGCGAGCTTATCCCTATAAGGGATCTCTTCCAGCTAACCTTGGAGAAGATGAGAGGATCGTTCCAGTACGTAAGATAGACAAACTTACAGGAGTACAATAAAGGTCAAAAGTAATCCAAAATATTGCTAACAATTATATAAACTACATAAATACAAAATGACACTATTAAATAAATTACATACTATACTAGAGTACATAAATAAAATACAAAATAAGTACCTAACCAATATATAAATATATCAATACATACATAATATATATATAAAATTCCCAACCATTATCATACTTGTTCAGAAAGCCAAAGTTTCTTCAGATTCACCTTGAGTGATGTCACAGACTGAGACCGTTTGAGCGACAGAGGCACCTCATTCCACAATTTCACAGCGCGCACCGTGAATGATTTTGCGTACGTACGTGTATTATTCATAGGAATAGCAAGCGTGAGATTCGCACTTGAACGTAAACGGTGTTCACTGCCCTCAGCCAGATACTTAAATCTCTCGGTAAGGTAAGAAGGAGAACAGGGGTTATAAAGTACGTTGTAAAGTAAGGACAGAACACGCACATCTCTACGTCGGCGGATCGGCAACCACCCGAGCTGGGAGCGAAAATCAGAAATGTGGTCATATTTGCGGAGGCCAAATATGTACCGGATGCAAACATTCTGTAATCGCTCGAGCTTGTCCAGCAATTCCTCGTTGAGATCAACTAATGCAACGTCACCGTAGTCAAGAAGGGGTAGCAAGAGAGATCGTGCAAGAGTCAACTTGGTATGGAAAGGGAGGAAATTCTGCAATCGACGAAGAGAATGAAGGGACCCAAAAATACCTTTACTCACTTCAGCAATATGAGGAGCCCAAGACAGCGTCTGATCCATGGTGATACCTAAATTTCGAACAGTAGAGGAGAGAGGGATAGTGCACCCATCAAACAAAATTTCAGGTATCACCATGTCTGAGAGCTTGCTTACGAAGTAAGGGCTGCCAATGACTATCGCCTGTGACTTAAGAACATTAATTTTGAGCCCAAATCTGCTCGCCCAATCCCGTATGGACTCTAAGTCACAATTCACTTGATGAATCAGCGAGGGAAGATCGTCTAAGCCAGCCGCTGCATAAATCTGTAGGTCGTCTGCGTAAAGATGGTATGATGACTTAAGTGCACTAGTGATACCGTTGATAAAAATGGAAAATAAAATTGGTGAAAGAATCCCCCTGCGGAACACCAGCGGAGAGCTCGCACCAGTTGGACAAATCATCATCTGTTTTCACACGCTGGCGTCTGCCATAAAGGTAGCTGCGGAACCAGGACAATGAAGTTTCGGAAATACTAAGAGTTTTTAATATGCCTAAAAGGATGTCAAAGTCTACCGTGTTAAAAGCGCTACTGAAATCAAGGAGGACAAGGACAGTAAGTTTTTTGGATTCTATATTAAACCGAATGTCGTCGGTGACTTTCACCAAAGCAGTAACTGTGCTATGACCGGGACGAAACCCTGATTGTAGGGGATTAAAAAGAGAATTTTTATTAAGATAAGATAGGAGACGACGGTTTACATGATGCTCAATAATTTTAGATAATATAGGGAGAATAGAAATAGGACGGTATTGGGAGAAAGATGCAGGATTGGATATTTTAGGGAGAGGGATAACATGGGCATACTTCCAGGATGCAGGAAACGTGCCGGAGGATAAGGAAAAATTTATTATATTCGTTATTATGGGGGAGATGAAATCCGCCACGAGCATAAGCATGTCCACGCTGAGGTTATCGTCACCGACGGCCTTCGTGCTAATAGATTTCAAGATTTTAAGAGTCTCTTGTGAAGTAATGAAGCCGACATCAAAAGGTTCTAAGTTAGGGTTACTAGTGATAGCAGCAAGAAGAGATAAGGTAGAGCATTTGACTATAGGATCTAGAACAACCGGCGACGTACTGAAATATTGGTTAAGACCATTTACGTCAAGAGAACTTAAACCAAAAGATTGAGTTTTGCCCACTCCAAGTGATTTTAAAAACTTCCACAACTTAGCAGGGGGACACTCCTCAATAGAACGGTGTATATACCGACGCTTTGACTCCCTACAGACCTTGTTGCAACGGTTACGCAATGATTGATACTTTTCGCGATTACTATCCGAGGGATTTTGACGGAACTTCACACGAGCACGATCTCGCTTGGCCATCAGCAGCTTGATGTCCGGCGTGAGCCACGGTGCAGGGAAATGCTTAACGCGTATAGGCTTCAACGGAGCGTGTTTATCAAAGATACCGAGCAACATCTCATTGAAAGCCTTCACCTTCATGTCAATATCTGTGAGACTCTCCAGCCCCTGCCAATCTGCACTCGATAAGTCGGCAAAAAAGGCTTGCAGATCCAAATCGGGCAGATTGCGACGAAGTATGATTTTGTGCTTACGTTTTGGAGGACGTATTCTAAAGGAAGCATATATTAAATCATGATTGGAGAAACCAGCCGCATTAAACTGACCATGAGAGGAAACCAAGTCTGGAGAAGAAGTAATAATGAGGTCTAATAAGGACGGAGGGCCATTATGCGGGAAATGTGTGGCTGTGAGAGGTAAAACACTCAGGTTTAAAGAAGTGGTAAGGGAATGAAGTTTAGAGGAGCGAAGATCATTTTTGAGGAGGCAAGTGTTGAAATCGCCCATGATAATACTATGGTCGAACTGGGGGATTAAGTCAATTAAAGTGTTGTGCAGAGCATCGAAATAATTGATATTCGAAGAAGGGCTGTAAAAAACTCCTAGAAGGGCTTTGGAATGGTGTAGGGTGACCTCTAAAAAGAGATGCTCGGCAGAGTTAGAGTAGAGTGATGGTGATTGCGCTACTATCCGAAAAGCAATGCCACTTCTAATATAAATAGCAACCCCACCACCGCGGACGGCACCGGTTCCACCCACACTAGCGCCGGTCCGGTCGTTTCGTATCAGGCAGAACCCCGGCAATGGATAAAGTGTAGAAGGTAGAGAAGGTTTTAACCATGACTCAGAAATTAGAATGGCATGAATATTTTTATTGGAGCTGAAGGCTGACAGCAGTTCCGGTAATGTGCTGGCACACTCTGTGCATTGATGTGAACGACATTAAAGTTCCTAAATGAAGATTTAAACGTATATTGCAGCCGCTCACCCAAATCAGGTAGCTCTGAAGCATCACTCAAAGAATCATAAAGGCTTGGAGAAGAAAGAGAGAAAAATTCGCTGTCAAAACTAGCATTAGAAACGTCTGACATTCTATATAGTTGGTAATAATTTATATAAATATATAATATATATATATATACAGTCTATAATATAAAAAGTGTTATAAGATAACAAAAATATATAAAGCTCACTAATAAGTACTATTAAGAGTAACTTAATAGTAAACCTCCTCATCTGCTCGCCAGCAGCTATTATAAATTAAGCAGTTACATATTTTAGAAGCAGTAGTAAGAACAGAAGAAAAAAGTAAAAAAAAAAAAAAATCTGAGGTTAAACATGTTACTAGATTGGTTAATAGTCAGAAGTTAAAGTAAACAGAAAAATACACCTCAACAGAGCAAAAACTAAACGCTGAAAACGTCAAATGTCATATTGATGAATGTCAGTGTGACAGGACGGCACGGTAGGTTATGAAAACGTAAAACCAAAATACTTTTCTAAGTGTACCGCTGCAAAAACTAAAGTGATTTCGAAATGTACCGTAGTAAAGATAAAAAAAAAAAGCATTTTGAATCTGTGACGTCACGGCTTTGTGAAGATAAAAAGCTGGAGTTTAATGAAATTGTCATTGATATAAAAACACCGAGCACAACTGCGAAAGATTTCAACGCTTGCCGACACCTTGGGACGCCGCAGACCTCGCTTGGCGTGATGGTCTTGGTGCTACAACCGCAGGAGATGCTTTCGCTCCTGCCGCGCCCGTGTCTGCCTGTGCACCTCCACCGACTTCAGCAGCATTCGGCGGCGCCGGCAACGCCTCCAACTCGGCCATCGAAACAACTCTGCGGCGTACTCCGTCGTGGCACTGCACCACTATGCGCCCATCACTGGTCCAGCTGTCCTTGACACCATACCGCTTGCGGGCCTCCAGAAATACTGCATGCCGCGTGCTAGTAAGAAACTCTGACAGAGTTTGGCCTGAGCCCTTCAGCAGCTTCTTGGCGACCCAAACTGCATCTCTGGTCCGCTGACAGCCGAACTTGAGCAGGATAGGCCGTGGTTTAGTTGGTATCACCTTCTTACCCAACCGATAGCAAGCTATGAGAGCGGCGCCCTCCACCTTAAGTGTCTGTTGGAGAATTGCCGCTGCAGTAGTGGAGGTGTTTTCTCCTTGTTCTTCGGGAACACCATGCAGAAGAAGTATACTGCTTCTTGAGCGGGACTCCATCTCTTCAAGGGTGCTCATCACAACTTCCATTTGCTCTTGAAGACTAGATAGAGCGTTCCACACAAAGTTCTTAAAGGCAGTATACTCATCCGGCAACGCTTCTGTCCCCTGAGGGGCCACGGAGTTCTCGAAACAGGTCATCCGAGACTCGAACATGGCCCTCATGCCATCAATGCTATTCTGGAGCTTCACCAGGCGATCCATACTGTGACTCAGGAGATTACCACTAACTGCGAACTTTGAGCTTTGATGTATGAAACTGTGCGATGATGAAATTGTGTATTATAAGTTGTGATAACTGCTGTGGGTGCAAATGAGGAACTATATATCACATGTAAGTAGTTTTTACATTCATACAATGTAAAATTCTATTTTTCCAAAATTAAAATTACAGCTCTACCAAATTTGACGTGTTGTTTGTTTGGCTACCCACAAAAAAAAAAAAAAAAAATTTGTTCCTGGGTCATGGATGTTTTCTATGTATATAGGTATGTATTTATCTATCTAAGTAATATATCGTCGCCTAGCACCCGGAGTGGCCATAGTACAGGCTTTGCTTAGTTTGGGGCTAGGTTGATCTACCTATTGTCCCAGAGTGTAAGAACCTCTTTTTGACACATGACAGCGTCCACAATACGTAAACTCGCGCAACCTAATGAATTTTTAAATAAAATCCTGTAATAATATTAAAAAAAATCAAGTACTTAAAAACAATATTTCGCTTACTTTAAACATTAAACATCTTCGTTAGTGAGTATTTTACGATATTAGTTTATCATGCAGGATTTACTTACATATTATGTCATTTATCATTCATTTCTATTTTTAAACTAGTGCTGTGGCAGAGTCTGTCATTTCGATTCAAATGACATTTCAGTAAGTTGACAGAAATCGTATATTTGTTTAAGCGCCTCCTTGTACATAGGGCCTAATCGATTCACCAATTCGAAATTAATCGTTAGATTTGGCAAACGATACGTCTTAGCCAAATCGCAACATACTTCAAAACAAATGTGTCAAAAATGTGAACTTACAAATCCGGGACAATACTTGATCTGTGTAAAGTGTCCCCCAATATTTATTTATACCGTGTAAATGAGCCCTTAGACTGTCAACCCGGAAAGGAGCAGGAGGTTACAAGTCTGGAGCGGCATCGAATCGGAGTAGTTTGGTGAGAGTAGATCGTGTTTCGGGGGTTTGCTTCATCTTATGGGTCGATGGAGAGCTGGGCGTGTTGGATTCGCGTCTGCAACACAAGATATTTCGCATTCAGATTTTGAACTTGATCAAGATACATAGACGGTTGAGTCGATAGATCGAGTAACAAAGCGGTAAAGAAATTTTAGGGCTCAGCGGCCAATTGTCTTCATGAAACGCGCTTCCCTTCCTCACGTTGGTGGAATCATCGACGGGCCATAACACTTAAGACTGCGGTTTGATCGCCACGTAGCGTCAGTTAACGATTGTTACGTCGGCTTCAGAAGAAAAGATTATACTTACTCGCGAGCGACAAGGGAGGTGACCAGCGCTGCCATCTGTACTACATCCAGATGCCGATAGGTGGCGTTCACCACACGGCACAGCTCCTGAATCAGCCACGAACCGTAATAATCCCGCCATGACACGTAATCTGGAAGCCCAAGCGATTAATTTCTTAGATCACTATCGTCTGCTGATTCCATAGATGATACGTAAGAAAAATGCTGACAGGGAACGGGGAATGGTCTAAATACTCTAAATGGTCTGACCACGCTGAAATCACATTATTAAGGGTGAATAGAAAAGACTCAAGTCAATACATACTTAGAGACAGATTGACTAGACTCTAAAGGAAACGATGAAGGTTTTGTTTTTGCTACTACTGCCGTTTAGGCTGACTTCTTCGGCGAAATCCTACCTTCCACTGAAGATGTTAGCACGAGGGTATCCACATGGGAAGGCAGGCGGGCGGGATCACTAGGTCCGTCTAGTTGCACCACCTGCCCTGCATCCACCATACCACCGCGGCAAGCCTGCACGAACAGCGTCATTGTCTACCTGTTTAATGGCTCTCATTAACGAGCTGCATGCCATGAGGAATGTCCTACCTTCCACCGAAGAGGTTAGCACGAGGGTATCCACATGGGAAGGCAGACGGGCTGGGTCACCAGGTCCGTCTAGTTGTACCACCTGCCCTGCATCCACCATACCACCGCGGCAAGCCTGCACGAACAGCAGCTTCGGTTTGCCCACCTGTAACACAACACAACACAGATCGTATAGAGACCGTACAAGCTCACTATTGGCATTGCATGGCAAGGGATTCTTCCGTAACTGCTGAAGTGTTCTCAAGTTCTTAGGCATACCAAAGTATTTTAGATTTTTTGTGGCATTCGTTGTTTTAGTATATACGACTAGTACAATTATAAGGATGCGCTTATAAGACCCACTTGCACCAATCACTTAACTCAGGGTTAGTAAGCTGTCATCTGTCAAATTCCATATAAAATGGTGGGTTAACCTCTATAACTAACCTTTGTCAGGCCTGCCATAGGACACGCCTCGGTAATCTGTCCAAGGAACTCTTGCAATCTCAAGACGAATTGGGGCGGGGCCAAAAGGGTCACACAAGCTGTGTAAACGGCAGTGAGCTCACAAGGCCAGCGCTGTATTTTGCAGCGTGGTTAGCAGGCGTGAGCGAACTCTTCGACTAGTGTATTGCCTAAACACGCAGATCCGCAAGTACGTACCAGGCCAGGTGCGTTGTATTGCAGCTTGTTCAGCAGATCGCTCATCTCGTACGGGCGGTCGTGCGCGAACAACTCGCCCCCAGTCTCTCCGTGAGTTAGCACGCACACGCATACGCAGGACGTGTTGGTATGTTGCTGCGTACACACTACAATAAAACAAAACGGCGAGTTAGACGAAGCTAATTCTGCAGCGCAACATATAAAGTCACGCCTGTGTCCCTACATTCATGTCATAGGCTGCTCAAGTGCAAGGTGTCCGACAAGTTCATAGCCTATCGCCCACAATACAATTACTTAAGCCTTTCCCCCTAAGTCAACTTCTACGGCACCCACGCCAGGAAAGGTGTTGGTGAAAGTCTTGACCCGTCTCCACACGATAAAATTTGCAATCTCAATCTATGGCTAGACCGGACGCACAGCCATCCCCCAGAAGATGGCGGAAGACCGCCCCACGCAGATGGGGCTCGACCCGATGCAGCCCCCACAGCGCTCAGCGCGAAAGGGGCCACTCACACCCCAGCAGGGGTGTAGAATGAAGATACCTACCCTCTATGGCTAGTACTCACACTCATCAAGGATCGTCAGGATCTGATCGTGCGTCTTGTCGTGGTGTGGAGTGACTTGGAAGCCCAGTTTGGAGAAGGTTTCAGTCAGGGAGCGCACGTCGCGTAACGTGCCTGTGCGCGAGCTTGGTTGCCTGTCCCTGAAAACACATTCATCATGCTACTTTAACAATTTGTCGGGATTTAAAACACTATGGTGTATGGCATTGATCCGAGGTGCGATGTGATCTTATACATACAGACAATCACTTAAAAACAGAGGCCAAAGGTGGATCCTGGCTGATCGATTTGCAACATGTCTGGCCAGTTTATAAAAACACGTGTCCTCTTCTAGCTGTAGCCAAGAGCGCATTCGTTGACACTCCTTATTGTTTCATAGTGTTGTCTCTATCGCTCTCCCGTAGTGGCGTAATAGAGCCAATTGCGTACCGTTCCGTTCGTAGCATCAACGATTGTTCTCTTGGCTATGTAGGACAATCAGACATGGCATAATACCAACCGCGAGAGTCGAAGTTTAGTGCGCTAAATTGGCACACAATGTTAATTTAAGCTATAGATGGAGAAGTGTCATCCACTACTTATCAATTTACCTAAAATAACGAGTCCTCTTATAGCTGTTGTGGTTGAAGATAAGCATGATCTTGTCTCCAGACATGTCATAGTACCAATCGCGAGGGTCGAAATTGAGGGCCGCGAGTGGCAGCGGCTCACGGTGTTCATCTTTCTCTTCACCTTTTGGCCTGCAAATTTATATTTGGTAAGTGCGTTTTCACATTATCCGATCCGATATCGGATGTCGAACCGGTATTATCCCATATATTTACGCCGCCATCTTTGATTTTTTCCTTTGAAATCCTTCCGACAACCGATATCGGATCGGATAATGTGAAAACGCACTAAAGCCTCCGCCACACATAAAGCGTTTTGATAGCGTAGCGTTAGCTGAGCGCAAGATAGCGGTGCGCCGGCGGAACGCTGGCGTTCCGCTCGCAATCCACGCGCATTCCGCTCGCAATCCGCGCACGTTAGTTCCCGCCGGCGTCCGCTGGGCGCAACGCCAGCGTTCGTTCGACGTCGACGTCAGCGGCGGTCGGTAGCGGTCTATCGTTGCGCTCCGCTAACGCTCCGCTACCGCTCCGCCTACGCTATCAAAACGCGCATGTATGTCCGAGCTTTAAGGCTTACAGGTCATATCATAAAAGCTGGCTCGAATGGAATGAACCAACTTTGAATGTACGCGCATCACCTATCGCTTTAGAGCAGTGTAACTGTCAACAGTCACCATTCTACAGGAAAATATGCAGTGCACGATACCTGTGGCGAAAATGAATTGGTTTAGGCAATTATTAGTTAAAAACTCAAGTACTTATCTATTACAATATTACTGAATAGTACTCAAGTGATACGTTAGCATACCGTAAACCAGTTTTATACTATCTCAGGTGATACATATAGTTCATAGTCATAGTTTTCATTCAGGTTTGAGGTGATACACCTATAAAACCTATAACTACAGACGATCAGATATAGGTAAGTAATGTTATTCCTACCAGTTTAAACTGCCATAAGATAGGTAATATACATAATTTTTACGTTGTGTAGGTAAGGTAACATAACATCACAAATATTTTAGAAAGTAAGGGTCTAAGGTGGATCTTATCTCAGGTCACCTAAATCACACTACGTTCACATTGGGTTCATAATTTTAATAAAATTTTGTCCGCGCTCATATATAATTCGTGTGTCTCAAAGCCGAAAGTGTTAAACAACCTCTTGTTTGTGTTACTAATACTGTGTTTGTATTTTACCTACCTCTCAGTTTTCTTCTTGAACAGGTTGCCAAAATCTGCTTCGCTTTCCGCCATTTCACTCGATACGTGCACTCTATTCCCGTGGCAACTGTGCAATGAATTCTACAAAATGTGCTGAGCCTACAAAAAAACAAACGCAATCTACACTTCTGCAGATAATTTCATGTTGGGTACAATACATTGCCGCGGCTGAACACCAAGGATTATAAATCGATGGATCAAAGACGGAAATGAATCAAAAATCGCTAGGCTTATTGGCGAGGTTCTTGAGTGACTCATCATCATGAGTAGTGTAGTTTAGTGATGTCGATGTCGCTAAACGTTCGTTATAAAAATCGAGGCATTCTGTTTATACCTACAGGTATTTAGGTATTTCATAATTTAATAAACCTACATAAAAACACAGTCTAAAAGAACATTGTTCCAGCAATATAGGTACCTACAGTAAATATTTAATGACGTACTTCTCTATCTACGCCGATCCTTGATTTCTCAACAGACTTGATTAATTTGTCTAAATACTGGATTTCAGGACACTTTTGACACGACACAATGTTTATATATTTTGAACACACACTAAGATAGCAGACAGCGTGTTATCGACTGTTCGACATATTACTTGCACCATCTTACCTACATGTTCATGTTTGATAGGCTCCTATTATCACAGATAACTGATAAGCTGTCATCAATTCAGAATACCTAAATACCAAGTGCGGCAACAACCCGAGTTTGCTAGTTGTGGATTGTGGATTAGTCCTTTCGTTTACTTTCACCATCAGTCGTAACTGCGTTTTCACATTATCCGATCCGATATCGGATGTAGGACCGATATCCCATACATTTAAGCCACCATCTTTGATTTTTGCCTTTGTTATCCTTCCTGCATCATATATCGGATCGAATAATGTGAAAAAGCACTAACGGTTGAGATTGTTTTCTTTTTTATACCATGCCAGATAGCTAGAAAAGCTCATAATCACGGGACGCATAGCAGGGAAGTGAAAAAGTGAATGCATGGGCGCACGTTGGGCGGACAGAATAACGTCTGTGACGACTGTGACAGAGACAACATGGGCAGCATGCACCGAATCCAGGATCTAGTAGAGTCGAGAGCACTGGTGAAGAGTGTCCACAGTCGTCGCGTCTCTTCATCCATGAGGATACGACGACGAAGAGGACCATGCCGGTAGCAAAGAAGCATACCCGGCACTCCGCACCCCCGTTGAACAGCGTCATCTACATACTACCAAAGACATTTCTGTAACTCCGTATAGACAGCTACAGTCTAAGAAAAAAACGTACCTCAGAACCATATAGAAAAAGGTACGATCGCCTAGATGGCGTTGCACCTTTGGCGGACGCTCGGCTAGATGGCGCTAATATTAATATTTGACATTTTAACACATATCAAGATTATCAAGCTAAGAATATGGGCCAAATTGTCAAAACTGAGGTTCAAAAGTTTTAAGCCTGTGTCAAGAGATGGCAGTCTATGCACAGTGATTACACATTTTACTTCGACAGTAACTCTCTATAATACTCGATCCTTGATACTACATACAGGCCAAACCTAACATTAGCACAACTTGCTGCGGTTAGCGCCATCTTACGGTGTATCTCGGAACTGTTATAAATAGCAAAGTACTGCGCGTATGCTTGGTCCCGTAGCCGAATGGCATTTCTGCGACGCGAAACGAAAACGAAACGCCGCGAAAGGTAGTCTGGCTCTGTCGCGCCAATACACAAGAGCGATAGAGATAAATATCTACGAGTGTTTCGTTTCGTGGGCGTTTGTGCATTCGGCTACGCACGCTGTACTAATTATGTTTTATGTGTAATACCTACCTGTGTAATTTTGGTTCTACCAAGAACGTTTAATACTGGACTGACAAAGCCCATACAAAAATGCGTACCCCTGAAGTGTATGGGCCTTTTAGGCTTAAAACTAGATGGCGCTGTTCGCAGCCTGGAAGTGGCCAAAATCATATATTCCCCAAATATTTTTGCGTGTTTTTATGTTTTATAACAACAAATGACATAGGTATTTCTTTATTTTAAAATCACGATATCACGTCAATACATATTTTGAAAAAAAAAAAAAAATGTAGGCATCATCAGTGTAGTTATGTGACGCAAAAAAATCGAGGTACGATTCTTAGTATGAATTGAAGTATGTAAATCCTATATAAATAATCCTTGGTTCTACTAAGTAATCGTTTAGGGCGTTGTCCAATTTCTTCATTTACGCTGTCGAGTAACGTAATCTAAAACGTAAAAACACATCGTAGAATCTCAGTAAAGCGACGTCCTATAATTCTACGCCATGTCACGAAATGTAATTGTGACGAACAGTCAAGATATTAAATACAGCGGCGGCAGTGGCGGATTTGCCGTAAGGCCCAGTAGGCCCGGGCCTAGGGCGGCCAGATTTTAAGGGCGGCAAATCGTGGCAAAAAAATCACTGAGGATAACAAGATTAACAACAAAGACCTTGAATGCAAAGTATCTTAATATTATATAGGCTCGCGTAAGTATCGTATCCATTTTTGCGTATCAAAGAATAAATATTTAATTCGTACATCGTATTACATATAATATGTCGGCGCAAGGCACCTGTAACCTTATAGTGTCTGAGGCCCATGGAGGCGGCCCACATTCCTGGTCCAATGTTTACGTTAACAGCATTAGCGGAATTGTCACAGTGATGTCTTTGTACTTTGAGACGGGGCGGATATTGTAAACACTGCCGAACGTAGCCGTGGGTCCGATGTGGTACGTAATGAAATTAATTAAAATATTTGTTGTAAGCATTCCTTAAGGTGCCGAGAGGGCATTAAGATTTGGTTGGGACATGGATGAATAGAGACACGCGACCGCGCGCTATCCCATAACCGTGCCGTGAGATTACGTGTGCGCTTTAAGTACCTAGTAGTGTACCACTTGACCCACGGATTCGTTTCCGGTTCTGATAACTTAGTGATGCTAAAGCTTTGAGTTGGTGTGATTTTGATATTAGTAATATTCGTTACCAGTTGCATAAACATTTGTTGGACTTGTGTGCGTGATATGCCCACCGTTTCCGCCCGCCATGGAGCTGGTGCCTGCCCCTTGATGTCGATTGTCGAGCTACCGGCTCCGACATATAAAAGTTAAGTAGTTTTAGTTAAATATATAGGATGATACCTACCTATTGTTATCTATTACGCGTGTGTCTGCGATTTGCGATTGTTTTGTCAGCAGTGTGCGTAAAGCAATTGCAGTGAGCGGATTAAGTGTTTTATAGTTATTTGTTATACAAGGGGGCAAAGTTGTATTTTAACGCCGAGTGTGGAATTGAAAAATGAGCAAGTGAAAGGATTCTATAGTTGAACCACGAGCGAAGCGAGTGGTTCGAGAATAGAATCCTGAACTTGCGAGTTTTTTAACACACGAGAAGTAAAATACTTTTGCACCCGAGTGTAACACAAAACTTTTCCCCTCACTACAGCGAGGAAACTACAACGCAAAAAATGCGTTTATCACTGCTTCCAGTAGTTCCACAGGTGGTAAATCATCTTTATTACTAGATTCACCTACTTTTATCAATTTTAAAGCAGTTAATTTGACTTTATTCAAGGTCAAATTACTTTACCCACTAGTGGATAAAATGCGTTTTTACCCGCTGGTATTAAAGGACAAAACACGTGTTTCCGAGCGAGTGAGGGGAAAATTACTTATTTGCAGTGATTGGGGATTTGAATGGCATAAGGGGTGAATGACAGCAATCATTATGCTAGTATTAATCTGCCGCGGGATTCCAGGCTTGATGTGGTTAGATAAAGGACAGGTTTTTATTATAATATCAGTATCACCTTTATATTATAAGTTAATTGTCAGTATATTGCTATTACGGGTTAATGTTTTAAATGCGACATCCAATCATCAATTACTTACTGCTGAATAGAGCTGAGTTATTACTTCTGAATTTATTTTTTATATTAAATTAGTTTAGTATCTAAGGCCTCACTTACAATAAAATATGTAATTTATATAAAAATTACTTAATTATCAATATCATAACCAACACTTGCTTATTAAGGGTGCTTTCAAAAACGTCAAAATAATGTAAAATTGATAGTTTTAGTCGGTGAAATGTTACACTTTCCGTTATCTAATAGATATATTTAGTTCAAGTTTCAATTGGAGAATCTTATTATCTTGATTCTTATCAGACTGGATTTTTGAAAGTTAGCTCACTAAATTAATTATGATTTTTTCTCTGATGCACGTTTAGGAAAACCCGCGTATAGCGCTGAATTAGTCGATCTTATTTGTAAAATTTGGACAATTCGTAATACTGAAACTGGTAAATTTATAATACGTATCTAGACTAGAATCTTCTCAGACGACATTTTTATTATAAGGTTTTGAAAAAGAGTAAACGAGGCAAATTACCTAAAATTAACTGACAATTTCTTTGAACATCTACCATTGAGTAATTATTACTTCGTATAGAGGAGCTATAGCAAACAACGAACGTGTCACAGCCTGTAAGCTGAAGGCGGGGCGAGGGGGCGGGGTGTGAACCAATGGCCTGCTTCCGTAACGTCGCAAGCGCTACGATTTTACTCGGCGCTTACGACCTTTCGGTCGCGATGATGAGCCCTGCATAGAGTGCATAGATTAGAAGTCGTAGTATAGAAGTGACATGGGTTTACATGGGCATTTTTTAATTTATGACTTTCAATTAGCGTGAGTTGTTAACAAAAAACATAAATCGCTGTTAGTTTTGTAATGATAATCAAGCTTGAAATCTGTATTTAAAACTAAACTTTTTTCACGTTCTGAATTTAGATTATAGCTTAGTACCTATAATTCACGATGTTTTTATTGAAATTCCATGCTTAATTATCGTTGTAAAACCGACAGCGATTTAACTTTTTTTTAACAACTCTGTGAGTTCCAATTTTTTCAAATGCCCACATTTTTTAAAGCTGTATACGGACTGAGCGTACATGTGTACACGTAGCCGCAACTGGATATTAGTTATTTATGTGACATTTGCATAATGGTAGGCATTAAAAGATGAGTGTTGTTTTTGTTGTGTTAATAAGATAACATGAGTGTTTTAATGCCTAATTATCCACATATAACTTTATCTACATCCATGTATGTATGGGCGCGGGTTTATCGTCCCATAGAAAATTTGAATTTCGCGCGTTTTTATACTCTCATAATTTGCTTGACCGTCTACCTACCCAAATTCATTCAGGCAAGTTAGGTACTGCACTTACATTTACATACTCACATGAAATTCGACACGCGTACTTATTGAGAATCTGTTATAGACCGACATGTCGGAAAACTGTGCAATTCTGACAATAATAATTAAATAACCTTTTTTGCGTCGATAAATATATATAATTTAATGTATGATAGGAAACTTGAACTAACTTGCGATATTGTCACGTCTGCTTTTGTTGCATTTTTTACTCTTTGGTTTCAACGAAACATGGCCGCCGCAACATGGCGCTTCGGCATGAGTTTATATTGATACATTTTTTTAAAAGTAAGCGTGTTTAAACAAAAATGCAGTAAACCTACGTATGAAAAGTCACTCCTTAGCTTTTGTTAGATTTTCCTGAGCAGTCTGTGCAGTACCTCACTACACATGACGGCATTATTTAGACGAAATATTTTTCATTGCGATACGTCAATCTACCACAGCCGTTCGGCACAGACTAAGCGCGTGTGTGCTGATCAGCTCTAAGTGTTGTTACACAAAATCAAGTTGAGGTGCCCTCTCTAGTTAACATAATTACTCAAAGACATCTACATCACATCGAAGTTATTTTCGTACTAAAATAATCTGCAACGTTTACTTAAATTGCTGTTACGCCTTAGTGATTATAAATTTCTATTATCTATTTTTGGCTATTTTTTTGAAAACGAGCCTTCACCGTCACAATTATTACCACTTCTGGACATTTTTTCATATTTCGTCAGACTAATTAGAAAAAGTCCTATGATAATATATGTTATATATTTGTAAACTACTCGCAAAGCCCTATAATTTGATACCACACACGCACACTGGAACCCGCCCATACATTGCTGTGCTCATAACTACAAAAAGTAAAATTAAGCAAAAAAAGTACCATTCTGCATTCGTAATGTCAAGTAGTGCTTATAATAATTATTATTTACATTATATTTGTATAAAAAAAATATTCCTATGATGAAGGTACATATTCATCGATAAACATATCGACAGCTTCCGGGTGAAATATTTTTGTATTCATAATTGGCAGAGGTCGTATGCTGGTGATGAGGGGATCAGAGGAAACCAAGAGCCTATTAAAAACATCCGTCATGTTGTCGATTCTGGAAGTTTTACGACTAAATCTCTCTCGATAGTTTTTAAAATCCTTAATCCTCGCTTCCTGGGCCTCTTCACTTAAATTGCCTATTGGAATCAGGTGCTCAGATATTATTGCGTCTCCATGAATAAGGATTTTATGAACAGTAGGTGTCATACGACACCACGGGTACAGGTCTACATATTATTATATATTCTCGTCGTTGAAATAAAATTGAATCGCTTTTCTCATCTGAAACCGTCGAAATGAATAGAAATAACCTTAGGGTAAAATATTACGCACTAAATCATTGTTTTAGTGCGAAAAAGTTACATTTTCGCTACAGTAAAAACGCCTGATCAAATAGTCAGAGCAAAAAATTTTGTCCGTTTTCGAAAAACGGACAACATCTTATAACTTGAAACAAGTCTATTTAATAATCGATGCTAATTACCACTGAACGTGACATATGAAATCTTAGACCTTTAACATAATGCAACTACGTAATGACAACTGATAATGAAGGTATTTTGCTGCAATGAGGTACAATACTTCCCTGGTCATACATATATTTCAATTTCAGTACAAAATACCCACAATTGCTAAGTTGAGTTTTGAACACAGCAATGTATGGGCGGGTTCCAGTGTGACACGGTATGATTAAGCGCTCGGTTGCGATTTCACTATTTTTCACGTGAAAGCCCTCTTAATATTGTTTATTTTATAAATATAATACCTACACGGGTTAGCGTTTATTTTTCGAACAGTTTAATTCACAGTTTACTTGTAACCTCATTGTTCATGTTGTTGGTTGGTTGCTTACTATCAGGCGATCTGACTGACCATTTGTCTAGGTACTATGGCATCAAAAAAAATTACCACGGGCCAGACGACGTATCCATATCACTGTTTCTACTTGACATCCCGCAGTGTGGCATCCAAATCCCCGATCACTGCCAATTTGGTAACGACATTTCGCAAATCGCAACGCAACGTGTACGTACGCATCTAGTTTATAATTATGGGTGTTGAGAAAGGGGCGGCACATGGCCTGGGGCCTAGAGCGGCTAGGACTGCAAATCCGCCACTGAGCGGCGGACAAAGTTCCAAAAAAATGTATCCACAACCTTAAGGGCCCATTTAGACGGTACGAGAAATCGCATACGAGTTTTATTACATTGCGGTATTTAATGGTTGTGCAAAACTGTATGTAACCTCAACAGCCCGCAATGTAACTAAAATCGCATGCGAGTTCGCACGCCGTCTAAATCAGGCCTCGCATTAGAAATATAGTCGTGTATACATATTTTTGCCGCTTTGTCCGCATCTATATTATTAAATATGTATACTATATACATCTATATTATAAAAATATGTATACTTTGAACGTACATAGCAAGTATAAGTATAGGTAATTATGATCTGGCCGATTACCACCTACTAATCGCCCCGTGCCTGCTAAACAGCCACATCTCAAAAAAAGTCTAGAAATCGCGTGTCAACTTTTAACTTTTGACACATGTGTTGTATATACGCTAGTAAAATAGCTCTGTGAGTTAATCATGTTATATTAAATTTGGACTTGGTTTGTTTCTCAAAATGTACTGCTTCAATCTAGTGTTACATGATGACGTTTCATTATTATAGGAAATGTTTCTAATATGAGGACACACTAAAAAAATCTCAAATGTTCGTGCAGTACTGTCTTAAATCAAATATTAATAATATTATTATTACAGCATATTTTGGCTTTGTGGCCCTACCTATTGCAGGAAAGAAGTTGTCAATTTTTGTGACATCTTCACAATATGCATCTTCCAAAAGGCTTTAAAGGAGACTATTTCTTATATTTTCCGAGTTAAGGTCCTAATTTGAATGATTCTGAGCCCGCAAAAATCTCAAAAATCAAAATTTTTTAGTTGTGGTCTTTTAGCAGGCAGGGGACGTAATAATGTAATGAACGGTGAGTAGTGTTGATTATACGTATTAGCCAAGACATCGATAATTTAATCATTAGTCAGCAAATCGACGGAAATATCATTTGACGATGTTGGGTTTTCACGATATACTCTACATTTTCTATTTGTGGAATGTTTTGCTATTGTCATATTAATTGTTGAGACGGATGTTGACGATTGTTTTTTATATGCCTCTATTCTAAGAAATATAATACCTATAATTGCAGTATAATCCCGACCGCCGACCGCTGTTTTAGCGATAAGACCGCCTGTTGTTACCTACCACGTTGTATCTGTTCTGAATTATGTTTCTTTTTCTTCTGTAGTGTGCAATAAAGTATTTTATTATTATTATTATTTGTTTGTCTTTTCCAGTTCTCGGGACCATGGGGTCCCGGACTTTTGGGAGGCGTGCGTGGGGCCGAAGCCAACAGCGCAGAGGCCCTTTAAGACAGTTTAATTTAAAGTAATGTGACACTAGCCGGCGATTGTCCCTGTCCGCACTATAGAATGCACCCAAGGACAAGCCCCGGTTAGTGTAAAACTATTGCAATGAAAAGAAACAAATTATACTGGGCTATTGGGTTGAAATGTTAGTGTGCTAGTGACCGGTCTATGGAAAGGTCTATGGCACCTGCCTTGATCATATGTTTTAAAAACACGAAAAAATAGGCAGGCGGTGACTCGCCAACTCACTATATTTTTATTTTTTATTTTTTTTTTATTTTTATTTCAAATATGTTACACAGTATGACAGTAAAAACCAAAGCACTGAGTAACTAAAAATACATAAGAGCAAAAAAAATAAACACATAAAAGTAAGAAACGTCATCTAGATTTAGGTGACAACGTAACGTCGAGGCTTCGTTGCGTCGTCTGTCCGGGCGTACAATTCGGCAGGTTGCCCCGGAACCGTCGAAAGACTACACCCTTCGGCCAGAAGTCTGCACTCGCGATGGTGTCCTGCAGCGGCCTCGGCACGCGCACAACAAACGAGCTGAAGTGCACGTAGCGGCGCGACTGCAGCTGCTGCACCCTCAGCGTGAAGCCAGTCTTCCGGCGAACGTACTCCACCACTTCGTCGGCCACGGCGGAGTAATGCAGGCGAGACACGTAGAGCGGCTTACTTGGTGTGGCGACCCGAAGACCAGAATTAACCGGATCCGCAGTGCCACTCACAGTCTTACGAGGCGCCCTACGCGCCTTGCTTTTCCTTTCCACCAATGTGAATCCCTCCGTATCTACATTGGTGCGGGAGGACTTCTCCTTAAAAGAGCCCGTGATTCACATTTCTTAGAAGGCGTGCTGACCCGGTCAGCTGCTGGCTGCCGGCCGGTGACGCTAGCGTATGAACGCTGACGTAAGCTCGAAGGGGCAGGCGGTTGCACGCGCGGAGGGCGCGCGGGCGGCGGAGCGGCGCTTGCGACACTTTTTACAGCGTCAACAGGTAATCGAACTGACTTGACACGTGTGTCAGGTCGCGAGTCACGTTCGAAATTTGAAGCGGCCGGCTGAGTTGGGACATTCCGCAAACATGCTATTTCGTTGCGTAAATCAGCAATGGTAATAAGGCTGGCTTCAAATTTGCTACTCATTTCGGCTAAACTTGTTTTAAGGACCTCGATTTCCTTAAACAAGCTGCTAATGTCGAGATTTTCCGGAATACACGACGTCGTCGCCACGAACTCCGGAATCCGGTCTTGATTCTCCCTGAGGATTTTCTTTATATCTTCAAGGGTCTTCTGTCCGTTTTCATCCCCTCGTCGATGTGGAACATAGGTGCCGGCAATCCCAAGGGACTGGCACAGCACTTGCTTAGCTTCACAGATGTCATCGATGGTGAAACTCGACGCACGCGAATTCATCTGGACAGCCGTCTTCGCATCCATCGCTCCTTCCAGTACCAGCTTGTTTTTGCGTTGAAGAAAAGCGAGGAACTCGTTCACGATAGGTTTATTCTGCTGAGAATCACCCATCGTGTCTATTTACTAGCGGCGGCCGCGCCGCGCCAATTCACAATTTATATTTAAATATTAAATACATCAATGCGTCTACGTTGCAGCGCGCATTGCACACGACTATATGGGTCCCCGAAAACGGCCGCTCGCACGGAGCGACAAGGGGACAACATAGCGTGAGCGGCTTAGGGTGTGGAGAGGTGTGCGCCGCTTTCTACCCAGTCTGTACGAAACAGCCACTGTGCCAACTCGCGTCTTATGCATATTTCACTTCCACCCTGCGAGCATATAGCTCTGGCACCCCACTCTGGACGGCCGGTTAAGGCAAGCCAGAGGTGAGAGTCCTGCGGCCCCTGCTCAGTGTTCACTCCGGCCGGCCAGTGAAGGCAAGCCGGAGGGAGGGGCCTGACCGACTCTCGGGGGCATGGGACCCAAGGGACGCCACTTCCCATTCAGCTCGCCACAAGCTGCCCTGGGGGCTTATTATTATTATTATTATAATTAATATTCTATCTATCTATATTCTATATCTATAACTAAGTTGAGCTTTCGTTTTGAAACGAGATTAATTTTATTTAAACAAAATGTATAAAATATGACAGTTAAACCAAATATCTGTACAATTTAGAATAAAAGTAGGTAAGAGTACCTATATATTTAAATAAAAGAGTCGGTGTCGGTACACAATACAAAACTTTACAAAACGGTTTTATAAGTTTTTTTTTCAATTATTTTCATCTTTTAGAATTTTTGGTTTTGTTTAGAAAACTGTGTATTTTTTCAATCAATATTAGAAAAATCACACGGGAAAAGTTGACTTTTAATGAAATGTTTAAGAATATTTTGATTTAGTAGTAGTAGTAGTAGTAATACACTTTATTGTACAAAGATAAGAACACACACAGTAAAGAAAAAAGAACACACACATCATTTGTACAAAGGCGAACTTATCTTTAGGTATATATAATCGGTCTAGCCGCCATAAAACTATATATTATGAGTATGTATATCGCTCGTATGAAGGCAGGTAAACGTAGTTATACCGGAAGACCAATCACCTCGTTAGACAGGCCTAAGAAAATAGACTGACACTTAACTATAGGTAATATAAGGTACCGGCGCCCGAGATGGCCCAACGTTATTTTTCTTTTTGTCATTTTAGAATCGAAGAAAGAAAAACGTTTTTTGCAGAAACCATCTAAATATAGCACCAAATAAGTAGATTTGGAAAAAGAAAGAAAGAGATCTTATGAACTAAATACTAAAGGACTTTAAATACTAAAGGAATATTATTGTTTAGTACGTACATATACTTAACGCCGTGCCTCGCGTGGACGACGGGCACGCGACAACGATGCGATGCGACGCGACGCAACGAAATCAAATCTTCTCTATGTAAGTGTCTTAGGTGGGGTGGGCAGCGTCAATGAACTATGGATGATAGGCGATGCGATGCGATGCGACGCGACGGCGGCGGTCGTGCGATCGTCGTCCACGCAAGCCACATCGTTACGTGAGCGGCGTTGATGAACTGTGGATGATAGGCGATGCGATGCGATTCGACGCGACGGTGGCGGTCGTGCGATTGTCGTCCACGCAAGCCATGGCGTTAGGTAGCCGCGTCCATGAACTATGGATGATATAGGAGATGCTATGCGACGCGACGGCGGCGGTCGTGCGATCGTCGTCCACGCAAGCCATGGCGTTAGGTGAGCGGCGTCCATGAACTATGGATGATATAGGAGATGCGATGCGACGCGACGGTGGCGGTCGTGCGATCGTCGTCCACGCAAGCCATGGCGTTAATTTGCAGTTTTGTTTATGGTGCTAAAAACTAAGGACACATAATTTAAGCTCATTCACACTTACAAATCTATGAAATGTTGAAAGTGGGAAATTTTAAGAACCGGGCCATCTTAGGCGCATGTACCTTATATACCTACAGTTAGTTTAAAGTGTTTAAACGAATGTGCTAATTTGCCGGTGTTCCGCATTTGTATGGAATGTGCTAATTTCATTATAACTACTTAATTATTTATGTTAAATATTGTGGTATTAAACGTATCACATTTTTATTTTTATTTCGCTTGCTATTTAATTAAGTTCTGGTTTATTTGTCAGCTTTTTTGGACATTATAACACAATTTAGTTTAGCACATAGGTAACCATCATCACAGCCGGCGTAGCTGAATGTCAATCGTCGACGCCAGACACCGATAAAAATAAATTAAATTAAATTAAAAATCATTTAATTACCATAATTCACATGCAATACACGAACTTGGTAGGTACATTATATTTTACATTTTAAACAAGTTACAATTAAAATAAACTTAAACTTTACTAAACATAATATTAATATACTATGATTAATTTACATTACATTTTGTTTATAACTTATCTAATCTAATCTCGGTATAACATAAGCATGGCAATCCGGGTACCTACCAAACTCAGCATGTGCTGAAGAGGTGTCCAGCTCCTATTTTCAGTTTGACCCCTTTGTGGCGATTTGTCGTTGGATTAAAAATGCATGGAAATGCAGTCTGGCTCTGCCACGCCAATACGCAAGAGCGATAGAGATAGATAGCTACGAATGAGATATTATCGTGAGCGTTTGTGCATTCGGCTACGCACACAGGCCCGCCCAGCACATAAAGCATCCTCCACACTCGCGTCGTACTCGCTTATAAATGTGATATACTTATGTATTATGAATAAAGAATTTTTCTTTGTTAAGTATTAGGATATATTTTTTAAACCACATTGAACCCTTATATTTATAATAATATTATTACAGCACAACTAAATATAACATAAACGACTTGTTACCTTAATAACTGTTCATGTCCCTTCTATTATATAGTTAACTCAGTATTGCGGAGTCACATAATATAATATTAAAATTTACTTAATGCGTGTTGTTTCTTGTGTACTATAATTACCTGTTGTCTCATTTTAATTATATTTCCATTAAATCATTCTTGTGGTCAGTAATACACGCGGTAGTGTTTATAATATTTAAGAGCTATTTCAATCGATTAGTATTAGGTAAACAATAATTCAGAGACAATAGGGTAACTTGAAAAAGAGGTAATTTTACAAACCAATAAGGTACAGCGGGGCAAATCTCGACTGGGGGGCCAATTGTAACTAATCCATTTTTTTCATTATTACACTATTTATGATAAGGCGTGTTCAGTGGATACATGATTGTATCCACTGAACACGCCTACTATATAACCGGTGGACACTCTATTTAATAATGCAAACATTGTAAAACATGGAAAAAATGGACCCGTTACATTTGCCCCCCAGTCGAGATTTGACCTGCTGTACCTTACGTTTTCTTATTAATCGAATATATTTCAAAAAATTCAATAAAGATAAAATAATATTTGTAAAAAATTCTAGATCAATGATTTTATTAATTACTTACACCGAAAAACGATAGACAAATAAACATGAAACAGTGCTGTTTCATATATTTAATATAAATACAATATTAAATCCTGTACCGTTATTCAAAACCTTACATTATAATGAGAGCAGCGCTCGTTTTTCGTGCCGGAGGCGGTCATCCCCATGACTGTTACCCTTAAAACGTCTACTTTTTATAGTCTGGCAACACCAGGCAGCTGATTTCAAGTCTTTATAAAAGCAGTTTGAAATCTGGATACCTCATTGGCGTCTTATTTTTCGCTAGGAGCGGTCGTCCCTGGTAAGTGAATTTAGACGACACTACCTGTATACCCTTTATATATTTTAAAACCTCTCAATAGCCCTTTTTATAAAACATTCCGAATATCTTGATAAAATGGAGGAGCGCGATCCTGATAATCTACCCTCAAGTAAACGGAAAGTTTTACATGAAACTTCGGGAAATACAAAGCGTGTTCGTTACGATGAGGTTCTAAATAACTTGTCATTACAAGTCGCAAATATTCAAAATTTTTTGTCAAGCAAATTTTCAGTCCCCGAACAGAACCCGCCGTCCCCAAGTGAAAATATAGAAATATCCGCGGACGATGCCATTGATTTGAATGAGAGTGGGGATTTATTCTCCGATGAGGCATCCAATGTATTGCCTGACGGGGACGGTCAGGTATTAAATAATAAAAAAGAACCGGCGGTCCCCGAGCAACCTTTTTCAATGACCTTAGAAACCGTTACTAAAGATCCGCCCGTGCCAAAATCAGCCTCAAACCATTTGGCATCTCTAAAACAGTTTCAAAGATTTGAATCGTCAGATTGGGCTGAGATTCGCTATTCCGAAGTTCAAAAGAATTATGTGTCTACCCCCGGTTTTATAGAATTAGAGGCAAACGAAGAAATAAAACCCTACGATCATTTTAACAACCTTAGCCACACCGAAAGAGGTTTCGCAGCTATCTCCTCAGGATTGTTAAAGCAATGCGACGCGATGGAACAAGGAATTCGCACTTTTATGTCGTGGATAGCTGTAACTGAGGTGGTAGATGTCGGAACGATTCAAAATAAGATTAACGAAATTTTCTTGGAAGGAGATTACAAGAAAATCTCGTCAGACTTATTACAAATGGCTTGCGGCCATCGTGCCGATTTAGTACAGCAAAGGAGAGACAGTATTTTACGATCGGTCAAAGATAAATTTACAAAAGAAACCCTTCGCAAAATACCGCCTACCTGCGATAGTCTCTTTCATGTTGACACATTCTCATCTACGTTAGAAAAGAAAGGAGGCATAAGTAAAGTATTTTGGCCTCTTAAAAATGAAACTCGCCTCAATAGGAAAGCCGCGCAGGCTGATTCTACTCCAAATTCAAAGCAAAAATACCTGTTACCCGCGCAGGGTAATCAACCAAGTTTCCAAACTGCCACACCACCGGCTATGAATAATTACTATTATCCACAAACAGCAACCGCGCAGGTTCCTTATTATCCATACCCTCAACTCTCGCAAGTACCAGCTGCGCAAGTTGGTTATGGTATGTACGATCAATCCTTGCAAAGAATGCCCGCGCAGGGTAACCGAAATTTTCGCACCCGGTCCTCTAGAGGTAGGTCAGGACCTTCTAGTAACCAAGCGTCTAGACCATCTTACAATGACTCACGAAAAGAGTCTCGAGGAAAGAAGAAATTCTGACTCGATGTTTCAGGCAGGTCAGATATCCCAATTTGCAAACGTATGGGAATCCTACGGAGCAAGTCCAATGCTATTAAAAATAATACAGGGATATCGCATTCCCATCGCATTCGCATTATCGCAAATGGATCTGGCAATCAATCAGTTAATAGATATGAAAGTCATAGAACCAGTACAAATAAGCCCCAGTTTTGTTTCTCGAATTTTTTTGGTCAAAAAACCAGACGGCACTCACCGTCCAGTATTCAACCTGAAAAGCTTAAACCAATTTGTATACGTAGGCAAATTCAAGCTGATAAACATACAAAGAATCCCGAACTTTGTTCAGGCGTCAGATTGGATGGCCAAAATCGATTTGTCAAATGCTTACTTCCACCTTCCGATAGCACATGCCCACAGGTGCTTTCTAAGGCTAATATACAAGGGCACTTTGTGGCAAATGACCTGCCTTCCGTTTGGCCTCTCATCGGCCCCCAAAGTATTTGCCATGCTCAGCAATTGGATAGCCCAGATATTACGCGAACAAAACGTCAGAGTCATCGTCTACTTAGACGATTATCTTTTAGTGTCCCAAAACAGGGAGCAACTAGAATCTCAAGTGACCATGGCCTTAAACCTATTAAAATCTCTCGGTTGGCACATAAACATGGCAAAGTCGGTCCTGGTACCCCAAAGAAGCTTACAGTTCTTGGGAGTGATGTGGAACCCCCTCACAAATCTAAAATGGTTACCATCAGACAAATGCCTTGCTCTCCGAAAGAAAATAGAGTATTTATTAACAAGAAAGACGGCAAACCTAAAACAAATGCAAAGTCTAGTAGGGACATTGAACTTCGCAAGCTTCTGCGTCATGAACGGACGATTGAATCACCGAGCCCTGCAACGGTTTTGTCAACATCTCCTAAAAACCGATCATCGCAGCGAAGTCCCGATACCGTCCGAAGCCCAAAAAGAGCTCCTTTGGTGGCTACAAAATCACATGAATGCGTCCGTCATTCACCAATATCCGGTAACACATCATCTGACAACAGACGCATCCGGTCAAGGTTGGGGAGCCCAGCTAAACAATCAGTCGATACAAGGATTTTGGTCTCCCCAGGAAATGTCTCTGCATTCCAATGTAAAAGAGATGCTTGCCATCTACAAAGTTCTCGCAATGCAGACGAATGTTTCCCATACGACAGTGGCAATACAGTCGGACAATCGAACGGTATTGGCATATCTCAAGAACCAAGGAGGAACAAAATCTCGACAACTTTCGGATCTAACAGCCAAGCTTTACAAAATATTAATAGCGCGAGACATATTTCTAACATTACATCATCTGCCAGGCCTCTACAATGTAGAAGCAGATCACCTATCGCGTCAAAAGAAAATACCAGAGTGGCATTTACTCCCGCACTTCACTCAGATGTTTTTCAGCAGGTTTGGAACCCCTGTGATCGACCTCTTTGCCTCTCACCAAGCTCATGTTGTCCCACGTTACGTCAGCCTCAATGTGAAAGACCAGAATGCAGAATTTCACGATGCTCTAAGTCAAACATGGACCTACTCACTGGCATGGGTGTTCCCACCCCCATTCTTGATTCCACGGGTGTTGAATCATCTCAATCAAGCAATAGGTCATTACCTCATAGTTGTTCCAAAATGGGAAAAAGCTTTTTGGCGTCCGGACCTCAAACAACGGGCGATAGCGCCTCCGTTCACCATTCGGCGTCTAGACCAAGTTCTGATCGACACATCGACAGGTTTTCCCCCATCCAAGGTACAAAACATGACGATGGAGATCTGGAAATGTGGGGGTGGGATCAGGCATTAAAAAATTGGACCCCAGAACAAAAGAAGTTCCTGAAATCTAGCTGGCGCGATTCTACCATTAAAACCTATAAACCAGCTTGGCGACGCTGGTGCGAGTGGGCACAACAGAACAGTGTTAACTTCAAAAACCCAACAAGTGCAGATCTGGCTAGATTTCTGACAGATATTTTTATGAAGAATAATTTCTCCTTCAGTACTATAGCTCTTCACAAATCCGTCGTTTCAACCTTATGCGATCCAGACAAAACCAAGAATCTAAGTTCTCATCCACTAGTTCGTCATGTCATGAAGTCGGTCGCAATAAGAAAACCAAAACGACGCAATGAGAAGCCACCAGTTTGGGACATAGATGTGTTATCAAATTGGTTCAACAATGTCACACCAGAAAACAGCCTTTACGAGTGCTCAAGAAGAACAGCTTGCCTTCTCCTTCTATGTTCTGGACGAAGAGTTCATGATTTGACTCTACTTTCTATAGGAAAAGATAAATGTATTATAGAAGATGATTCAATTATGTTTTGGCCCGATTACGGCTCTAAAACTGATGGGCCCGACTACAGGCAGCAAGGATGGTGTCTACTTAAAAATAAAGATTCTCAAGCTTTAGATCCGGTGTATTGGATAAAGCTATTGTTAGAATTATCACTTGAGAGAAGAAAAGAAAGTATAAAAAACTTATTCATTAGCATATGTGGGACACCTAAACCAGCTTCTAAAACGATGATTGCAAATTGGATTAAGTCTATACTTATAGCAGCAGGAATTAACGCTACACCAGGAAGCATAAGATCAGCAGTTGCATCGAAAAACTGGATTGAAAATTGTCCTCTCGATGAGATCCTGCAGAGAGGAAATTGGCGATCCCACAACACTTTCATGAACCACTATAAAAGAGTAGTTAAGGAAAGTGATTTCAGTACATCAAGTGCAGTGACTAGATTGTTTAAAGTGATAAATTAAAATAAGGTTCAGTGACTAGATTAACTATAAATAAGTGACTAGATTGTTTAATCGGATAAGATTATCATGTAATTATTTTCTGATTTGAAAAATAAATAAACAATGTGTTGTGATTAATCATTTATTTTATTTATTAACACCTAGTACCTCCTGATCGTAACTATAATAAAGTACTCCTTTTAGTGTCTAATTACAGCATAAAGTCCACTAGGCATCATTGGCATTACCATAAAAATGTCCAGTTTAGTGACAACTAAATATATTTTAATATTTCACAATAGGTACATTCAATTTCATTCCTGAAGTCACATTGGCTTCTTATCACACCAGGCGATAACAAACAGGTCTCATTATAATGTAAGGTTTTGAATAACGGTACAGGATTTAATGACAGCGTTTTACCTAACAATAAAACGCTTATTAAATACTTACCTTATTCAAAACCTTACATACAAGCTCTGCCTGGTTTTACTTAAAAATTAATAGCTTATGAGCCACAATGAGGTATCCAGATTTCAAACTGCTTTTATAAAGACTTGAAATCAGCTGCCTGGTGTTGCCAGACTATAAAAAGTAGACGTTTTAAGGGTAACAGTCATGGGGATGACCGCCTCCGGCACGAAAAACGAGCGCTGCTCTCATTATAATGTAAGGTTTTGAATAAGGTAAGTATTTAATAAGCGTTTTATTGGTAGGTAAAACGCTGTCAATTTAGATACCTAATTACTTAATAATTATGTCAGTTAATTATTACGACTTATAATGTTCGAATTCAACAGGTATTCAAAATATAAAAGTTCTTTTTAGAGCTAGAGCCCAAGGATTTAACCACATACCTAGGAGGTCCATTACCATTGACCAACATTTATGAACATTTAGAATTTTTCTGAAACCAAATAAAATTTATCAATGGTACTGTTAAGCTTCGAGGAGAATTGGACTGCAGGTGCCGTAGCCGAATGGCGTTTCTGCGACGCGATACGAAAACGAAACCCCGCGAAAGGTAGTCTGGCTCTGTCACGCCAATACGCAAGAGCGATACAGATAGATATCTACGAGCGTTTCGTTTCGTGAGCGTTTGTGCGATTCGGCTACGCACCCAGATGTGCATAATGGTTTCCCATCGTATTTTCCACCGGAAACAGAACTATCGTAATCGTCATGGTAGTTCAGTAAATCGCAGTATTTTGTTTTTTTACATGACACATTCGTTTTCGTGAAAATGTAATGCGCCACTTATCCCCTGTCCTGCTCTAGTCTAGTCCAGGGTACTTAGCTGAATGGAATAAACGCTCACGAAACGCTCGTAGATATCTATCTCTATCGCTCTTGCGTATTGACGCGACAGAGCCAGACTACCTTTCGCGGCGTTTCGTTTTCGTTTCGCGTCGCAGAAATGTCATTCGGTTACAGCACTGGTGTCCCGAAATTTTTCGAATATCGTCCACCGTACGAGCTAACGAACACTAGACGCTTCTTTCTGAAAGCGGCCACCATTCTGTGAATTCTGTCAACATTTTGGTCCACCCGCCATCACTCTGCCTGCATTCCTGCAACATGCAAATGTTTTGTGTTATAACTAGAGTCTGTTCGGAAGAGAAGATTCGCGGAATGTTATGGGGTCCCATACATTTCACCGGTATCGTTTTCCCAAACAGACTTTATCTACTGGAGCGTAAGCTTACTGACGACGTGGAACCTTGAGAATGGCCCATTTAAACAGTCATGCGGTTCCACGTAACTCGTAACTGGTTCATAGCAATAAGGATCTTTTGCGAGCAGTGTTGTGACGAGTTGTGACACCGGTAACAATGGCACGCACGAGTTCAGATTGCTGTGCAAGTTATGCTCAGTCCGGTGTTCAAGGGAGACGGTCAACACAGAAAATAAAAAAAATCTCTGTAAAAATATTTCGGTTTTACGAGCGAATCTTACCAGAAGTCACTTTGTTTTAAAATTACCTAAGTAACTAAATTATTTTGCGAAAACTCTTTTAAACTGTTTTTCCGCAAAAATAAAACTCAAAGCCGGATTTAATAATTGAAAAATAGCTGATTTCGATCATTGAAAACACTTCCTATGGTTTTCCAATTATGAGAACGGATTATCATTAAAAAACCTATGACATAAAATAGTAAAACTTTTTAAAAATATTGTGATGATTTTGAACTGACTATTTAGAACTTTGTGTAGTGTTTTTTAGTTAACAATGTTTGTGTTGTTAATGCTAGTGGCGTGTTTAGTGTGGGTGGTGTACAGTCGACTCGAGAATCGGAAGATTGTGGAACTGTCCAGAAAATTGCCTGGGGATTTACCATCATGGCCCATTCTTGGGCATGCTTACTTGTTACGAGGCAGTGATGAAGGTATTTATGGATATTTTACAATAAATATATTATATGTAGATAGACGGCCAACCAAATCTTGGCACTAAAAAAGGCGGCAAATTTGAAAAATGTAGGGCTCAGAGGCCATTTTTTTTAATGAAACTGGTGCCTTCATAAACTTTGACATTGGGGTAATCGTCGACGAGCCATTATTATATTAACCAATGATTGAAAATGTAGGGGCGAATTGCCATAATAAAAATTACCCTAACCATACCGTAAAGAGATTGCAATTTGGACGCTTAATAAAATTAGAACGAGCTTAATAATTAAGGTAAAAGTACCGGTGCTCGACACGCTAATACCCAATAGATGACACCCGTCTGTCCCATTTATTGACATCTACTGGGTCACTGTATGGTTCGGTATGGTTCGGGTGATACTCAGTTGTTTTACAAGGAGGCAAAGTTGTTGTTTAACCGCACGTGCCAATATTGATTACCCGAGCAAGCGAAAGGTCGTGGAATCTTAAGCCTTGCGAGGGTTTCAAGGCGCGTAAGTTTTAAACAAATTTTATCCCCGAAATGAAACAAAAATTATTCACCACATAAAGATATATACAATTCAGATTTTAAGATAAGGTAGACCCAATTAATAACACGAGCGTAATCACAAGGATAACCGCCATTTTGGTTTAATTTCCGACAACTTACATAAAGCCCATATGTACTTGGTACTTGTAAAGAAGTTTTTAACATGTGCATCATAAAGTTCACTTTGAACAAAAAAGTAACGAAGTTATGAACTTGGGAAATCCGTCAACGCAGTGAAATGCAGTGCTGTGTGCAATAATTACCCTGATGCAACCATTACGTACCGCGTTAAGAAAGGTGGATTATAAATTTATGATTTTCAAGTACATAAGTACCTACCAATTCGTATCAGTTTTAGCTTTAATTCTTAAAGAATAAGATGCCGTTAACACATTAACTGCGGGATAGGCAGGAAAGGAAAAAAATGAAAATGAAAATGAAATATTTATTTTTCAAGTAGGCATATTACAATGCGCATATGAACGTCAAATAAAGCTACGCCGGCTCTAACCCTACGCCTCAGCCTCGAGAAGATTTCAGTCCCCCCTCAGTTGGGAGGGTATCCACTATGGGACCGGCAAGAAACTCGGCGGGCAACTTCTTTTCAAAACATTACATCTTATAACTAACATGCATTAAATAACAAGATACAATTTAACATAACAAGGAAAACGAAAAGCCCGGAAAGGTAGTCTGTGTCTGTCACGCCAATACGCACGAGCGATTAGTTATGATAGATATCGACGAGCGTTTCGTTTCGTGAGCGTTTGTGCAGTAGGCTACGCACGCATGCTGGGTTGAAAGGACCCCTTACGATGTATGATTCATTGGGAGCAGCAAATGGGTACTCGCGTCGACATTTTTCTTTCCTTTTTATTTCTTTTTCCCGACTGGTAAAAGCTCTCTTGATTCTTCAAACACTGATGAGGAAGTTGCATTTTATTCACAAGACTGCGAAGTATTTTCATACTTTGAACTTGATGTCCTAAGCTGGCTCAATTTCGAGGAACCCTTCCCCTTTCGTCTTAACATAAATGCAAAAACACACATGACTGTGCTTTATTTGCCGGTCACTGCAATGTACAGTCAACCAATTGGAACCCTAGGTCACTCTACAACCATGTCAAAATGACAGCAGTAAGAGATTTCTTACAATCTGATTTATAACGTCACGATGACATAGTTCTACAGTGGCCTAGGGTTCCAATTGGTTGACTGTACTGACATGTACGTTTTAAGATTACATCAGGACATTTACCACATTAACCGACTTTTAAGGCCGGGGCAGAAAACGGGTCTTGCATCCAAATTACTCAGTGTCAAGGACGAATTATTATTTTTGACCATAATTTATCTTGACTCGCGTATCTTGGAGTAAATAAATAAAGTTATTTATTACTTATAAGGTAGCATGTTATGCAATTTATACTATTGCATGATGATGATGAATACAGTGATTATATCAAACAGAATGGATACCTACCTACAGAGGATTATTGTCTAATTGTATTTAGTGAATTTAATGCAATCTCTCGACACAGGGTTAACTTTCATAGTATCAGATTTGATCCATATCTTTGACCCATATCTTTTGCGTGATACCTGTCTTGTTTGCCTGAATAGTTAAATTTAATTTATTTTATATTATTTTTATCTATATTAGAACTCAGGATAACATATAACTAAGATATACTACTGCTTACTTTATTTAGAGACTATAAACCAAAAGACATCTGAAGGAGCATTATTTTTTGAGAGTTTCTGTGATAGGCAGGTTTTTTAAAATTTATTTCAAATGGTATACGGAGTTATGATATTTTTGGTTACATTATGCATATTATAAACTGTAAATGATACCATTAAGCATGCATATTGTTCGTAAAATTAATATTAACTAAAGGTACTATTTACTTACACCAGCAATTTATTTATTTAAACTTTATTGCACAGTAAAAAAAAATGTACAAAAGGCAAAGCAGTTGTACCTAATATCCATAAAAGTAACTTTGATCGTCATTATTTTCATAATTACCTCAGTTTTCTTACAATGTTGTGGGTATATTTATTCAATTTACAGTTATGCATTAAACTGTGCTTAATTTGTGATAATATGTAATCATAAAGAGGTAATAATTTACGAATTATTTCAATTGCGGTATACAGTAATGAATAGATGACTACATTTAAGTATCTAACCATGTAGGTATACGAGTATTACCTACTCACGAACGTAGTTTTAAGTGTGATAGGTACGTAGTTTATACGAAGTTGTCTTTTGTTATTTACACTCCTTATTGTTTATTATTTTTCTTCAAATATAATTTTATGTAGGATGTAGGCAATTTGTCAAATTATTTACTTAAATTAATGATATGTATTATGACATTTATGACATATAATGCACATGAAATTTCGACTGCAGAGGTATATTTTCATAAAGCTTCATAATTGGATTTGTTTGTATTTAAAAAAAATACGTATTGTTTGACTCGTTAAAATGTTGGTACATAATTTGACTAATAATTTTTATCAATATGCCTCGTAATAATTCACATAATTACCACATAAGTCTCAGTTTAAGAAAAGTTCATACAAACTTAACCTTGACCACACCTCGGACACTGGCGATCAAATATATGAAAGAGGCGCGTTCCCAGCACACAGTCTAAGCTCGTGTAGGTGAACGCGTACTATGCTTGTATGAGTGACATATGACAGATCGACTGTTCGCGTTTTTGACAGGCGGTAACTGTGAGGTAACCGAGAGGGGGTGGGCGGCACTTTCAGCGGGGAGCGGGAGTGGCCATACTGTACGATAGTACTCTTTATTATACTGTGCCTTGACACTGCAGTAAGAATGCAAGATCGGAGACCTATTCGGACTTTTAAAATAGTATCTTGAATTTTTATTGATAAGATACGAAATATACACTAAGTGCTGTGGAATTTTCTTCTCTAGATATCGACTTTATGGAAAATATGTTTAAATGTACATAATTTTGTACATACGTAACGTTTGAGTAACAAAAAATCCAAGTACCTACCGACATCATTTGAGACGTCATTAGGAATTTACAATAGGAATAGTAAAAACAGAATTCTTCAAAAAAGGAGTGTACAAGTTTCTAATGGGTCGGCAACTCGCATGTGACACCCCTTGAGTTGCAGGCGTCCATAGGTTACGGTGACCGCTTTCCATCAGTCGGGCCATTAAGTTTCAAGTTAAGTTTCTACCATCGATCGGGCCTTCGTATTTGAAATGGCATATAACAGCAAAGTTGAGATTTTTTAATTATAATATGCCTCCCGCTTCCTGCCAACATTGAACTTCAATAAATCGATCAATAATCGATTAATGTGGTAAAATATGTTGATATTACCTCACATTCCGTGTCAATCCGCTGACCGCAGAACCTTGGTGTTCGGTATTTCCTTTAATATAGGGCATGTACTTCTTGGCAAGGAAAGGTCGCGTCGTCTTGAATTACTTCAAGGGCAGAAAATGTTCTGTAAGGTTTTTTAGAAAATGTTCTATGTAAGGTTTTTTTTTTAGAAAATGTTCTGTAAGTAAGTTTTTTTAGAAAATGTTCTATGTAATGTTTTTTTTTTAAGAAAATGTTCTATGTAAGGTTTCTTTTAGAAAATGTTCTACGTAAGGTTTTTTAGCATGTGCGGTAAAGGAAAAAATCCATATTATGAACGCCCTGTGACGTGTTAATCAGGGCGTTTTTTAGTCATCTGCAATACTTTAAGGGGTGAATAATGTAGGTCATTCTGAGCAACTTTTACTGTGGACTAATCACAGGATTGCGAAAAAATAATTGTACTATGCCAACAGCTGTACGGAAAAAACAATTTTTGTCGCCCTTATGAGGTTGATCCCGTTTGCTCCATTGACAACTATCACAGGTATTATGGATATTAGGTACCTAGTACCTTCCATTAAAGGTTATGTAACGTTAGAAGGAAAATAATACCCATTTCATTTAATAACTTTAAGTATTTAGAAAATAATCCTAAATGTCTTTGATTTCATACAAATATGATTATTGGTTTCAGATCAAATGAGGGTGTTCCAGAAATCCGGACGATTGACAATCAATCGCGGGGGGCTAGCATCGTACTGGGTCGCCAATCGACTCTACATCAGTAAGGGATTTTTTTTTAATTACTTCAATTATAATTTAAAAAAAATCTTACTTGAATTCAACTAACCAGCTGCTACTGAATCCATACTAATATTATAAATGGGAAAGTGTGCGTGTCTGTTTGTTTTTCCGTCTTTCACGGCAAAACGGAGCGACGAATTGACGTGGTCTAGGTGGAGATAGTTAAAGGGATGGAGAGTGACATAGGCTACTTTTTGTCTCTTTCTAACGCGAGCGAAGCCGCGGGCAAAAGCTAGTAGTTTATATTCTGGAAAACATGGTGACCTAATTTGAGATTTTTTTCCGAAAAAAAAAAGATAAACGAAAAATTAAAGCCGAGAAAAGGAGCGGAAACTTTTGCCTGCTGAGTGGGGCACTAAGCAAGCTAACTAAAAACATTTGTTATTCCTATCATTTTAGTGGTAGCGGATCCTTCGGCTGCAGAGGTGATCCTCAAAAATTGCTTGGACAAGGACTACGTCATGAAATTCCTGCAGTTCCTGGTTGGGAATGGGAGCATTTACGCGCCAGGTATACATAGTTTAGTTCAGGTACTGATAGTTTTTAAACGGCATAAAACCATTCATAAGTAGGAGGTAGGGCATAGCGAATGATATTCCGCTTTGTGTGGTAGGGCACAGCACAGCGGATATCGTCTCGTTCGAATCTAGAGCAGAGCCCAACTGGGGTAGTACCTCCGCCTTACAGAAGACCGCAGCCAAATAGCACTAGACCCTACTCATAGTGTTGTGTTCCTGTCGGTGAGTAAGGTTGCCAGAGCTCAACGAGGGTGCGGTGTGCTGATGACGGGAGGACTTACGGAACTAACTTGTTCCGTTTATTGTCCTTTGAGTCGTCGGCAACCCGAACCCTCCTTGGAACTTGTACACTCCTTTTTGCTGTGTACTTAACACAGCAAAAGGGAATGTACAAAAGTTTCTAATGGGCTGGCAACGCGCATGTGACACTGTTTGAGTTGCAGGCGTCCATAGGTTACGGTGACCGCTTTACATCAGGCGGGCCGTATACTTGTTTGCCACCGACGTAGTATAAAAAAAAAAAAGTTACTTTGATTTTCTGGCTAAAGGTTTCAGAGTAAGTGTAAACATAAAAAAAAAATAACTTAGTACATATTAGCAAAAATTACAATATTTGAATAATAATAAACATCAGAGAGAGTACCTAACCCATGCCTTTCTAAGCGCGAGTAATTATTAATCAAATATTTTCTATCTGAATTCTAGTCTCAATATGGCGCCCACGAAGAAAGCTTGTAGCTCCCACATTCAGCATGAAGAACCTGAACCGTTTCGTGGAGGTGTTCGCCCGGCAAAGTGCCGTAATGGTGGACCAAATTGGGTCTTCTGCTGGGCGAGGCACCTTCTCCGTCTGGAAGTTCCTCACTACTTACACTTTCGACGCTGTTTGTGGTACGTATACGTTAGGGTTTAATACGTTTCTTACCTTAAAATACTAAAGATTTAATTTTGTTTTTGTTGTGTAGCTTTTAAGAAATCTTCTATGGAAGAGTTAAGGCTTTTACTTTCCTGGTGGCAAGAGTTCATGACAATCTATATGAATGACCTTGCTTGTCAAAATATTACCTCATACGCCCAACCTTCTTGTAGAGACAACATTAGGTGTTCAAATGCGAGCGCAGCTGAGTCCCAACCAAGCGTTCCTGGACGCATTGGAACAGATCACGCAGCTGGTGGCCACGCGCATGGTACAGCCCTGGCTGTATGCGGACTCCGTGTACAGCCTCCTACCGCAGTACAAGCGAGCCGAGGAGTGCCGCAGGCTCATGTATGACTTTGTGGAACAGGTGTGAACTAGTTAGATACTTTCCAGTCGCTTTAAGTGAAAGAAAACTTCACGAAGAAACCGGACTTACCTATTTCAATAGGGCCTTCGGGTTAAGGTCAGTTGGCAGGCGTTTTCCTAAAACTAGTGTCTACGCTAAAGCCTCGGATTAGTTGCCAAAGCTGACCTTAGGGTCTGATGAGCAAAGCTGACCCGAGGCTCTGATGTGCCGTGACAGATTATTGGAGTACCTAACTCTAGAAACAAGAAAGTGAAATCAGATTAGTTTACTCCGGACCAGATGAATTATTTTAATGCTTCCATTTGTTTTTTTACAGGTCATAAAAACAAAGAGAATGGAAATGGAACAGAGATCCAAAACTAAACAAAG
This sequence comes from Leguminivora glycinivorella, assembly GCF_023078275.1. NCBI lineage: Eukaryota > Metazoa > Arthropoda > Insecta > Lepidoptera > Tortricidae > Leguminivora > Leguminivora glycinivorella. The sequence continues at coordinate 19,680,789 of NC_062975.1, forward strand.
CGCAGGTAGCAAACTTTGGTCAGAGTAATCTAATATTAATACTATCCTAATCTGCGATGTGTGTCTCTACGATACATGGCTCTACATATCACATACTAATTGTCAAGAAACAATGATAAAAAACAGTCACCGAAATATTATTCCAGTGAAATTCCTCAAATAATGAAAATACTTAGGAACACGCCGAGTGAAAATATCAAAATACTTCGAAACTTAAAGAAAAAGCTTAAAAGAGACTATTCGTTTTCCAGAAGTGTTCAGCCCACAATGTTTCCTCGAGATGCTTCTAGAATCTTCTCAGCTTTCCGACCACGAGCTCGCGGAAGAGGCGATGGTGATCAGCGTCGCTGGAACTGATACTTCTGCTGTTGCCGCTTCCTTCACTGTCCTCATGCTGTCCAGGCACCCTGAGATCCAGGATAGAGTGTATGAGGAGTAAGTCTTGTGAATTTTTACGGACAAATAGGTCTAATTTTTTTTGTGTTAGGTATCAACTTTTATTTAGGCTGATATATACGGTGGGGGTTGTCAAAGCGGACCCCAGGCTCCCTTGAGCAGCGGCGAATGCCGGGATAATGCAAGGAGGACGATGATACGGTGGGGGTTGGGAAATTAAACACAAGCGGTGACAACGCTCGAAAAATATAGTAGATATTAGCCAACCTTTTATTGTATGTAAACGTGAGTAAGAAGGTACAGAAAGAAAATGTACTTAGGTAAACACTTTGTCACAAAACATTGATCAAATATTTAAATATGTATTTGAGAACCAAACCGGACGTGCAAAAAGATTACCTCCGGCTTAATTCTAAGATGTAAGAAAAAACTTAGCAAATTCTTAAAAGTTTCCAAAAATAAACTTGTTTTAAAACCAATAAGTATTTATGTTTACAAACGTTTTAGTCGGTTAACTTCAAACTATTTATTTGAGATTTTGGTATTAGGAAAAGAGAATAGAGTAAATAGATATTTGCTAAAAGTCGTCTGTCGACCTACTGGGTCGAATGTTAATCAACTTATTTGTTTGACTTCTGTAGATTGTGTGAAGTGCTCGGAGATTCCAACAGAGATGTGACGGCGGAAGATCTGCCAAGACTGAAGTACTTGGAAGCGGTTATCAAGGAGACGCTGAGGTTGTACCCACCCGTGCCCATCATAGTGCGGTCTGTTGAACAGGACACAGAACTACGTAAGTTGAAACAAAAATATCATGAGACGAAATCTATTAAATGGGACAAGTATCGTTTGGTTATACGGACAGAACCACAGACAGAAATGAAATGAAATGAAACAGAACCATAAAAAGACAGAAATGAAACTGGTTGATCAAACCAAGTGCTTTAAGTAAAATAATATCGTACTTTAGGACATTGCCGTATCCTATCCACCGATGCAGATCATAGCATAATCCGTCGAGCATGACGCTTGAAATAAGATATTATCATTTGACGAGATAATATTGTAAAGTAGGTACCGTTAGTTGAGTATCAGTTTAATCAAAAATACGTCTAGGTATTAAGAGCGCTCAATGACTTAATAAATTATTTGGAAAGCGAACCACTTTAAGATAGCAACGTCGTCATTCTATGAATCACTTCCCATATGAAACATTGAAGAGCACCTGACACGACACCTTTAGAGTCATCAAAATCCTTCCTCAGTTAAAATAAGCAAAATAAATCTTATAATTCCAACAGCCTCCGGTCTGACCCTGGTGAAAGGAGTCGGCATAGTCATCAACATCTGGGCGATGCACCGTAACCCTCGCTACTGGGGTCAGGACGCTGACATGTTCAGGCCAGAGCGCTTTCTGGGCGCACTACAACATCCAGCCCAGTTCATGCCCTTCAGCTATGGCTTGAGGAACTGCCTAGGTAAGAGGTTTACAAATAGACAAAGGTACCTAAAGACACAGTCAGCCCTTGTGCGTTCCAGTCTCTCCAGACTTCATTTACAATCTCCGGTCCCAGAGGAGTGAAAGTAGTTGGCATGGTCATTAATATCTGGGCGATGCACCGTAACCCTCGCTACTAGGTCCAGGAAGCTGACTTGTGCAGACCAGAGTGCTTTCGGACCCCCTACAGCATCCAGCTCAGTTCATGACCTTTATCTATAGCTAGAGGAAGTGCCTAGGTAAGAGCAAAAGCAAAAATATAGTTAAAGACAAGTCTCTCATACGTAAGAGCACATAATAGAAAAGTGTGTGGTAGTCAGTCAGCATTGTCATATTACGCAATTCGAGAACTCATACTGTGGATTTGGGTACCTAGGTCGTAGTCAAGATACTAATCCTTTGCGCGCTAACGAAAGAAAGGAAGGGGGATGACAGAGAATGATTACTAATCATTCGCGACGCAGCAAACGATTGGCATTTTGGCCTTTTTTATTGCTCTCAGCATGTTCAAATTTTATATTATTTTTTCCTGATATGAAAGTAATTTTGCTGACCTTGTGTTGATTTAAGGTTTCAATTTTCTCTCGATTTAATGTCAATACCACTCCCACAGTAAGCTTTAGAAATTTTACAAAATAAAACTTGCATGTGTTAAGTACCTAGTGCAAACTGTTATAATAGCTCAAAGCGAAATTTAATGGCACTTTGCAATTTTTTATGGCATCTGGATTGCCATAAGGACGAAAGGTAGCCTCGTAATTGTACTCTTGTCCGTACAAAGTAATAAAATATTTGGTTACGACATTTTGAATTATGTATGGACATATTTACCTAATTTTTACGTGTCTCAATAGTCTCCTGTAAATATCTGTAGTACATCAGAAATTCAAACGAGTAGCGATAAATTTCACAACCGAAGGAAGTGTTTTAAGTCGACACGATTTGCAAAACCTTTTTTCCATGTGTATTGTAGGTACAGTCAGCCAAGAGAGTGGTTTACCACTTTTCGACTCTATTTTAGACACATAAAGTCGAAAAGTGGTAAGCCACTTTTTTGGCTGACTGTACCTACATTCCCTTTCATGTGGCTCTTTGAAATTTCAAATTTCAACATTCATATTTAACCGAGTTTTGCACACTAGTGCCGAAAAGTACTTAAACCCCCACACCAACTACACATACTTAAACCCCCACACCTGGCCCCGTAGCCGAATGGCATTTCTCCGACGCCAAACGAAAACGAAACGTAGTCCGGCTCTGTCGCGCCAATACGCAAGAGCGATAGGGATAGATATCTACTAGCGTTTCATTTCGTGCATCTACTAGCGTTTGTGCCATTCGGCTACGCACCCTGCACTCCCAAACGGCGTAGGCAGAGGACATGAAACTGCTTAAGTTTCATTGCCATTCCATTTAAGGGATTGAAAGAAAACAAAATTGTATTATTGTTGATAGTAGCACTATGTTTATAATGTTTTCCCCTCACTAGCTCGGAAACATGTGTCCTTCAATGCTAGCGGGTAAAAACGTATTTTATCCACTAGTGGATAAAGTGATTTGACCTTGAATATAGTCAAATGTTCTGCTTGAAAATTGATAAAAGTGGGTGAATATAGTTATGAAGATGATTTACCACCTGTGGAACTACTGGAAGCAGTCAGAAACGCGTTTTTTTGCGTTGTAATTTCCTCGCTGTAGTGAGGGGAAAAGTTTTGTGTTACACTCGGGTGCAAATGTATTTTACTTCTCGTGTGTTAAAATACAACTTTGCCCCCTTGTATAACAAATAACTATTACTTCTCGTGTGTTCAAAAACTCGCCAAGTTGAGGATTCTATTCTCGAACAACGTATATCTACAATCCTTTCACTTGCTCGTTTTTCAATTCCACACTTGGCGTTAAAATACAACTTTTGCCCCTTGTATAACAAATAACTATTTCTGTTGTTATGTGTTTTGTAAATGTATATTATAAATTTCCAGGTTACCAATACGCCATGATGTCCATAAAGACGGTCCTGGCCACTCTCTTCTGCAAGTACCGCGCTCTGCCGCCAGAGGGCGCTGATCAGGCCGCCCTCAAGGAACCTTTGAGGGTCAAGTTTGATATTATGATGAAGGACGTTAATAAGTTCCAAATACAATTAGAAAATAGATTTTAACATATATTGGGCTTAAATAATTCTGAAGACTTCTATGTTCATGAAAATAATATCATGGAGTACAGTTTAGGCAAATTTATATAGGATATCGGTCCAGGTGGCCATAGGTTACGGTGACCGCTTACCATCAGGCGGACCGTATGCCTGTTTGCAATCTCTTTGGGCTCTTTGTCAAAATTGCTGCTTGGTATGACTCTAGATTATTAAAAAATTATTCTCGTATGCGCCTGTCAAAAAATGTGTCATTTACATATCAATCACAATAAACACATGTTCGATACATATGGCGCAGATCTGCTCCAAAGTTAACCCTTAAATACATGACCTTGACGAAGATTTATTCAAATTTGAATTTTGACATGCTCAAAAATACATGATGCATATACATCACTATGCATTTAAGGGTTAATTTATAAGTAAAGTGTGTCACTTAATCAGCTATTACAGTCCTAGCGCCATCTCTACGAAACGGAGGAACTTTTTAAGCAAGATCGTTTTTGTGTTAACTATGCATACGAGTTAATGCGTGAACCTTGTTTTTTTTGTTCTAGGCGGCGCTTCATAATTATACTCGTAATATTGTCGAATAGTAGGGTTGAATAATGGCATGCAAGGAGATTATTTAAAAGTGATAGGTATAAAATGTTAATTGTAAAATCGCTGTCAATAGAAATTGTCAACAATGAAACAAACCATTATATAAAATAGGCATATAATTAACCGGGCAACTAAAATATTAAACGGGAAGTTAAGTCGGGCATACAATAATATAATTTGGCTGTGTTTTAATATTGTGGCGACAAAAAAAATATATGAGCCTCAAATATTAAGCATCATTATTATTGAAAAAACGGCAGCAAATTTCAAGCGACAAAAATATTTCCGAGGAACATTAAACAATACTTTGGCGACTAAAATAATAATTGGCACCTAGTATTGTAAAGAGTAAGGTTTTTAATATTTGTAGTCATATAGATGTTAGCACCTAAATAATTATACTTAGCTCATCGTTTAAAGTAGTATTTAAATTGCGGAGGCAACTAAAAAAATTAATTGGGAAGTAGGTTTTTTAAAACACATATAAAATCGTTACTTTATGAAAAGAAGTGAGGCCATTTCGTGGCACTTCATTCCTTTCTGTCTTGTTGTTATTATGTGTATTTTGTCTTGCCTGTATTTATTCGTGAAAAATGTTTATTCTATTCTATTCAAACATCGTATTTGCGACCCGTAAACCACGAGTAGTATTTAAATATCTCTATAAGGGAACGCGTACCAAATCATTTTATAATAAGTACACAGCAAAAAGGAGTGTATAAGCTTCTAATGGGTCGGTAACGCGCATATGTTACCCCTTGAATTGCAGGCGTCCATAGATTACGGTGACCACTTTCCATCAGGCCGATCGTATGCTTGTTTGCCAGTTTGGTATTTAAAAACATTACCATGATAATCGTATAGTATAATATTACAAGAACAGAATTATTTACTGCTAGCAGAAAAGTGGGTTAGGGTTAGGTTATTTTTTTAGTAGAATATAAGTCCTACCAAATTTTGCTATGGCATGATTCTTAGATAGTTTGTATAAACAAAACAACGATAGCAAAAAGGAAATGAAATACAGTCCCAGAGGCACCGTTAGGTACGACGACGAGCGAAGCGAGGAGGAGTGTTAGGTATCTTGCATCCTCAACACACATAACTCGCTAATATCAAAACAGAAATAGGAAAAAGATGGACAACTTTTTACCGCCTAAATATTATGCAAACAAAAATCTACGGAAGTACTCTTAATTTAGAAGATTATTTTGCTCATGAACATCATGCCAGCATAAGATTCGATATTTTAAAATCTGCGGAACGATTTATGCCAAAGCATATTCTGAGTAAGTTTTCCTGCCAAAAAAATGAATCTTTCAGAGTGATGTTAAGACTGCGTATAAGGCCGGTCTTAGATTCGATAGAGTAAACGTAATGAAAAGTTAAATTCATTGTATAGAGACGAAGTTGCCAGCATTCCCAAACACCTATTTTATTACCCATAAGTATAATATTTTGTCGACCATTATATTTTATAAGAATCCTTTTTTTTATTAAAATGAAAGCTCAGGTGAAGAGTGCCGATGTATAAATTTTAAATGTACTTTTTATGTTAATTTGCTATATAAATATTTTAAAAGAACTGCATATTTTATATTAATAGAGAGCCGTTTTCCTATTAAACTGTATCTCTTAAATTGTTTCCAATAATATAATAATTCAGTTGCCAAATAAATAGTTGGTACTCGCTTCTGAATAAACCGTAGCCGTAATGACATTAAAATGATACCTCATATTTAAATAATTTGAGGCCACATTTTAGTCGCCAAACTATTATTTTTGATACCCATTTCTATGGTTATTTAGTCGCCCGGTTAAATACGTGCCTATAAAATATTATTAGCAAATTAGCAATATTTTAGCACAATTTTATTATTTTAAAGGTTGAGGATCATAATGTGATATGAATTGATTAAATAACACATGGATTTAGCCAGTATCTGATGAATTAGAATGGAAGTTAAAGACATTTTGACTACAAGGTTTGTTTACATTGTTCACAAGTTCTATTGACGGCGACTTTAGTATTCTTATACTTAGGTAGGTAATTATCATAAGTTTGTGTATTTAAAATAATAATCATACAGAATGTTCATAATTACAAGTGTATAAATCGAAGACTGTTTTTCTTATTGTTGTCCTTGTGTAGGTAATGTCTATCTATCTATCTATCTATCTATCTATCTGTAGCAGCCTTTAAAGCGCCCGTCTTCGGACGTAGGCCTCCTCTCCATTCCTCCAGTAGGTAGGTAATGTAGGGACATACATTTGAATTAAATCCCATATGACCCATTCTTTAGCATTTAAAACATTAAAGTATAATACGTTACCTACCTAAAATAATAATAGGTGTCATGTGAAAATTTAATTCGAAAGTTCTTTAAAACTGCAAGGGTTATAAGAAAATTACCTATTATGTAACTAAAATTAAAAAGTAACAGTGCAATTTTTTAACTATGCCATAATATTAAAAACGAACATAAGTTCCTTACAACATACTATGGCACTTGTTTCTTTTTTCCACCAAACCAAACTCTTTTTACAAGTTCCTGACATGCGCATTGCAACCCCAACAAAGTTCTTGTTTTCATTCATCCCCTTCGCCAGTCGACAATCGTCCGCCACAGGGGTGAGACCCTCGCCTGGATCCCGGGAGCTCTCGTAAACTTTTACGACTTCTCTGCCATTGTGAAAATTCAACGGGATTAACTTTATATAGCAGTTTGTGTGACTGAACGTTGTCTTTGGAAGACTTTGCTTAAATATTGATTTTGGTGCAGTGAATTCGCGCGAAATTTTCAGTTTTATGACGCTCTTATTGGATTCACATAATATGTTAGGGACCTGTAAATATAATCACAAATCACCAACACAGTGCAATTTTGTTCTACGTATAATGTAAAGTGTTTAAGTAGTAATGGAACAAAATGATCGTAATGAGTATGATTTTGTAAACATTAAAATAATAGAGTGTATAAATGGAAGTGAATATTTGGACCTATTTATTTTTACTACAAATACAGCTGACGTTTTATGTAAAAGGAGAAGACACAGCAAAGGGTAAGTAATAAAAAGTATAAAGTTACAAACAAAAAAAAAAAATAACAAGAACTACCTGTTTAAAATAATATTTTAGAAAAGTCATAAAGGTAAAATTGTTTGTAGGTTCTTGGACGAAAACAGATGATACGACGGAAACAACAGACGATCTGCTAGAAAAACCACTAGATTTCCTAACTAAACCAGATGCCTCCGCAAAAGATTACTTTCTTCCCCCTGTATTTAATAACAACGAAGAAATCGAAGATGTAGATGACGACGATGACAGTCTATACGCAGATTATGATTATGAAAAGGAAACAAATTACAAAGACGTGCCAGAAAAGGATAATGTGAAAAGCAAAGAGAACCAAGAGCATGCACCAGATGATAAAATACCACTTCACACGGCTAAAGATAACCTTCCAATTTTCCTTTTGGAGCCGGAAAATACTTATGTAGTGAAAAATAAACCAGCTAAATTAAAATGTAGAGCGGCGAATGCTTTAGAAGTAAGTATTATTTTGAATATTAATATTTAGAATTAGATGATAGGTTCCTTTGTAATTGTGTACCTCCTGTTGCGAAGGTGCGTTTTAATCAAAGTAATAGCGTAGTTTGAGGGATGGGGTCGCAACAGGGGTCTTCATAAAGGGTTTTTTCAAGGCCATAGTGCATTCATTGGGCCCCTTGTATATGTAGATGATGCAGACATTTAAATATCTCTTTTACTCGTATAGTATGTTCATAATTATAAATAATTATTTTTAAATGAAAACTGTATGTAGTAGGGGTCAGTCGATCTAACCAACTTTTCATGACACTTGAAAGCATTTTTTGATAATGTTAGCAAAATTTGGTGCAATATTACAAGAGCTATTCGTTTCGAATAGCTCTTGAGAGAGGTTCGTTTTGAATCATAACTAATATTTTCCGGTAGGTACAAATCATTCGGAAAAAATTGTTCACGTAATTAAATAACAATACCAAATAGTAGTAGTAGTTAGTAAACACTGTATTGCACAGAACAAATTATAATGGTTATGTACAAAGGCGAGCTTATCCATTTAAGGGTTCTCTAGCTTCCAGCTACCCTTAGAACAACTGAGAGAGGAAAATAGAAAATAGTAGACATAAACAGCTAAAGTGCATCGGCAATATCGGCATATATACAAAGTACCTATCAACATATCTTTACGCATAATATACACAAAATTTATTTACCGATCGTTTTCCCCCTTAGTGAAATATAGCCGTAGAATTGCACCATTCAAATAATAACATACCACTGATTAATGATTTCGTAGATTAATCGTAAACTAGAACTTTCCTTTGCTAATCCGCGAATCGATAACGTGCAAGTCAATCAGTGCTAACCTGTTATAATTACTTGCGTATTTTTTACATGCAATTAATTTTCCCACCCTCCCACCGCAAAAATAAAAATAAATACGCAAATAAATATAACAACCCACCACCAAAAATACAAAACTCGACACGTGTTTCGCCTCTCTACGAGGCATCCTCAGGAGCTGATGTTGACGGTCCGAAGTCCCGCAACTGACTGATCGTCCCCAGAATGGTCGGCCATATTTATACTTTGTCCACCCCCCCTACCAAGCAAGTTAGATGGAAAAATTCGTAATAACGGCGATGACGCAACATTCAACTGCTCATTAAGGATTAACCCCCTATTGTTGTACCTAATTATCTCCAACTGTTCTAGAACCCCCAAACGCAGCCCTTTCTCACATACATGTAAAACATCAAAAGAATGATTCTCTGATACAGTATGGTCACTCTCTATCAAATGCTTTGCAAAATTGGATCTCTCTGGATGGTTGTGCCTGTATGATGCCATATGCTCCTTATACCTAGTAGTGAAATTGCGGCCCGTTTGGCCCACGTACACTTTGTTACAAACATCACAGCTCAACTTATAAACCCCAGATTTTTTCCCTTTCTCGATCCTATCTTTGCCGTTACAAAGCTTGGAGTGCAAAGTGTTATTTGTCCTAAAGGCCACAGGAATGCCGTTTGACTTCAAAATCTTATAAATGTCCTCTGACACTTTGCCAACATAAGTAATGCTCGCTTGACACCTCTTAACCGGTTCAGAAGGACGTGCCGCATACAACATATTGTTAACCATAACCATTCGCTTCTTTCTGATGATGCCATCAACGATTGATTTATCATAACCGTTCGAAACTGCCAAGTGGTAAATATTGTCCAATTCGGCTCGATAGTAACAACATCGTGCAGCTGTCCAGAATGTGTGGTTTAATCAACAGTGCAAGCGTTTGAACGTTGTGCCTAATTACATCCAGTTGCGTTGTAGTAGCAATTCGAGGGCTGCTAAGTTGGCTGTTAGTAGGGCTCAGAGAATTTGGTTGAACGAAGAATCTCGCCATTGGTTTTCGGTTAGAGATAATTTGAAACTGCATCTTAAAGTGTTGTATTCTGAACTCTCATTTAAGTTGCATAATCTCGAGTTTGATATCCTAGACCAAAAGGCGAGATACTTTGCTTCTGAACTTGCACATGAGATGTATACTACTCAGCTAAACAAATTGCGTAGGTTAACGGAGTCGAGTTCGAGTTCGTTTTTGAGGGGGAGGGAAACGGAACCAACACCTCACCATGACTTCCATCCTCGTGTGAAAAATTTAACTGATGTGGAGTTTTCGGAGAATGAAGTAGAGCTTTTAGGAAAAGGGTTGAAATATAATTTCCAGCCAAAAATAACTCAGGGGACGTTAGAGAATTTGGCTGTGGATTCAGAGGTAGCGATAGTGCGGGGCCGTGGTGATTTAGATACCAAGACCATGGTGGCCAATGTTATTAAGAGTACTGTTCCGGCACAGGGTGGTGGATTTAGTTCTGATGGTTTGGCACTGAGAACTATTCAACAGAAAGTGCGAGAAAATGATTTGGTAGTTTCGAAAGCAGACAAAGGAAATTGCATTGTTATTATGGAGAAAGGAAGTTATAATCAGAAAGTTCTTGATCTGATTCAAGGTGATGGCTTTTCGAGTTTGCAGAGAGACCCAACTCCAGGATTCCAGAAAGATCTGAGACAGGCAATTAAGAACTCTATGTTTGTTTTTGAAACTGAACATCAGAAGAGCATGGTTGTGCCAATGAATCCACGAGCTCCTATTCTTTATGGGCTACCTAAGATTCATAAGGATAACATTCCAGTTCGTCCAGTGGTCTCATATTTGGGTGCACCAACTTATAATCTAGCTAAGAGGTTGAATCACATTATTAGAGAAAAGTCTCAGTTCCGGCCGAAGTTTTGTTTGAGGAATAGTTTGCAGTTAATAGAAAAGATCAAAGATATTATTATTCCAGATAATGCTGTCTTGCTTTCGTTGGATGTAGATAGTTTGTTTACGAATGTGCCGTATGGGGAGACTTTGGATATTCTAAGGGACCTTTTTGAAAAGCAACGTTTACATCCAGGGGAGGTAGATGAGTTGATAGATCTAACTGCTATATGTATGAAACATAATTATTTTAGATTCGGGGGACAGTATTATTTGCAAAGTGATGGTTTAGCCATGGGTTCTCCACTGAGTCCTTTAATGGCGGATATCTTTATGGACCACTTTGAGAACCAGCATATTGCAGGGAATGATAATATATTGTATTACTTCAGATACGTAGATGATTTGATTATTTGTTGGACGGGGAGTATGGACCTGCTGGATGAATTTGTTACTGGGCTTAATAGTAAACATCCAAAGATCAAGTTTAAGAAGGAACTAGAGCAAGACAAGTCATTGAATTTTCTAGATTTGACCATTACTAGAGTTAATAATAGTCATCAATTTCAAATTTACCGCAAGCCTACACATACTGATACAGTTATACCAGCTTCTTCTACACACCCTTGGCAGCATAGATTGGCCGCTTTTCACTGTTATGTGCATAGGATGTTGTCTGTGCCTCTTTCTGAAGAACACTATCGAGCCGAATTGGACAATATTTACCACTTGGCAGTTTCGAACGGTTATGATAAATCAATCGTTGATGGCATCATCAGAAAGAAGCGAATGGTTATGGTTAACAATATGTTGTATGCGGCACGTCCTTCTGAACCGGTTAAGAGGTGTCAAGCGAGCATTACTTATGTTGGCAAAGTGTCAGAGGACATTTATAAGATTTTGAAGTCAAACGGCATTCCTGTGGCCTTTAGGACAAATAACACTTTGCACTCCAAGCTTTGTAACGGCAAAGATAGGATCGAGAAAGGGAAAAAATCTGGGGTTTATAAGTTGAGCTGTGATTGTAACAAAGTGTACGTGGGCCAAACGGGCCGCAATTTCACTACTAGGTATAAGGAGCATATGGCATCATACAGGCACAACCATCCAGAGAGATCCAATTTTGCAAAGCATTTGATAGAGAGTGACCATACTGTATCAGAGAATCATTCTTTTGATGTTTTACATGTATGTGAGAAAGGGCTGCGTTTGGGGGTTCTAGAACAGTTGGAGATAATTAGGTACAACAATAGGGGGTTAATCCTTAATGAGCAGTTGAATGTTGCGTCATCGCCGTTATTACGAATTTTTCCATCTAACTTGCTTGGTAGGGGGGGTGGACAAAGTATAAATATGGCCGACCATTCTGGGGACGATCAGTCAGTTGCGGGACTTCGGACCGTCAACATCAGCTCCTGAGGATGCCTCTACTGGGGACGCTATTGCACAACACCCTGCATTTTATGATTAAGCACTGAGACTTGGCACAGGTTGTTCCTTGGGTGGCCCTGAGTAGATAAAGATCGGGAGGCATTGAGAGCCCCCCTTAATTTAGGAGGGAAGAGGGGGGGAAGGCTGGCGCCGCCGCGCTTCCTTTGAAACCATATTTATCTAAAACTATACAAAATAGGGCATGCGATATATCATTTTCGGATAAATGAAGGACGAGGAATTCATTTTTGGAACAAAAAAAATGTATTTTAGAACAAAAATACAAAATAAAATGGGAAAATCTGAAAACGAGATTTTTTTTTATACATATTATTGCACATTTTATGAAAACTGTAATGGTTTTTTCTAAATAAAAAATATTATTAAATAGCTACATTTACCTAGTTTTAGAAAATGTATAATTTGTTATAGAAATATATTATACGACGAGTGATAAAAAATAATTTACATCGCCCGATAGGGTGGTTTGAATGCTCATTTCAATAAGTTTTGTCAATGATTTCAGGTATAATCACTATTTTTAACACACGAAAGCCGTAATCATTGTAGTTTATGGCTATTTTAGTGATTAATGTACTTAAAATAAAAAAAAATACAAATTTTTAAAAAAATATTAAAAATGTGATTATTTTTTTTAACATTATCCTATTTTGTTCTTTCTACACAATATATATCTAAAAGCAATAAATATCAATAAAAAGCCACATTTATGCAGTTTATAAAAATATATAGTTTGTTATACAAATATATTACGAAACGCGAGATAAAAAATAATGAAAATGAAAATTTTAATGTACGGGTCAGCTTGCATTATTCGATGAGGTGAGGTAAAGGTACTACCCGCTATGCAGTGGAGTTCGTCTAGTAATACAGAAATATACTTATTCTAATAACGTTTACACATGTAGGTTTATCACGACCCAGTACAGAAAATTGTAAAAATCCTATAATATAGTATATTTTGATTGTAAAATAAAATTGCATGTGACTTATATTGCAAAAAAAATGTCTTAATCACGTTCTCCTCTCCTAAAGCAGTTCTGCATGCATAGGCTTCAAGATTTTTTAGTTTACTAGCAGAATTTAGTTACTTCCTTTGGGCCCCCTTAAATCGGTTTTACCCATCCATAAAAGATAAAATAAAAATCGTCATATTCTTCCTTTCAGTATCAATGATAGTTACTTAGTTATTGCGCAATAGTGCCATAAAAAATAAACTAGATTCGTATTAGCATTAAACATTAATGATTTTTGAACTAAGACATTGCTTTTGTACAAAGGAGAACCTCAAAAAATGGTCTGACTAGACGAAAAATGTGTATCGGGGCTAGTACTCAAGGCTCTCAAAAAGTGTAGCTATTTTGAGTTATTCAAATAAAACAACATGAATAGTCTGAATTTAATTATGTACATATAACAACATCCACTGCATAAGCACATCAGCTCCGAACATTTAATTTAAAAAGTCTTTTTTTACGATTGCACCTTACGCGGCACTGTTTTTTACACCTGCATCTGACAATTTCGAGGCATGTTTCTGCAGCAACAGGCAACGTTGCGGGCAAGTAGGCTCCCAAATCCCAATTGTTACAGACTTTCGTCCAGCCACAAGTAGCAAATAATGGCAAATTTTGAATTGGGTTCAGTTGACCCCATAAATGGACACCTTGATATACCTATAACCCTTACAAAAATGGTGCAAGGCAGCTTTTGTCGGTGAAATGCTGTTAATTTGGCGGTCTTTTTTGGTTAATAACTATTTTCGGCACTCGTTATCCAAAGTACAGGACGCAGATCTGGAATAATTTTTTTTTTTTTTTTTTTATTATAAATGGGCTTACTCTTGACCACAGACTAGCCAAAGGCAAAGACGTGGCCTACGATGGAGTGAGCTCGCCCAGAAGATGCCTGTTCACTCTTGATTTGAAGGTTGCCGGGTTATATGAGCTCGGAAATATAGCCGCCGGCAAGGAATTCCACTCCTTGGCAGTGCGCATAAGAAAAGAAGAAGCAAAGCGCTTCGTGCGGAATAAATATGTCAAGTAAGAATTATCCATAAATTATGCAAATCATATAGATAACTACTATGTCACAAGATGTATTAGGATCAGATGTATATAATTATCTGACCTATCATATCAATCGATCATTTCATGTGATATAAATAGTTAAATTCAGACTATATAGGAGTATGTTGTTTAATTTGAAGTACTCTAAATAACTACACTTTTTGAGAGCTTCACCTCATCGAATCATACAAGCTGACCCGTACCGTACATCAAGATCACCCTGCCACGTCACTTTCATTATTTTTTATCTCGCGTTTCGTAATATATTTATGTAACAAACTATATATTTTTATAAACTACATAAATGTGGCTTTTCATTCATATTTATTGCTTTTAGATATATATTGTATAGAAAGAACATAATAGGATAATGTTATAAAAAAGTTATCACATTTAATATTTTTTTTATTTTTTGTATTTGTATTTTTTATTTATGTACATTAATCACTAAAATAGCCATAAAATACAATGATTACGGCTTTCGTGTGTTAAAAATAATGATTATACCTGAAATCATTGACAAAACTTATTGAAATGAGCATTCAAATCACCCTATCGGGCGTTGTAAATTAATTTTTATCACTCGTCGTATAATATATTTCTATAACAAATTATACATTTTCTAAAACTAGATAAATGTAGCTATTAAATAATATTTTTTATTTAGAAAAGACCATTACAGTTTTTATAAAATGTGCAATAATATGTATAAAAAAAATCTCGTTTTCAGATTTTCCCATTTTATTTTGTATTTTTGTTCAAAATACATTTCTTTTGTTCCAAAAATGAATTCCTCGTCCTTCATTTATCCGAAAATGATATATCGCATGCCCTATTTTGTACAGTTTTAGAGAAATATGGTTTCAAAGGAAGCGCGGAGGCGCCAGCCTTCCCCCCTCCTCCCTCCTAAATTAAGGGGGGCTCTCGATGCCTCCCGATCTTTATCTACTCAGGGCCACCCAATGAACAACTGTGCCAAGTCTCAGTGCTTAATCATAAAATGCAGGGTTCCCATACAAGACATAGCAATAGCGTCCCCAGTACTCGTAGAGAGGCGAAACACGTGTCGAGTTTTGTATTTTTGGTGGTGGGTTGTTATATTTATTTGCGTATTTATTTTTATTTTTGCGGTGGGAGGGTGGGAAAATTAATTGCATGTAAAAAATACGCAAGTAATTATAACAGGTTAGCACTGATTGACTTGCACGTTATCGATTCGCGGATTAGCAAAGGAAAGTTCTAGTTTACGATTAACATGGATTTCCGCAAAGTAACGCCTGATTCCATCGATTATTTCGTAGATTGTTTTGGAAGATATTCAGATGCTCTTGAACTTTCGTTTTCGTATCAATTTGTTAAGATTAAGCTATATGTCAAAAACTGCTTTCTTAGCGTATACTTTACGCGCTGGTGGCCTAGCGGTAAACGCGAGCGAGTTTCGATCCGGAGGTCGCGGGTGCGAACCCCGGCTCGTACCAATGAGTTTTTTGGAACTTAAATATGTGCGAAATGTCATTAGATATTTGCCAGTCGCTTTTTGGTGAAGGAAAACATCGTGAGGAAACCGGACTAATTCCAATAAGGCCTAGTTACCTTTCGGGTTGGAAGGTCAGATGGCAGTCGCTTTCGTAAAACTAGTGCGTATGCGAAACCTTGGGTTTAGTTGTCAAAGCGAACCCCAGGCTCCCGTGAGCCGTGGCAAATGCCGGGATAACGCAAGGAGGATGATGATGAGTCTTTACGTTGCGTCCAGTTTTCGAAAAAATAAATACACTATAGACGGTACGAGTTTAGAACTATTACCGTCATAACTTTACTAATTCTCAAACCGATACGTGACAGACGACAGTAATTAAACCATCCATCAATAATACATTTCTCGATCGTGATTCGCGTGCGAGTATGATAGATAAATCAATGTCCGCCAACTTTTGTTCGGCACGGGTGTCAGGACCATTCCGTGAGTGATGTCGTCTTCTAACGACGGTGGAACTACCGGTAGCGCTTTGTTCGATGCTTTTAGAGGATTTTCCGCAGCCGTATATATTTTACCCATTGATAGTTCTGTGTGATATATTGTCAAGTCAATAAGTCTCGTAAATTACGAAACAAAGCTTTATGAAATAATAAATTAAGGGAAATGAAAATATTTTGAACTTAAGTTACAATAATCGGACGTACTTCATAAAGTAAATGTACCTACTGCTTACCTAACTTCAGCGAAAAAAACAATTTTAGTGAACTTAAAAACATAGGTACTGAAAAGTTTACAATAGTTTATAATAAACGGTTTTCCCGTTGTTTCTGGTTCAACAACTAAGTCCAATAAAGTTTGCAGTTGTTGGTGTCACTTTTATAACATTTTTAGGGTTCCGTACCAAAAAGATACAAAAGGAACCCTTAAGCCCCATTTAGATGGTACGAGTTTCTCGCCCGTCTTGGTCGAGAAACATTATCGTATGCGATAATCGCCTGGCGAGTATCGTACCAAAACGTTTACATTAGTCCGAGAAATAAAAACTCGCATACGAGTATCGTATGCGAGACTCGCCAGGCGATTATCGCCAGGTGAAATAGTTTAGACGGAGAGTAGAATTTTCGGGAGATATTTCCATAACATTTCTCGACTCGTCTAAACCGGTTCTCGTATGACATTTTTTCTCGAATGTGCGATTATCGCACGAATCGGAGCGAACCGATTTTCATACGAGTTTTGCCTGTCAACTTGCGTGCTTAGTTGCTAATTAATTCATTATAAACACATATATTATATGCTTTTTTATAATATTGGGTATAATTTACCTTGGATTTATTTGAATTTAAGTTGAATAGTACCCAATAATATTAAAAACACTATAAATGATTTATGAAGGTCTCAATAATATACAATAGGGAAAATAATGAATTCGACCGTAGCGTTACCTAGCTAATAAAATCTTGGTTGCGATTAGGTTTAGGATATTATTAAACATAGAATATAAATAACATTTTTTTTAAATCATAGTAGGTAAACATTAACTGTATAATATTAATAAGCCGAATTTATTTTTGGTTTTAGCAGTTACTGAGAGGCAGCTATAAATATAAAAACACCATGTTTTACATGATTTCTACTGAATTAATTTCGACTGAGTAGCGTATAAACTCGTATACGATTCTCGCATATGTGTTTTGTTTACACGGAGACATACAAATATCAAAGGCGAGGCGATTATCGCCCCCTCTCGTGCGATATCGTACGCATAGTTTACATGATACGATTTTTTTTCTCGTACTTTGATAATCGTACGTTCGAGGCGAGAAACTCGTACCATCTAAATGGGGCTTTATGGTGCCGCTCTGTCCGTCTGTCTGTCTATCTGTCACATTATTAAATATCTCGAGAACTACTTATGCTATCGCTTTGAAATTTTGAATACTTATGAACATTTTAACTTCTGATTAGCAGAAACGTCTGCAATCGATGCCATTAGGCTTAGAATAAATTTGACCTAAGTGGTGGAAAATTTCGCTGGCTTGGTTGAAGTCTTGGTGTATCAGTTGGCAGAGCGCTGGAGTATCGATCCAGAGGCCGTGAGTTCAAGTCTCACCCAAGGCAGACATTTTCCACTTTTAAATTTACTTATGAACATTGTTAACCTCTACAAATTGAAAGTATTATTTTTTTAAATTTATTAATATTCATTGCAGAAAATGGCCAAAATGAAAGGGGGGCAAACTGAAAATTTCAAGTAACTAGGTCAAGTGGGGTATCGTTAGAAAGAGCTCAATCTGATTTTTATAAAAAAAATTGTGATTATTTATGCGAAGTGAGTTTTTTTCTGTATAAAACTCAAGTATAGTTGGGTTAAATTGTGGCGTAGGCGAGAGACTGGCAACCTGTCACTGCAATGTCACAGTTTCGTTTTCTGTCAACCCCTTATTTGCCAAGAGTGGCACTGATACTTCAGTAGTTTCATGTGCTCTGCCTACCCCTTCGTAGGATACAGGCGTGATTGTATGTATTGTATGTATGTATGTAAAACTCTAGTTTCCCGTAAACCTTCGGTAAAAATGAGTTTTCATAAGTTTCGAATACTTACTTACTATTTTCAAGCATTGATAACTAGATCCTTACTCCCTAGGTGTACTTCAAATGTAACGGCGAAAAGACACATGCCTTAAACTTCGCGTTCGTAGACCCCCAAACAGGGGTGAGGATCATCGAGGGCGAGTACAACGTGACCAGAGAGCATGTGGAGGAGTACTTCGGGAGCGAGAAGTACCAGTGCTCGTGCTTCGCCTGGACTAGCCGGGGGCATATTAGGAGCCAGCCTGCTACTGTGGAAATTGCTTGTGAGTCCTTTAACCATAGAGCGAGGAATAGCCATGCTCCTGCTTTGAGTCGTCATACAAGGCCACCCGGATATTGTGGAGTTTGCTGGTGAGTTTACCATATACTCTAGCTGCCCAATAACCTTTAAAAGGAACATGTGGATGAGTACTTCGGGAAGTACCAGTGCCCGTGCTTTGCCTGGACTAGCCGGGGGCATATTAGAAGCCAGCCGGCTACTGTGGAAATTGCTTGTGAGTTACTGTCCTTTAACTAACCATATGCCCATAAAAGGGCCATCTGGAGGAGTATTTCGAGAGCGAGGAATAGCTATGCTCCTGCTTTGAGTTGAGGACATATAAGGAGCCACCTGGGTACTGTGGAGCTTGCTTGTGAGTTTACCATATATTCTAGCTGCCCAATGACCCATAAAAGGGCCATGTGGATGAGTACTTAGGGAAGTCCCAGTGCCCGTGCTTCACTGCCGGCGTATTATGCTTCAAATTGTATAACTTATCTACGTGGATAAGACATCTGTCACTCTCTCACTGACATACTTGCCAAAGCGTGACGGATACTTTATCCACATAGATAAGTGATAAAATTGGAAGCATGCTACGCCAGCTGGACTGGCCGGGAGGATATTAGGAGCCAACCGTCTACTGTGGAAAATGCATGTGAGTTGCCTATGTTATCATATCCTCTAGGTGCCCGAAGACCAATAAAATATGCCATATTCTAACCGACTGTTTACTGTGGAATTTGCTTGTGAGACTTTAATCTGTGTCCCATTGATAGTCTCAGGTCTTTTAGAAACGCTTAAATCGCCACATTTGTTTTGTTTTTTTTTTCTTTTCTATGTTTATCTGTCAATGATTGCTACTGCGACAAATATAAACAGCAAAAAAATTCAGTCGATTTGAGAACCTTCTCCTTTTTAACCGACTTCAAAAAAGGAGGAGGTTCTCAATTCGACTGAATGTTTTTTTTTTTTTTTTTTTTTTTTTTGTATGTATGTTATTCGATATCTCCGAGAATCATGGACCGATTTTCAAAATTTTTTTTTTGATCGAACCGGTATAACCCCGAGATGGTCCCATTGGCACCAAGTCAGGGTCTGATGATGGGATCCTGGAGAAATCGAGGGAACTCTTCAAATGTTATAGGCACATGTAATGTTTTTAGTCTATTTTTCAAAGGTACACCAGTATTTACGTCTGATGGTAATAATTTTATGTGGCTGAGCTGATGATGGAAGGTCAACTCCTCAATGGTTAGGAGTTAAAGGATAATTCTTTCACTACTGTACATGTATTCGGACTGATACATATAATATCACTAGGAACCACTAAAAATCAACAAATAAATAAACTTTTTAACAAAAAATAAAACCGCCTTCAAAAATAAGCGCGTTACAAAACACGGAGAAACTAAAAAAGCCAAAAATAATAAACCTTTCAATTCAGATTTCTTATCGTATTGCAATAAGCTAAACATCCAAATTATAAACAAATCAATTATTTTTGGAGTCGGTACCAGCCTGTGTATGGTTGGGTGGGGCAAACAGGCAATAGCAAGGCGACGAACAGGTCTGGTACCGACTACAAAAATAATTGATTTGTTTATAATTTGGATGTTTAGCTTATTGCAATACGATAAGAAATCTGAATTGAAAGGTTTATTATTTTTGGCTTTTTAGTTTCTCCGTGTTTTGTAACGCGCTTATTTTTGAAGGCGGTTTTATTTTTTGTTAAAAAGTTTATTGAAATCGGTTAAAAAGTTTTAGTAAATACTGGATGGTTAAACTTTTACTTCCCAAACGAACTCCTATGAAAGTTCATCAAAAGACGCACCCATTTACCTTTGTTAATATTGATTGAAATCCGAAAATGGACATATTTCTCCCAGATATCAAGAAGCATTTCACCTCAGCCCCTCAATCCCAGTTGGTCAAACAGAGCGCGCCCGTCTCGTTCCGCTGTGAGCCTCCGCCCGCGGCTCCGTTCGCGCAGCTCTACTGGCTGAAGAATGGAGCACCGATCACTGTTGGTGACAACGTGCAAGTGACTAAGGATGGGGAGCTGGTCATCAAGCAGGTTTCGCTGCTGGTAAGTCTTTGACACTGCCTTTGTAAATCTGTTGCAAGTTACGAGCAACACTGCCTATTGCGATCATTTCTGCTTAGACTTAAGGTTTTAGAATTCCACACAAGATGCTCTCTGAACGTAATGAAAGAATTTGATAAAGAGGCATTAGCAGTCATTCTAAACCAAGGAATATTCAAAATAAGGGACCGAAAGTTACTTAACACATACTCAGCCTGATGTTGTTTCAGGATATGGCAAACTATACTTGCGTTGCTGAAAATTTAGCTGGAAAACGAATATCTGAGCCAGCACTGTTAACAGTTTTCGGTAAGTTTTTAACTAGTCCTCAAAGAAAATCATATAAATGACTTCTAAAAATGTCGTAATTTCACAAAAAGAACAAGTTTGTTAGTTTATAATCTTTTGTTTTTCCCACTAGTGAACGGGGGCTGGTCACCTTGGTCATCATGGGCAGACTGCTGGTGCAACGGCCAAACGCGCGAAGGCCGGACGGGTCGGAGACGGGTCCGGTCATGCACGGCACCTAGACCTTTGAACGGAGGTCAGCCGTGCTTGGGATTCAGTGTGCAGAAGACGCCGGACTGTTTGGATTGCGATCTAGGTAGGTTGTAGCAGCAATGAAGGCTGGTCACCCTGATCATCATGGGCAGAATGCTGGTGCAACGATTACACACCCAAGTATCGGTCAGGTCGGCCATTGGTCTGATCTTGCATTGCACCTAGGATTCTGACCAGAGGGGACCGTGCTTCTGCTTCAGTGTGCAAAAGATACCGGACTGTTTGGAGTGCAATCAGATGTTGCTCTGGTGGTTGTGCGCAGAATCTGATACAAATGCCAAACTGCAAAATGTGCTGCAGTTTGCTTAGTCTGATTCTGTCTCGTTTGTTAACATTTATCTAACATTATTTAACTCGTAAACTTAATATTAATTATAAGTTTGTTTCAGACATGTATGTCGATGGTTTAGATGAGTTAGCAGATCAATCGTCTGATGTAGTAATAGGTAAGAGGGTACGGCACATTTAAAGGTATGATCAATTTAGTTGTATCATTTCACAAATCTAAATAATTAGTAAGATTTCCAATATTCTGACAGCAGTGGAACAATTTCAATTGAAGAAGCCACACACCAGGTTAAGAGGATCGTTGAGAGTTTTTGACTTAACCCCCCAAGTCAAATTGAATTAAATAATGACATAAAAGAAGGCTTCAAATAGAAAAGTGCAATGGGGCTCAGGATGATAAAGTGTTGTTATAAAACATACCGTTTTTAGGTCGCTGGTCCCAATGGTCAGAATGGTCGCGCTGTGACACCGACTGTCTTCAGACCAGAAGACGCCGTTGTCTGACCAGTGCGGCCTGCCTTGGGAAAGACTATCAGATGGCTCAATGTCCTATGTGTGTGAGGACATCCAAGACTGATAAGGGAAACGATGGTAATATTCTACTGCATATACTATGCTATTTTATACATATCAAAGTATTTGGATCTGGAAATAGATTTGTACATTTTGTATAGATTGGACATTTTTAAGAAAGAAAAATCATTATCATACTGTATTCACTAAAATCGAACAATTCCCAACAAGGAATCCATAGTTAATCATATCTGTAAATGGTATGATTTTTTCATAACAAATTTCATATCCATGCAATCCTATCCATATCCAAATTTCAGAGTTAAAAATAATTAAAATTTTCTTTTCCAGTGTCATCGTATTGGGCGCTTCTGGTAGCATTGTCAATTGCATTTTTGATTTTAATAGTTGTTGTATTATTGGGAATAAAGTATATGAAGATAAAGCTATCAGAAAACTCACCTTATGTGAAGCCTCCACCAGGTAATTTATCATGAATATAATTTATTATTTCGTCTTCGTGTTTAAAGATGGTCTTGCTATTGATTCAAAATTTTCTACAAGACTAAGCCAGTAGGCCTAGCACATGATTGCCGCGAGATAGACTACCCGTCCTTATGTCATTAATACAGTTAGAAGAAGACGTGTCATTTATCTCGCGGCGACATACTCTCGCGGCAATCATGTGCTAGGCCTACTGATGTGGTCGAAAACAGATTTAACAACTACATTTTCTTTTAGGTTCAAACTACTTTGGCAGCGTAATAAAAAGGACCCTGACTAACCAGCCAGACCTAACAATACACGAAGAATTCCAGACAATGGACTCTAGGAGGACACACAGACCTATGAGCACATCCATCAACTCGAGGCCAGATCACTTGTATGAAGTCCCGCAGTTAGCCAATAGGTAGGTAATAACTATAAAAGGTTAATACAATTGTATGTATGCGAAACAAGCGCTCCTCTTTGCAAGACTTTTATTGATTTCACTTAATTGACCTTTTCAGTAACAATTTCTTTCAATTCTGTGACCTTTCTTCTTCTTTGATATTCCGTAAGACGCCCACTATTACCAATTGACAAAATCTAAAAATAAGCCGATCTTGTTCATTCTTGTTTACCTTACGTTTCGTCAATCGTCAACTTTACCTTTTGCAATTAACTGACAGACTCATAAATCGTCCGGTGAACTAGTAATTCGCCCTTAACTTTGTAGGTTGCAATGTCCAAACTCGGATGATAATTTTATCATTTCCTTCAGTTACATGTCTCCCATAGACCATGAGGTAAGACCGGACATCGGACGTGCCGAAGTGGAGTCAGACCGTTCTGATTCCAGCTGCTTTTTGAGCTGTGAGTCTCACGTACTAATGCACGCTTGTTTTTTTTTTTTGTATTTTCCATGTTCGTTATTTTTAATGAAATAGGTTCCTTTTTGCTACATTTTTCACCGTTTATCAATGTTTTGTCATGATATAGATACATGATAATGCACGTGCTTTTAATTCTCTGCATGATCTTTATCCTGCACATCATTATTCTGTTTATTACGTCCTTGAACCACCAGAATATCAATACCATATCTTTTAGCAGATCTGTGTTACGATTTATTATTTTTTATATGAGCTAGTCCTATATGCATACTATTCGGAGTAATATTCACAAGATCTGTTTGAGGATGTTTTGTAGATTCGCGTGCGTTTATACCAGTGTTTTATCCTTTAGAATGCTGGTAATATTCATTAACACTACTGCTTTCATCGTTTACGCTAAAACTGCTTGTGCTAAATAACGTGGTTTGATGAATTTTAAAAGATATAAACAGAGCATTTTTATTACATACACCTTTTTAGTAATTAATAATGCAATGTTTTCTTCATCTTAAAATGTTTCACAATTTTATTCGTCTCATTTTCTTTCGTGTCTCTAGGTATATAAATTACGTTTTTTACTGAATTATGTTTAATATGTTTATTTATCCTCTAAAGAAACAACATCTTACTAATTTAAATCCTTACAGCGGGCTCGTCATATGGCAACGAAAGTGTAGAAATGTCGCCGTCGCTAAAGAACAACGCTTCACTAGATTCTAAAATGAACACCCACTTCGAGACTACCACGTCGAAGATCGTCACTGGTGATGGCGACTGGCTAATCATGGACAAGTGTGGGGTTAGCCTCTTCGTGCCTGACGGGGTGGTGGAGAAAGAAGAACTATTCATGGTCGAGGTGACGGACGAGGAATGGAATAGGCCTTTGCTTCAAGAAGGTACTGTCATACTGTGTACTATGTTGTCAGTCATCAATTTCCTTATTTTTCCACTATACTTCCACGATGGTATCTTTGATATCTGATACTTACCAGATCGAAATGAGATTCATAAAGTGCCTGTACAAATATGCTAGCAAAGCAACAGGGAAGTCAGCTGTCTCTCATCTCTTACCCATTTCGATTTCATTATTAGAGTTTCCTTCTAACACATTAGATCCTCGGACATGATACGACATCATATTTAATATAAAATTGTCTAACGTTCAAATATGCTTAAGTATAAAAACTTTTCAAGATTTTATTCGTAAAACAAGATTCACAGTTCCCAATGTAACGTCGTGAACTTTCGACCCAGTTCTTGTCTATTTGCTGCCTCATACTGTGCCCTCGTTTTATATTTGTTCCACCAGACAGTATGAAATAGGTTTGAGCACAGTTCCAACTTGGCTATTATTGTTCATCATTCGCCTGCCCTTATCCCATTCATTTGGGGTCGGCGCAGCATGTCTTCCGCTTCCATACCTCCCTATCATCCGTCATTTCATCATTCACTTGCTTTCGCTTCATATCATCTCTCACGCAATCCATCCACCTTTTCCTCGGTTTTCCTCTCCCGTTACTTCCTTCCACACTCATTCGCAATGCCTTTCTCGTCACATGACTTTCATCCCTTCGCATCACATGCCCATACCATGCCAGACGATTAGCTCTTACTTTTTCTACTATCGGTGCAACTTTCAGGCTTCCTCTTATATACTCATTTTTTATCTTATCCATCCTTGTCACGCCACACATCCATCTTAACATTCTCATCTCTGTTACATGCAATCTCTTTTCATCCATCACCTTTAGGGCCCAGCACTCTGATCCATACATGACGACAGGTCTGATGATGGATTTATAAATTTTACCCTTCAATCGAAGAGGCATCCGGGCGTCTCAAATAGTTCCCGTAACCTGTCGCCATTTCATCCACCCTGTGCTAATCCGGTTTTTCACGTCCTGATCGATATCGCCATCGCACTGTACGAGCGAGCCAAGGTACTTGAAGTCGGAGCAGACCGGCAATAAAGTGCCATCGAGTTCTATGGCAGCAAAACTAGAGAGACCGCCGAAATCACAGAACATATGTTCTGTTTTAGATCTGCTGATCTTCAAGCCAACATTCTCCAGCCTTTGCCGCCATGTCTCGAGTCTGCTCTGTACCTCGTGTCCGTCTTCACCGACAAGCACAATGTCATCGGCGAAAAGCATACACCAGGGTACCTCCTCCTGTATGTCCGACGACAAGGCGTCCATAATAAGCAGGAAGAGGTACGGGCTTAGAGCCGATCCCTGATGCAAGCCCACTGCGACACTGAACCTGTCGGTGGTGCCGGCAGCTGACCGGACGCGTGTACAACATTGGCTGTACATTGACCGAATTAGCTCCACATACTTCCCAGGCACGCATTTCTCTTTCAGAGCCCACCACAAAACCTCTCGGGGTACGCGATCGTATGCTTTTTCGAGGTCAACAAACACCATATGCAAGGCTATTATTGTTATGTAACAGTTTTCCAATATAAGATTAACGGAGGAACCTAAATCGAAAATATTCGTTGTGCAAATATTGCTGTGATTTGGAGGGCTTATCGGAAATATACTTTTCTAGTGTCATCAGGAATGAGTCTTCCATATACAACGATAGAGATTTCCCCCTTTTGGAATTTAGAAGTCGGTTAAAAATAGTTTGTTATGCGTAATTTTTGAAAGTTATTACTTGTTTTGTTAAAAATAGATTGCGGGTATCACTATCATGACACGACTATTTTTACAGGGGAAACTCAGTTGAGCCCAGTCATCCGCTGCGGGCCGAAAAACTTTCACTTCCGCAAAGGGGTGATACTTTCCTTCCCCCACAACGCATCACTCAAAAACGCCAGCTGGGTGCTTTCCATACTTCAGAAACCAGAAGAAATCAACACACGAGAATGGCGAAAAGTTGTAACGCTGGGTCAAGAAACTCCCGGAAGCCCCATCTTCGCCCAAGTCGATCCCAATAAAGTTTACCTCGTGTGCGAATTTCTAAGCGACTTTGTTTTAGTTGGCCGGAGCTTCACCAGCCTGGACGCGAAACTGCTGAAACTAGCCTTGTTTGTTTCGAAAAAAATAGACGAAAGTTACTATAGTTTAAAAGTTCATGTGATAAATGATACCCCTTATGCCTTGCATGACTGTGTTGAAAATGAAAAGCGAATGGGTAGTTCTTTGCTAACTGAACCGAAAACAATTTATTTTCAAGAAAGTTGTTCTGATTTATGTATCAACCTTAGAGATTTAGGTGTGGGCTGGAAAATAATTTCGGGAAACAAATATCAGGAGTTGGCCTACGCCCATGTCTGGAATCTTGGGGTTAGATCTTTACAGTGTAATTTTATCTTACAACAAACAGACGCTATCAGTTGTTTCGAGTTAAACTTGTTCGTTTACCAAAAACAAAAGCAATCGAATTCGGTTAACTTTACTTTGAAAACAAACGATTTCAACTCGAACTTGACTTGCAACAAGCGTTTTAGTTCATCCAGCGTCGATTACAACATGCATATTGTAGAGAATCCGTTTAATTATTCCTCTTTATCTAAGAAAGAAGGCAGATACGATTTCGTGTACAGAGGTAATCATTATAGAAGTAATTTAAGCGTGGACAATAACTACCGTATGAACATTCTTACTAAGTCGGACCGAATTATTTTGTGTAAATTACTAGACTCTCAAACTCCGAAAGGTAATGATTGGAGGCTTTTAGCAGAAAAGTTGAGGATAGTTTCGTACTACTATTATTTTTCGAATACATGTTCTCCGACGGAGAACATTTTGAATCTATGGATGTGTAGGAACAATAACGCTAACATGTTAGTGAATCTGTCGAAGGTGTTTAGAGAAATGGGCAGGATTGACTGTGCCACTGTTGTTGAAAGACGTTGTTTCCCCAATTAACACGTTCACTGTTCCGCTCTGAAACCTAAGAGCCGTGGCTCAAATGTATGTGGCATTGGACAGTGAAAGCGTTAATTGCAACTTCGACACAATTATTTAGATGTAGACATAGAAATAGTTCAGAAAACACCTTAGGCTACTTTTATACGAAAAAGTTGGAATGCAGAAAAGAAAATATATATTAAGTACTATAATATTAGAGGCTACCTAATTACTTCTTTAATATTTTAATTTAGCAATAAAGATGTCATTAAATATTGAATATTATGATGTTGATGGTAACTAACTAAGGTATATTTATTTACTTAATGTAGATTCATACATTACCTAGTTTGGACTTCTGTACATATTATAATGGTTGAATCAGAATAATTTCCCAAAGTCTTATTTTAGTACAGAATATTAAATATTAATTGTGCTTGCACCTTACACATATTTAATCGCCACATTATAGTACAATATACTTCAATATAGTGAACCAAAAGTCATTTCTTGATTTTTTTGAAACGGGACTTACGACACGGGTGATGTTTACCAAAAACTTTCTTAGGAATCTTCCCATGACCATACGTAATATATTGTAGTGTATTTTGGGCAAACTTCCTGCGGCTAGCAATCGCAAAAATTTGCCTCAAGTACAGTGCGCTGCAAAGTTGCATGGAGAAATTATAAATAAATTCATTCATAAATTCGCCATGCACTGTTGCAACATTTGCAACTCACTGTACATTTACTATGTACTTACGGTCAATTCAATTCGACGCGTCGCCAATGGACGCAGTTTTTATAGTAACTGTTAGGTTTTTGTCGTTCACGAACTATGAACTGTTAGGAATAAAATCCCATCAATGACTGAAATGAACTGAATCTTTCCGTGCTCTGTGAATCGGTCTTTCTTTGCTCATTTAGTTCAGTATAGGATCGGCGAGCGCGAGCGAAGCAAAGCGACACAAAAACGTCAAGTTTTCATATTAAGCTTCGGCTACTTACAACCTTTCGGCCCGGAATTGTTATTGTCTGTGGAATATTCGTATAATTTTGACACTAGTCGGTCCCATTCGTTCTGATCTTTCCGACCGTAGTGGTCGCTGGTCTGAGTAGTCTGACTGAACTAAATGAGCAAAGACCTAAAAGAGCGAACTAGTTCGTGGGAGCGATTGAACGAGATCGGAGCGCTCCGATCAACGAACGAAACGGCACAAGCCTAGTAACTGTAGAAGGCGAATTATTGAAATTCGATTCGTCAAGCCTAATGGACGGATGAGCCTATTTTGCGTGACATAGTGGTAGGCTAGTCCTGACAGCCCAGGGGGCGTAACACATCACTACTGTGATAATTATCACGTCGGTGAGTCTCTATCGCACTTACAAATAGTGCGAAAAGGACGACCTGGCGTGACAGGCTATAGGTATCACGCGACCGTGCTTGTCCGCCAGCTCAAAGAATCCGTATTACCACATAGGTAATTAATTACCTACGTAATATAACCTCGGACTAAATGAAAATAAGTGTTACACAAGTAGGTAAGTCCCGTTTCAGTTTATCTTCAGTAACTTCTAAAATTAAAGTAACTGGGCATCGACTAATTCTATTTAACAATTGCACATAATGTGTGTACAGGAAGCCGTTTTTACTTTAGGATGAAATGCTAATGTTTTTTGTACTCAACTCGTATTAACAGCGTACACCGTTTTATAAATATACTTAGTGTCAGACAGAAATTGTTGCCCTTACAACATAGGGTTTCTTTTTTATTGAAATAAAAGTTTATGCAAATCTGTGTTTTATTCGCTCAGTCGCTGTATAAATCATCTTCAACTACCCTATTATGAACAGCTGGTACCTATGTATCAAACGTGTTTTGGGAGAGTGGTTGTATATTTATGTACAGTCAACTAATTTGAATCAGAGGGCATTGTAGAACCTTTTCATAATAAACGTCAAAGTGACTTCTATGGCAAATAAAGCACGGTGTCAATAAGACAGGGTTCTGTAGTGGCATAGGATTGAAATTGGTTGACCTTACATCAGTTACATCCCCCGAGTCCGTTATTGAGTGAACGCATTCGCCACTAACCTACATATTGACATAAGTCGATTACTTAGAATTCTTGGTTGAAAATGTTTCTAAGTGTATTTTTTTTTGTAACTTGTTATAATTATTTAGCTCTGATGCCGTAGCCGAATGGCATTTCTGCGACGCGAAACGAAAACGAAACGTCGCGAAAGGTAGTCTGGCTCTGTCGCGCCAATACGCAAAAGCGATAGAGATAAATATCTACGAGCGTTTCGTTTAGCGTTTGTGCCATTCGGCTACGTACTGTGAATGGGTTAAGCGCAACTGAAAGTAATTTGGGCCTCCAAAATAATTCCAATAAACATTGTAGGCGCCTTCGTGCCTACAATTGACGCATATAAAGTGCAGTTTGAAGTATGTAAAGTAGGTTCACCAATTTGTCTTTCCTTTACTGCTACTTAATTATTTAAATGAGAGTTTTTTGAAAATAACTCAAGTCGCTACAAATAAAGAGTTTTCTAATTGACTACTTTTAGATATCAAATTATGACCTATTTAAAATATGGTATGATTCTAAAGGCCTGTCCCATGTCAAGGGTCAATTAACTACTCACTGCACGGGCACACCAAAAGTCATACAACACGTATTAGGTACCTAATAGGTAATATTCATTCGACTGTAGGTACCATTATGTTCTCTTGATTTTAACTTTCATTCATAAATGAAACGCACTATTGAGTCTTAAGGCATAGTATGAAAAGCCTATACATACACACTATTTAATGGTATACGAACAAATGTTGTCCTTATGGCAATCGAAATAGTGGTACCTTTAAGTTAAAAACGTCACATAATGCAATAGGGAGAGGGACTAAATTATAAATTGTCATCAAACTTTTACTGCACTGAGGAGCAGCACGTTTCGCTTGGCTTCTAGAGCAATAAGGATGCTTTCATCGCAAATTCCAACAGGAATTCGTTCTTATTTGCAGATGAAGCACAAGGACCCTTCAGGAATGGAATGCCACATATGTGCTCTCCATGGGATGGGATCTGAATTTGAATGAGATAAAATTCTAGGAAATGCACCTCGGAGCCAGTTGCAAGGCAATCAAAGTAATCATCTCTGGATATGAAAACTCAATCTCAGGGGAATCGTGTGAAGGATATGTTTTGATTACATGATTAACTTGAAGGATACATAATATCTAGGCTAAGGTACAGCGGGGCAAATCTCAACTGGGGGGAAATTGTAACTGATCCATTTTTTCCATTATTACACTATGATGTTGAGTTCTACATGTATCCACTGAACACGCCTACCATATATAACCGGTGGACACTCTATTTAATAATGCAAACATTGTGAAACATGGAAAAAATGAACCAGTTACATTTGCCCCGCTGTACCTTACTAGTTTTAGTTTTGCACCTAATAAACATATTTTTGCATCTATTTTTTTTCCCTACGTTTCTGCATGATAAAAGCAAATTTATTATGGGTTAGCAATTGTAACTGGCGAATTCTCAATGTGAAATAGAAACTTCAGTGTCTATTAAGATATAAAGATCACATAGAGCAAATTTGCACAAAACTGAACCGATTTGTTTTTGCTCTCAGAAGACTGAGAAATACTGTCTCTATGGAAGCTGCGCTGGCGGCTTATCACGGATATGTCTCGTCTGTTCTTCGGTACGGTCTGATGCTGTGGGGCAACTCCGTCGATGTAGAGAGAGTACTAATCGTTCAGAAAAAATGTGTTCGTGCTATCTGTAATACCTGGCCTGACAGTTCTTGCATTCCACTTTTCAAAAAGTTACGCATTCTTCCTTTGCCCTGCTTGTACATAAGTGACCGGCCACACCAGAGCGTCGCGTGTCTCGGGGCGCGCAACGGACGTCCGCGCCACGCCACCTGAGTGTAATTCAAAAAGCGTCTCCTCAGTACATTTTGTATAGAAAGGACGTAAGGCGCGCCGCCAAGCGGCGCGGCGCGCGCCTCGCCGCCGCCACGCCGCCTGGGGCGCGTCTTACGTCCGTTGCGCGCCCCGAGAAACGCGACGGTCTGATGTGGCCGGTACCTAAGAGACATTTGTATTTTTGTTAATAATAATCATCATTTATTCAAAAAACGAGGTGAAGTAATGAACAGACAGACTAGACCAAATATTATGAACCTACTGTATAAACCACGTGCTTTAAAATGATTTATAATAAAAATGTATTTAACATGTGTATAGTGATATATAATGGATTATTACATGAAATTACTACAAGGGAATAGCTTTAAGAAAAAATTGACTGACTGGCTTCTAGAAAACTGTTTCTATAGCGTAAAAAAATATTTGAATCGTGACTGTTAGATTTTGTTTTCTTTATATTTTAATTATTTTATAAATTGTTAAATTGGAAATTTTATCTTATACACACATGAAATTGTTTAATGTATTTTTAGTTTAGGTTTAGTCTATAAGTAATGACTCTCGATTTTTTAATTATTAGTTTGACATGATTTTGTAAATATTTTGCCTGTTTTTAAATATTTGCACGCCTGCATGCAGACTGAATGCACGGATTTATTTATTTTGTAACACCTTATAACTGTGTTCTATGCAAATAAATTCTTTGAATCTTTGAATCTTTGAATCTTTAAGAATGTATAATTGCTAACCCATAATAAACTTGCTTTTATCATGCAGAAACGTAGGGAAAAAAAATAGATGCAACATCCAAGATGGCGGCTGTAATGTATGGGATATCGGTTCGACATCCGATATCGGATCGGATAATGTGAAAACGGACAATAACGTCATTTGAATCTACTTATAAGAATGTAAGTAGATGACGTTATTGTCCGTTTTCACATTATCCGATCCGATATCGGATGTCGAACCGATATCCCATACATTACAGCCGCCATCTTGGATGTTTTCTATTGAAATCCTTCCGACATCCGATATCGGATCGGATAATGTGAAAACGGACTAAGGCGTAGAAAGCATAGAAGTTTGCACTCATCCGGCAGGCTCTGTGGTTAAGTTAGTCATTGCGGCTGCACCGGCAATGCAGATGGTCGTCGACGGTCAAAAGTCAATTTAGTCAATAGTCGAATCAGAGGAAAGCTTTTGGTGAAATTCTTAAGACGATACAGGAGGGGTCAATTCGCCATACAAACGCTCTTGACTATTTCCTCCCTGGTTTTTGAAGATAGAGCAATGATTTTTTTCAACACAGATTTTTTTTTATCTGTGTCGGACCGTTTTGATTTTTTTGATATTTTTATTTTTAAAGACAATCAAAAATTTCTAAAACCGGCCTTTTTCATTATGGCGCAAAAAAAAGGTGTGATACTCAAGATTGGTAACAATTAGCCGAAAAAACTAAACGGTCCGACACATCTGATTATTTCATTGTTATTCAGATTCTCAAATAACATTCCGATTGATTAAGTTTTGAAGGAGGAAACAGTCGAGAGCGGAACCTCGATTTTAAAGATTTTTTCGCAATATCTTTTAACTGAGTTGTTCTTAATTGACATTTTTTTTCGATAAATCTAGTTAATAACACTAGTATATTAAAGTAGAATTCCCAAATTGAAAGGGGGGCTCCTTTCTATTTTAGCATTTTCGCTCCTAGCGTTTTAACGCATTTACGACGTCGGCTTTTAAATAATATGATATATTAAACATTTACCTTAATCCTCTCTAAACAATCGCCTGAGCTCATAACCAATTAAACGATTAGTTCCATCACCAGGGCATTCCCTAGTCTCCTGACCCACATACTGCTCAGTATTAGAGCTAGGGTTGCGGGCACCGGCCTTCATTGTTTAATAATTGAGTCCACGTTCCGACCTTTCACTATATTGGATTGTGGTCCAAATATAGTCGGTAGCGATTTTTGAAAACTAATATTTTCTTTTATTGCTAATCTACTATATACTATAGTATGATAATCTTTGTTTATATGAACATACTGATATGTTGTGCGAGGATGTCGCCAGATCTTCTGTCATCAGTTATCTCAACCAGACGCTTCGCGATTTCTGTGAACAACTTGTTCGTGCTGGAACCCCCTGGACCTAGAGTTTATACGCCGAAAGGTACAAAAAGGTAGTCTTATTATTCTAATCTACTTATTTATATAAATAAACTTTATGTGCTGATAATCGCTGGAACTGATTCTACATGTATCCACTGAACACCACCTACCATATACAACCGGTTTAATAATACAAACATTGTAAAACATGGAAAAAATTAACCAGTTACATTTGCCCCCCAGTCGAGGTTTGCCCCGCTGTACCTTATTAACTTTGACAACCGTTTAGTCTAAAGGGATAGTAACATGCATTAGAAAGGGACAACACGAATCGGCCCTATAACCTGTTGTCGAACTTAGAGGATGTAGCGGAACCTTGAAGAGGGGGAAGTTACTCTTAACTTGCGCCACAGCTCTATTAAAGAAAACCTTTAATAAAGATGAAGGTGTTATGCGAGCCCAAACTGCCTCCCACGGTGCCGACTTGAACAGCACAATTGAAATTTTGCATTATTAACACAGGATGTCCCGGAAGGTTTGATGACGTCACATTTTCACCTGATTATGGTGATGAGGTCTTTGTATATCAGCCTTTAGATGGCACCTATAGACCCTACTTGTTATACATTATTAAGTTGAAAGATATTTCGTAACTTCAATGGGGTTCGGTTTCTCTAGTTTATCAGTAAATAAAATTTTAGTTAAAGTCTTCTGAAGGACAATATTACTTAGTGTGTCAAATGAACTCAGTGAAATCCACTGAGTTGTCCGTCTTTAATCGCAGCTTGCTGCTTTTGGGACTCAATGTTTGTAAGTTGAAATCAACAAAAACATAAAAAATGCCTCGTTACGTGATACATATTTAAGTACAACAGCATAAACATATGAATAGTTACTCAAGGGCCTGAGACATATTCAAACTCACAGGCAAGTAACAAGTTACTTGTTTCTTCTATCTATTGATATGAATATTTTGTGAGTGCGAAAGAAAAATAACTAAAATATAAAAACATGACTGTTTTTAACCGACTTCAAAAAAAGGATGCCTGATGGTAATAATTTTATGTGGCTGAGCTGATGATGGAAGGTCAACTCCTCAATGGTTAGGAGTTAAAGGATAATTCTTTCACTACTGTACCTACATATATTCGGACTGATACATATAATATCAATAGGAACCACTAAAAATGAACAAAAAAATAAATAAAACCGCCTTCAAAAATAAGCGCGTTACAAAACACGGAGAAACAAAAAAGCAAAAAATAATAAACATTTGAATTTAGATTTCTTATGATTGCAATAATCTAAACATCCAAATTATAAACAAATCAATTATTTTTGGAGTCGGGGCCAGCCTGCGTATGATTGGGTGGGGCAAACAGCAAATAGCAAGGCGATGAACAGGTCTGGTACCGTACCGACTACAAAAATAATTGATTTGTTTATAATTTGGATGTTTAGATTATTGCAATCCGATAAGAAATCTAAATTCAAAGGTTTATTATTTTTTGCTTTTTAGTTTCTCCGTGTTTTGGACCTTGTAGTTTGTACCATTGCCTATCTATTTGTGGTTGGCATGATTGCAAAAAAATATTCAGAAGTTGGCAGGTGAATACTTTACATGTTTGCAGTGTTCTTTAAATTCCATCGTTATTACACATAAATATTGAATACACAGCGTACCTACATTTGGCTAGAACACACTTATTAATTAAATTATTACCTATCTATTCTTGCGGTAGCATCAGGCAGAATTGGAAGTTGTCAATAAGGCTTAGTCAATTTGTCCCAGGATTTCCTGTGTCGGCTCATCAAAGGTGCTTTACTGAAGGAAATTGCGTCGAGTTTGATTAATAGAGAATTCATTGTGTTTCTTGACTAATAAAGTTGTGGCTTTAATAGTCTAAGTTAGTGTAATTTGCTTCTAGAAAAGTGAAAAAATTTATAATCTAAATACTTAAAGACGGTAGGTACTTATCGTAACTAGTCTACCTATAACGACGTGTAAAGTCGCATTTGATAGCCAAATGTGACGTTTTTATTAAAACCATTGTCTGTCGTCGATAGGATCAAATTCCTATTGAAGCCACTATGGAAATATATCTTTATGGACAACCGTCAAAAATATCCTTTTGATTGTAAACGGAACATGTAAGTAGGTAAATTTTAATATTGTACTTACATACACAGTATACACACACCGCCACACATGCCAAATTTTAGGACTAGGTATGTCAAATAGATGTTTTAAGAAATCTAACCTAAGAAATCTGCTCACTGCGCTTTCATCGGCATCAATATAATCCCACAGACGTTTAGGTTCTCAGAAATAAATGACAACCGGAAAATCGAAATATCTCCCTCTTGTATATTTATTACGTAAGCATCCAAGATACTTCCATAAAGCACTACCCCGAGACAAACGGACCTCGTTCGCGAACAAAAGACGTAACAAATTGCGCTTTTAACATGTACGTTTGGGTAATGTGCATTGTTTTTGATTTATTCTGAGCCCCTACTATGTTTTTGACGCTTTAGTGTACGTTTCTCGCGATAGTGGTAAGGTCACGAAAAGTGTACATAGTGATATCTGTGTAGATTTTGGTTCTAGTAGGTTTGAGGGTGCTGTTCACACACCTACGGGCATAGCATACTAGTGTTTCACCTCGGACACTGGCGACAAATATATGAAAGAGGCGCGTTCCTAGCACACATTCTAACCTCGTGTAGGTGAAGGCGTATCATGTTTGTATGAGTGAGATATGAGAGGTCGACTGTTCGCGTTATTGACAGGCGGTAACTGTGAGGTAACCGAGAGGGGGGCCGTTTTTTGGAAATTTTTGATTGGCTCTAGAATCTTTAAAAAGCAGAATATCAAAAAAATCAAAACGGTCCGACACAGATAAAAATAATAACAATCTGTGTTGAAAAAATCATTGCTCTATCTTCAAAAACCAGGGAGGAAATAGTCGGGAGCGTTTGTATGGAGAATTGACCCCTACTGTATCGTCTTAAAAGCCCATGGTAGTCACTGATTTATTCTGGTCGTCAAACCGGTGAGCCGAGAGTAAGGAGAGGTGACGGCGCAGCGAAGGAGCTAATGAGATGTGAACTGTGCTGGTGAAGTTTTCAGGCAAGTTGTTGGTTTTGTGTACAACCTAGCCGAAGTGACAGTCATTGACGGTACGAGGCGATCGACTCGTCTGGCTGAGTATTTTCGCGAGAGGAATCACCAAATTTTTTTTTTCTAAGGTAAGTTTTAATGGTTTTCCTACTCAGAATCACGAGCCCTTTCGATCTACAAAAGACAAAAAAATGGTCCCAAAATGGCAACGAAGTAGAAAAATTAAATTATGGACGCTTTTTTCACCGACTTCAAAAAAGGAGGGGGTTCTCAATTCGACTGATTTTTTTTGTATGCACCTATGTATTATTTTACCTAGCAGGGTCGAAAGGGCTCGTGATTCTGAGTAGGAAACTATAATTAAATTAACCTATTTTAGAAAAGAAATGTTTTTGTATCTTTTGTCGTAAAAATGCCCAGCTCTGTCGCGCTCGCGCTGCTACGAAAGGGCGATAGAGACAGCTAGCTACGATCCGCTTACGAAGTAGTACGTGTTTGTGATATTGGCTTGGTACCCTGTATTGCACTGTTAATGTTGCAGGATGGGACAGAGAAATAACAGAGTACTCTGGGGATGAGAGTTGTACGGAAGTTCTAATTGTACATTTAAAACTTCGCATGCATGAAGCACCTCACATTAAGTGGTTTTTAGTATCTACATGTTGTATGGAAATGCATCAAATGCATATAGTAAAATCATTTTTGATAGCTGCTACAAAAAAGCCAGTAGAATTGCACAATTTCACATCCATCCTTTATTAGATTATTCTCAAGGACAACACACGTTCAACTTAACATTAGGCTCCGTATCTAAGATAAAGGACTCGGTGTATTCTAATATACTTTGATTCAGTTTTTAATGAATGTGGCATTTTATTACACAGTATAATCAATATTTATTAAAGTAAACACGGATCGCTTCTAATTTCCACATTAAATAAATGTAGTAAAACGTCCGAAGTTCTAAAAAAATTATAATTGGGAAAATTGTCGCGTAGGAACCTAATACGAATTTTGCACCCGCATTCACAGTGGTGCGCCACAGATTCCAAATCTATTTTTAATAGAAAACACTGGTTCCAATTAACCATTTCGCAGCTGTCATCACGGATGGCCGGTCAAACACGGGGCCCTATTCAGGCCATTCACGAAAACTACGCTATAAAGAGCGTCCTTGCTAGCGCATGTGCCTGGTGTCGTAGCCGAATGGCATTTTTCCGACGCGAAACGAAAACGAAACGTCTGGCTCTGTCGCGCCAATACGCAAGAGCGATAGAGATCTACGAGCGTTTCGTTTCGTGAGCGTTTGTGCCATTCGGCTACGCACCCTGGAGCGAAAAATACTGCCGTTAGGTTCGGGTATGTCCTTAAACTACAGACCAAGACCACGGGGCATCGTCCCTCAAATTCGGTGTACTCGACTGCGGTCGCCAATCCAGGCAGGCAAGTATGGTCGCGCGATAAATGATAAAATATCTGGATTACTTACTAATAGTGCGATAGGGACGGCCTGAAATTTTATCGTTTATCGCGCGACCATGCTATCCGTGCAGGCGTGGCGATTATGACATTCTCCTCCTATCATGCAAATGTGGTATTCTCTGGGGAGGCCTATGTCCAGCAATGAACGTTTTTTGGCAGAAATGTGACGATGATGATTTGAACAGGTTTCTAAACACTAACATCAATGCGATATTTCTTCAAACAAAGACTGCCTCTTAAATATTGATCACAATATCGTATCTAATATTTACGTAAGTACGAATAGGGCCGATAGTTCTGAGCGCGGTGGATGAGTGCAACGAATTTCACCTACAATTTATACTAGCACTCGTGTGCTTCATTTACGGACGCCCTAAAAGGTACACGCGTGACGCGTGTTATTTTGATTGCGTTTTCATTATTCATTACAAGGCCGCTGTTACGTCCTGGCTGACCACTTAGTTGCCTAACCCTGTTTTTAGATTGATTGGGTAGTCCAATTATGTTTCTGTGGAATTTGGGACTGGACTCTGGACTTGAGGTTCCACGGTGTTTGGGTAGTATTTTATTTGGATAATATTGTGATGTCTATTCAGTCGGCGTATCCGAATGGCAAACGTCGATGCCTGACGCCGATAGAAATGCAGTCTGACTCTATCGCGCCAATGTGCAAGAGCGATAGAGATATATAGTTACTAGTATTGTTACTATGCGTTTCCAATGCTTTATATATTTCTTTATTCTGACAACACGATGTGTAAACTAGAACTTAACAGATTAAATTTAAATTAATTAATTTCTGTATTAAGTAGGGACACCTACTTCAGTTTCGATGTCATACCTACTATTATAAAGAATACAAGGGTTGTTTTTTATTATCGACTTTATGAACTCGTTTTTGGAAACGCGCGTTTAGAATGTAGCAAAATATGTCGCGCATGTAAGTACCTAAAGCACATACAATCGTACACGCTCCAAAAAACCGCTCAACTATTGTCCTACGGGTCAAACTATACTAGAGACTGAACAAAGACGCAAAACTTTCCTTGTAAACAGTCAGGCCGAGTTTTTTTGCAGCGGGACAAGCGCTCTCCAAGAGACGTATTAGAGAGCTCGCGAGCCAAGCCCCCTCCAATTACTCGGCCCTACAACTCTTCTAATACGGGGCTATGAAGAATGCTGGTGTTTAGCGTGGCCCCTTGTTTAAACTTGACGTGATTTTGTTGAAAAGCTTTTTCTTCTTTGGGATATGGCATTCGATTTGTATTTTTCTTGGGAATTTTATTTGTATTGGACTTTGCAAGCAGATAAACAAATAACAAATCTTCACTAGGTATATGGCATCAAAGCTTCTGCCATCATTAAAGTGATCAAAAAATATCTCTGAAGAACTTCGAAGGTGAACTGCAAAGTTACATGATTGTGATTGGTGCCCTTTATAATGCATTTTTGTGGCTGCAATTTCATGTTGTGGGCACCGCTGTTGTGCAACGTGATGAAATACCTTGGTTGACATTTGACTGATTTATCAGCGAAAACTGCATTGCATACAATAGGTACATACTTACATTGGGTACCCTCTATCAAAAGCAATTATCAGTTTGTAAAAAATCACATATTTTCACCAATTATATCACACCCATGCGTGTATTTCGTATCGTAATGTCCGGTTACCCAAAAAATGTCTTTACCTTTTTTGTCACTCGCTTACCTAGGTAATAAAGTATTACCCTGTCAATAGCAGATCCCTATTCAGAAAACTATCATTCACTCCACCTATTCCAATGTTCTCAAAATGATCATGCAGGTAGCCGTGTACCCAAAATATCGACATAGCCAAACGCTTAGGCCCGATTTCTTTTAAAACTAAAATACTCATATACCCAAAACTTATATGACGTTAAGCTGTTCTGAAAGTAGACTATTTTCTTCTAACCATTGACTAGACGATACAGCGCCGTTATGCAAATGGGACTCCGGTTTAATCGCCTGAATTTCCACAAACTTTGAGAATTTCCCGAATCGAAGGGTGAATAAATTTAAAAACCTCTCAACGGCTAGGTGCCGAAAATTTTATGTTTATAAGAACTGGTAACTGGTAATACATATTCTATCAGTTATTTTGACGAACTCCTAACTTGCTGAAGCGTAAAGTTTCGTTTTATCCTTTATGTTTTTTATTTAAGGTCGGTTGTTGCAGAATATGATTAAGACATGAATTTGAAGTAGGAACATTTCTTTAATTTTCTACTCCTTTATCGATTTATTAATAATGCATAACTTTAAGGAAAAAGTTTTTGAATTTATTACTTAAGCCGTTAAAAGCAGTTTTTAAACAGGGGCCCTTAAACAATTGGGTCATTTTTGACAACTGGATTATTCGCCGTAGGTACTTATTCTCATTTTTTACAAAGTTAACCGATTACGTGTAGGGAAACTGAGGGAAACTCATGAAAAGTATTTGTATAAGACTAGGTAGAATTTCTTTTCGGATTAATGAATTGTAGCTTCTCAGACGGTTTTGTCTAGTACAAAAGCTTTTTTACTTGAGCTAGGAGTTATAAGAAAAAGGAAGGCCATATCAAAATAAGTATTCCGCTTGGCTGGCTATGAAAAGGCTCGGAATCTCATTATGATAAGACCTGAAATGAACGAATATCCAAAAGGTAATCGACTTAACCCGAACTATGTTTGAGATTAAGAAGAAGGTTTCTATAATATTTGTGGCACACATAAAAATAAAGACACAAAGCATGAAAATGAAGTTTTAACATACCTACTCGTATAATTACCGGTGCATTATAAAAAAAAAAAACATTTTATTGTAATAAAGTCTGTCGAATTGAGAACCTCCTCCTTTTTTTGAAGTCGGTTAAAAATAGGTAGGTATGTATATAACATTTAACTAGAGTTCCGAGACGATTGCCCTAAACTTGGAACATCAAAACCATAAAATTATTATTTGAAATTATATCCCAAAGTTTACTTGCCACATAACTAGCTAAGTAGCTGTATTTTTAACCGCCGCCTCAAATATCTCAAAGGAAGGTGGTTCTCAATTCGTCCGTATTTTTTTTTAATGTTTGTTCCTCGATATCTCCGTCGTTGTGGAACAGTGGAACTGCTGATGATGGTCAGAACGGAACTCCTCAAATCTGAACGGCACGCTTTTAGTGACTTTGGTATTTTTATATGAACAGCATGCACTTACGTCCAGAACAGTGACATTTGGTGCAGTGGAACTGCTGATGAAGATTAGAACTTAACTCCTTAAATCTAAACGGCACACTTAGTAACTTTGGTATTCTTATAAGAATAGCATGCATTTAAAGTTCAGAAGAGTGACATTTATTTAGTTATGTTTGTTAAGAATATTGAGTTTTCAAGTCAAATTTTGTCAAGCTTCGATTTCTTATAATCGGATTCATGAGGAATTGAGGAAACTCCTCAAACCTTAACGGTATACGTATATTCATTTGTGTTGCCATCAAATAATTAAAGTATTAAAAGCCGTTTTAAAAAATACCTAAACATTTCTACATAATCCAACATTCGCAAGTAGCTTTCACCAGAACCCCTTAAGGCGGCGGTTTTTTTTTCTTAAAAATTATCAAAGGAATAGTTGCATATATAGAACTATGCAACACAAAGCAAGCCGCAGTCACAAACACCGAGAGAGCACTTTACCATCCACATGCATTTTAACTTTAGGCAATCTCAGATAGTGGAAATTAGGGCTTCCAATACCGGGATCCCGGTATCTCGGGATCCCGGGATCCCGCCTGTTTTTGGGCACATTTCAATACCGGTATTTAATTTAGTAATACCGGGATCCCGGTATTTTTAGTAACTAACAAATTATGGCAAATGAACGTAAATTACTCATCAAAAACGTTAAATTTCTGCATCATGATGGTCGCTACACGCGTAAATCTTGCTTCTTGTTCTCGTTTCTCGATTTGACACATTTTCTGTTTGGTGTTTTTACAATATTTGTATGAAAATGATGGTTTTTTCGATGATTACCTTGATAAATAATTAAAAATACGTATCAAAAGCATTCATTGAGGAGGGCCTGCCGCGAACCTTATTTGACACATTTGTCGCACTTGTGAATTTGCACGTAAGTGTGACAGAGAAGCAACACGTCAAACGTAGTTGCAACAGGTCACAGACCCTCTGTAAACAAATCGCCTTGCTGTATCTATATCATAGATATAACTTTTAAAAAAAATTGGTTAATGCATACGAACTAACGTATAACGTAGCTACTCAATGGTTTATTGTGCATGTGCGTTAATGTGTTGAACTCTAGCGCAAAACTTTGCCGTAACATTCCCTACAGTAACGAAATTGGGAAATCTGAATTGTCAAAATCAAGAAAATTACTTTTCTAATCCGTAAATTAAGTGTTCCTATTCCGCGAAGTAATCTTCTTGGTTTTGATTATCATGGATTTCCGCAAAGTAATGTGTGATTCCATAGATTATTTCTTAATGTGATTTATAATAAAATAATCTGTGTCGGACAATTTAGCTTTTTTGGCTAATTGTACAATGATTTGGCGGATTTATTTTACTAGTGCTTTAGCGCCTTTAGCGCCACGAAAAACAAAAATACCACTAAATTGTACCACAGATATTTATGTCTTTCCAAAAAAATCATCTCATGTTCTAGTTTCAAAAATCAATGATGAAACTGTAGAGTGTAGAGTGTGTATACCTAATCGAGAAATGCTCTTAATGCTTGTTATTGAATAAAGTGATATCATAGTTAAATCTACAGTACAATGACACCATTAAATAACACTGACTATACAATGTAAAAGATTATCTACTGAACTACAAGGTTCTATTCCGCACGAGCCTAAAGAGATCGGTGTGGCAGAAAACATGGTTTGCTATGACCGCGTCTTCTTGCGAAATGTCCAATCTGGCGGCGATATTTAACTTACAGAATCACCTGAGTAGAGATCTGGCGCTCTTTCCCGCTTACTTTTATACTGCGTCCTCATGCAGTTCCTCTCATAACAAAAATAAAGAGAACGGGCCGTAGCCCTTTGAACTATGTATACTTAAAAACAATAGAAGTTGAACCGACTTGGCAACATAAGTTTGCGAACCGTTTTGAGTTGAAATCGAAACTTATGAAGTTCGAAATGTATTCGATTTGACATATCAATAAGTCGGATTGGCAAGATTTCGTTGTAGTATAACACGCATGAAAAGTAACAAACGAGATTTTGAATAAAATTTGTTATATTAAGCAAATTACTTGGTTTTTATATGTTCGCGATTTCAATACCGGGATCCCGGGATCCCGGTATTGAAATCGCCAATACCGGAATGAATACCGGTATTGGATAAGGTCCGGTATTTGGAAGCCCTAGTGGAAATGCATCATCCCACTTCATTTCTTTATCTAAAAGTCAGTTCCTAGAATGATTTAGTCCATAAGGACTTGTATAAGTTATGTTTCGTAGTATTTGGAACTAACATACCTACCTACTAGTTATTTTAGATTTAACGTTGACGTGATACACCAAAGACACGGAGTTTATACAGGTGACTGGTAATTCGATCTATTCCTTCAAAGGGGTTATTCTATAGGTTATTTGCAATGTTTTTGGCCCATTCAACTGGGGGTCGAAAATACTATCCTAATGCACTGAGGTACTTTTTTTTTACAATTTGCATTCATAGGCCGAGAGGTAGAATTTTTCCGAAAAAAACTAAAAAACTCGCATAACTCAAAAACTACTGATTTTCGACCTCCAGTTGACTGGGCCAAAAACATTGCAAATAACCTATAGAATAACCCCTTTGAAGAGATAGATCGAATTACCAGTCACCCTGTATGTCACATCACACGCAAATATAATATAGTAGCTTAGACATAATAGACGTAAAACTACAGCATGTTTCAGATTCCTTTTTTAACTAATTAATGTTAATTTAACTTATTAAGATTATACAAGTGGTGTTTCAAACACCGCAAGG